>NC_058057.1:4385833-4732500 GCF_020085105.1 Siniperca chuatsi
TTTCACTCCAATCTACATCACTCAAGTCTGAAACTTCTCCACCATCAGACTCCCCCTCACTCAGTTCCTGAAACACTGCCAAAGCCTCCTATATCATTCTCTTGTTCTTTCTCTCTCCATCTTCTGATCATTGCTTTCCAAGTTTTAGCCAAGTGTGTAGGATAAATCTTGTGTGTAAAGTGGTGACTTCTCTCTCTCTCTCTCTCTCTCTCTCTCTCTCTCTCTCTCTCTCTCTCTCTCTCAGATCCTGCATATAAAAATGGAATATTTAATTAAAAAATGGAGAAAATAAAACAAAAACAAACCAGCAAAATGGATGTATAATATGGCAACTACGGTCTATATGACCATGGTGGCAGTCATTCGTAGGCCTATAAATGCTGAAAGGCTTGTAGTTTTTATAGTTTTTGTAGTTTTTAGTTATTTGCATTATAAAAACCGAAACAGACTGTCTTGGCGGTGCTAGTGTTAAACACAAAGAAGGCACTATAGTTTGTGGATGTTGTGTAGGCCTACTAATGACAGGTGCTTTTCTTATGTTGTTTCCCCATATTTAAATTATCCCGGCTATCCCCGGCCGACATGTCAATGTGTCCCTGTTCCTATTTAGAGGAAGTTCGCATCTTTCATTTGGTCATGTGCTATCTGTCAGTTTCTGGCTACCCGTCTATGTATCCGTAATGTATTATTTTTAATAATAATAATAATAATAACTTAGATATATATAGCGCCTTTCAAGGGACCCAGGCTTTACACAAACAGTGGGAAATAATGTTAAAGCATACATGTTTTCTTCCTGGAACAAATGTGTTGAATAGAGTTGCCACTAATAACAAGCTTCAGACAAGCTTATCATAATTAATGCTGTGTTAAGTAAAGTGAGTAAGTGTTAAAAAAGGTAATAAAATTGCTTATTATTTCTGACAAACATTTTAACATCAAAGCCAGGGTACAAAGATGTTTTACATAGACAACAGCACATATATTGTTTAAGCTATAAACACATGTCACAGCAAACAGTAACAGCAATATTTTTACAAAGATGTATTGTGTTTGCATTACACCGTGTACACCTTTTCTAATGTTGTTGAGTAAGCGGCCAATTGGTCCATGTCAATGTTGTTTTCCAAGCCAGTAGTTCCACTCAATAAAACGCAGAGTTCTCCTCAGTGAGTGTTCTGAAAGGTTAGGCAAGGCAAGTTTATCTGTATAGCACATTTCAACAACAAGGCAATTCAAAGTGCTTTACATAAAGCATAAAAGCAATGTAGGGCAATATAAAAGATATTTAAAAACACTATTAACAAAAACACAATAAAACAGGCGAGTAAAAGTTACAGTGCATGAAATGAAACATTATTTTATTTAATAAAAGGCAGGGGCAAACATTAAAGTCTTCAGCCTTGATTTAAAAGAACAGAGTTACCGTAGACCTGCAGTTTTCGGGGAGTTTGTTCTAGATATAGGTTACCCCTGTGTCTGTACACAACGCATGCTCAAGGTGCGCCCCAGTTTGTGAATGGAAGAAGAAATGCTGGTGGTTCACCTAGAAATGAATGTAGCCTCTCTGCTGCACGTTGTGGTATGTCCTCCAGCAGTCACTGATTACTTCACTTCCAGGGTTCACATATTTCACCACAGTACTTTCCAGGCGCCTTCTGGAACGTCGCTTCACCAATTTCAGTACCAGCCTTCGACATTCCCCTGCCACCTCCAGCATTCCAAATACCCATGAGCGGTTTCTTCTCCAGGTTCTGCTGAATCTTCCATGATTCTACTAAATGAAATGAAAAACTCATTAGTACAGTTATTTTCATGTATGTGACAAACTTAATTAGTGCAATTCTAAATCTTTATGCTGTCATTACTCCCCAAAACTAATTGCACACACACACAGCCACCAGTTTAAAACAAAAACCATTTATAGCATGAATAATGAATATAGTGCTACACCTTTCTTTTGTGGCAGAATTTGCTCTCAACGATGACAACAAAAGCATTTCTTCCACCAATCCTCATCTTTCTCCTCCTTTGGAGAGGTTCTACTGATGTGATGCAGGTGTCACAAAGAATGTCGTACACCCTGGTGACTGAAGTGCTACTCCCACAAACACCATCCTCAATCAAGTCCACATGTCTCTGCCTGAGACCTTGAGCCAGACTGGAGGGACACACTAATAATGATAATAATAATAATAATAATCAAAATGCACAACACTCATACACTATGGCTGAACAATGAAGAACAATTATACACTGTTTATGAAAATTGATCATTTGTACAGCGCGACAGTTATGTGTACAGTGATGATAAGAAATGTTGAAAGTTGTTTTTTGTTGGAATGGGTTGTCAGATACAGTCAGTAACATGTGCAAAAAGTATTGATTCTGGAGCTGTTTTGCAAAAACTAAAAAGGTGTTCATCAACACATCACTATGCAGGATGATTAAGTCACTCAGTGTTCCAGTTTTTGTGGCTGACTTCATTGTGGCATTACCTACAAGTGACACCTTAATGACACCCTAATGTTCCTAAATTGCTATTTAGTTCTACGTAAGTAATTTAAGGCAAACTATTTGTGGAGTTCCAAATTTTCCAAACTCTTAATTTTTATATATTTAAGGGGATAGTGGCTGTCGCACTATATACCTTCCTGTGATTATATCATTAATATCTGTTAAGTACTTCCCTGTTCCTTTACTGTCGTTACAGTATACAATCTATAGGTCCTGGTTCAAATGCTATATTCAGAGCATGTGTGAACTGTTTTGTCATACATGGGGAAACCTTACAAAGATTGGAATTGGAATTAGCATGTACAGTAGGCCACCTACATTTAATTTCCCCTGTTTCTCACAATATTTATAACAATTTGTTGTCATCTTACAACATAGTGGATTCTTATTTGCAAGCCATCTGTCAAAAATATTTTTCCTCTAGTCTCACCCGTGGTGTCATTCAACTGTGTAGAACACAATATATTACCTAATAGTTTTAGTTTGGTATTGTCTTTTCTGTATCCTGACAAAATGGTGAGGCACCATCGTATCTTAAAGAGCTCACAGTACCCTATTAACCGACCAGAACACTGCATTCTCAGAATGCAGGGTTAGTGGTGGTTCCTAGAGTCTCCAAAAGTAGAATGGGAGCCAGAGCCTCCTCTTTGATAAAGCTTTCAGTTAGTGCTGGCTCAGGGGAGTCCTGAACCATTCCTTAGTTATGCTGCTATAGGCCTAGACTGCCAGGAGACTTCCTATGACCTCTCTCCTCTTCTCCCTCTCCATCTGTACACATTCTTATCCCATTAATGCATGTTATTAACTCGACATCTTCTCTCTCCTGTAGTTTTGTGCTTTTTAGCTCTCTGTCTTCTTCTTCTGTTGCTTTCAGCAGGTACTTCTGCCTCCGGAGCTGTAGAGTCTGGATCTATGATTGCAAGCCACCCACTACCCCCCTGTTCCTGCTCGACAACCGCTACAACAATTATTGTTAGTAATATTAATATAATGATAGCAATAATAATGGTAATAAGACTACCACTACCGTAACTTTTATTTTAAATCTAAATGTGGAACTTGCATTGTTCTACTGTAAGTTCTCTTTCCTTCTCTCTCTCTCTCTCCCCAAAACTATCGTGGCAGATGGCCGCCCACCTTAAGCCTAGAGGTTATGCTCAAGGTTTCTGCCTGTTTTTCCTTGCCTCCGTCACCAAGTGCTTGCTCATGGTGGGAATTGTTGGTCTCGGTAAATATAAAGAGTACAGTCTAGACCTGCTCTATATGAAAAGTGCAATGAGACAACATCTATGAACTGACGCTATATCAATAAAATTTAAATTGCGACTCGTATGGAATGCAAATATCAACCATGAAGTTGAAACACATGAGGCCACAGTGACACAGATGCTAAACTACACATTTCGTGTCAGCAAATATATTTTATATCTACACTTTGTGTGTGTTTTCTTACCTCTTTTGGGCCTTTTCCAGTATAAAAACCAACCTGTGTGTCGGTCCAGTTTACAATACATGATGAAACCTGCAATATGAAAAACGGTTGGATGAGCCTGAGATTGTCTCAGATCCTTTCACTGCGAGGGAACGGTGCATGTTTACTGAACATACTACACAATGAACGTGAGCCCTGAGTGACAGACAATTCAATCAGGAGACACAAGTAAATGAAGTAAAGATAGTGTTTATTGAAAGAGACGTGAGATGTTAATCTTGAGAATCTTTGGCACTTAGACTCTAAATGGAGATTTTGGTAATGGAGGGCGTCTGCCCTGAGCAGCGGCAGAATAAATCCCCCCCAGTGTCTGGAGTGCAGACACTGGTGGTGGCTGATGACTCTGCTGAGGCTGATGGCTGAAGAGGTTTGATGGAATGATGAGCTGATGGATCTGTGAAGACTGGGCAGAGATAGGGAGGTGGAGGGGCACGCGACTGTTAAATGAACGTACTAAAAAGCAGAGAGAGACATATGAGACAGACGTTAGTAGGATGACAGGTTGACAGTGAAGATGTGTCACTGTGCAATTGGATAGATGAGACCAGCTGATGGAACAGCTGATATCCCGATTTAACAGCAGAAAATATGACTGAGCATATGTAAGAGGAGTGAATGGCAGAACGGTATTTAAATTAACTACACTTAAGCATGCAGAAGTATACTCTTCCTGACTGAACTTAAGGTAGAGCTTCATTTGCTGAGTCGCTCAAGCCCCCATCACTCCCTCTCATATTTTCGTGACACCTACTTATTAAATTAAAATATTTGGTCCTACTTCCAGACTTCAAGACATATGTGCTGTACATAGTACTTTGCAAATGGTATCTTTATCCAACTAAATTCTCAGCTCACTGGCTTTTCCTTTACGAACACTAGCGAGCTGAACTGAACGTTCAGCCGTGTTTCAGTTCAGTGAGTGGGATTACGCAGTCAAGCACTGAACAAATCTTTTTAATGAACGATTCTAGTACACTGAAAAGAGCTGCTTTGCCCATCACTAATGTATTCAGTAATTAGCCTACCCATGGCTACCCCACTATATATTTAAAACACCAGTTATTGCCACAGCGCTATAACAGGAAAATATTTTGTTTTACATTGTCTTTTAAGGAAATAAAGATTGAGAGTACTACACAGAAGAAAGACACAAAGAAGAGTAGCAGAACGTGTAAACCAAAGTACATTCTCACAGGACTGATATGCCAATTGTGTAATTAACCATATTTGTTAAAAGTACAAAAGGGTGAGTTGAGACTTCATTTCACAGTGGGAATTTAGTCAAATTTAATCCATTCTCATTGACCAGAATCAAAGCTCACCACAGCCACTATTCACCATTAAGAAGCAAACTGCAGCAGTTTATACAGGAACCTTGTAAGCCTCCAGCACATGATTGTGTGATATTCAAGACATTTTGAGTGGCATGATTTTAATGGTTCACTTCACTTAATCGTGCAGAAGGATACAATAATGACTTTGAAGAAGTGTTTGGGAAATCACATCTGAAAAGTAAAATTATTATTTTTTCTTACGGAAAAAAAGTGGATAAGAGAGGGGTGGCAGCTTCTTCCTTGTCCTAATGACTCAGATCTTCAGAGGAGGAAAAACAGAAGAAAAAGAAGAACTACAAGATGTTGCAGTGTGTTAAGCAGGGAACAGGGAAAGGACCCAAACGCAGACAGCCGAGGCAGACAAGATGATTTCATAGTAAAAAAAAAGGCTTACATGGGATAAAGGCAGGCAGTGGACAAAACCAGGGGAGCAGTCTAAACAGGAATACATAGAATCCATGGAACAGGCAAATAATGAAAAACCAAAACTGTCATGTAGATAGTCTAATAAACAAAGAAAATCCAATATCAAACAATCGGGCAAGAAAATCCAATAACCAAGGTTGTAAATCCAAAACACAAATCACACAAGGAAAGGGCCGAACCGCTCAACGTGGATGAAGACAAAAACGGTTTAACAACTAAATGAAGGAAACACACTGACTACATACTCACTGAGGGAAGGCCAGCTAGCCACACGTGAAACTAATCAGGACAGGGCAGACAATCAAAACTGGAGGGAAATGCAAACAAAGACAGGAAGTAAAACTACAAGACACATGAGTGAAGGAGAATATTTCAAAATAAAAGAGGTAATAACATACATAAACCCTCAAAACCACAACACAAGAAGAACAAGAAGAGCAAAAAAACAACCAACAAAGGAATCAACGAAATTATTAGATAACAGAAATAAGTAATCAATAATAGAAATATGTAAAAATAAAAAAGAAATAAATAACACTTTAAGGTAAACTTTTGTTTTGGTAATTGTATGTTTTGTTTTGGTAAGAAAAAACTTTTATTCCAGCCCACATGCCTTGTTGGCTTTGTGTACTTACATAGTAAGAACGGGAGATACCGAACAGTGTAAACGTCATAATCCAGCCCGCCCCCTGTTGTTATTCTGTATTTATAGAGTAAGTATTCTGTACTTACAGAGTAAGAACGGGAGAACAGTGTAAATTTTATAATGTAGCCCGCCCCCTGTTGTCACTCTGTATTTTTAGTGGGGGTTATATGCTGGAACGTAGCTTCTTATAGTCTTGTTGTGAGGTGAGGTTGGCAGGTTTGGCACTATTATGCCTGTACAGAGACCAAAACTGTGATTGCCTCATTTGGAGTCATGTTTGTGTCAAACTGATGAATCTTAGGGCACACACATGGTCCATGCAAGTAATGTAAAGAATGTAAATGACAATGCCAGGCCTGGCCCAGCTGGCACAAACGCGCGCCTGGTGAACATATTCTACGTGCACTGTTACGTACCGGTGGAGGAAATAAACCTCAGTCCTCATGGGGGCAATATAGAGCTAATTAGAGCATTTCCATGACCACAGTATATACGTTTTCTGTTGCATTCCTGTCATAAGGAAGAGGTGACAAAGTGTCATAAGTATGCCTATGCATTCGGTTCTCCTTAATACATCCATGATATAGGAATGTTCACCTAGAGCTTTGTCAAACTGGTCAGCCATGGTTGTTTTGAGCGGAAGTGAACCCAAACAGAAGGGGTCAGCTTTCTCTTGTTGTCTCATGCTATAGTGCCCCCAGCTGCAATGCTCAGATTACAGCTTGCGCTTATGTTAAGATTTTAGTAGACTGTTCCTGTTCTGTTTGGTGGTCAATCCAAACCAGACAGTGATGGATGTGCAGAGAACAGACTGGATTATTGCAGAGTAGAACTGGATCAGCAGCTCCTTAGGAAGGTTAAACTTCCTGAGCTGGCACAGGAAGTACATCCTCTGCTGGGCCTTTTTGATGATGGTGTCGATGTTGGACTTTAGGTCATGGGAGATTGTGGATCTCAGAAACCTGAAGGCTTCCACAGCAGACACAGTGTTGTTGGATATGGTGATGGTGAGCAGTGTTGGGGGGTTTCTCCTGTCCACTGGCATCTCAACAGTTTGGTGTGAAGGATGTCTGTGATGATGGTGTTGAATGCAGAGATGAAGTCCACAAAAGTCCACAAACAGGATCCTTGCGTATGTCCCTGGAGAGTCGTGGTGTTGCAGGATGTAGTGCAGTCCCAGGTTGACTGCATTATCCACTGACCTGGAGGAAAACTGCAGGGGGTCCAGCAGGGATGTGATGTCCTGTGGGTGGGTCAACATCAGTCTTTCAAAGGACTTCATGACTACAGACGTCAGGGCGACGGACCTGTAGTTATTTAATCCTGTGATGGAGGGTATTTTGGGGACCGGGATGATTGTGGAACGTTTCAAGCAGGAGGGGACTTCACACAGCTCCAGTGATGACATGACAACTAATGACAGTGCTTTGCATTTTGTATTGGAAGGTCTATGCTGCTCTCTGCTGGAAAATACAATACACTTCACTTTGTTTTCTGTGATTTTAATGTGGCATGGAGAGTTAACGGCATTTTAAATCTTCCATAGAAATTTACATTAGCTTTTTTACTAACCAAAACTACGATCTTTCCCATACCTTAACCATACTGTAAACAAGAATTTCAAAATTGTTGCCATTGGATGTAAAAAGTAAAAAAAAAAGTTTTTGAGCATCATCCAGGGTTTTGCAGAATCATCCAATATCTATATTCTTGTCTGGTGATATGGTTGCAGGACACTACCTGAACTGATTGGACTTAATATAGCTTGGACCTGGACTGACTCTGGTAGTGGTTTGGGTCTTGGTTACTAGGAAACGAGTGGACCCGAGAAGACTTCTGCTCTGAACACAGTCTATAGAGATACAACAAATCCACAAAGTGACACTAAATTCTGTCACCTAATTGAGCATCAACACTGCACTATCCAAAATAAGCACAGCTTCCGTCACACAGCATGATGTAAATTGAAGTTGTTAAGCCTGAAAAGGAATCCATGTAAAAGCCAATGTGGCATTAATGGGACCGGTGTTGCTGTTATTGAGTCTGATTTAATAAGGGAATTGGGATGGTGATTAAGGTCATCTTCCTCGGCTGCTTCTTTCAAAAAAAGTCTAACATCTGAGCTCGTGAGACTGTGTGCACTTTCACTTCCATACACTGCTGCTGGCATCTTAATTTGCTTCTGCTGGGCAGGTTTACTCCTCTGCAATCCTTTCAGAGAGGATTATACACCATGTGTATTTTATTCACCTCCAATTCTAATAGAAACATTTTAGCTAGTGGCAAAAAAGATAAATCTTATTTGATTCAGTTTACTTGCCACATAAGGCTGTGTGCTTTTCCAGGAAAATAGAGAGCACTCACAGGTGAAACCTGCTTGATAATTGCTATTTTTCCACATTTGTTTTCTTCTGATGTATTTACACACAAGCCACAGGAAAGAGAAAAGGCTGCACAATTGAAGTTATTACACAGGGGTCAGAGACGCTGACTTCAAACCATGACAGAAACTCTGTCTTATCATTCCTTTTATACAGCTGGATGCTGCTCAGGCTTTCTGCAGTTGCATTCAGCCAGCAAGTGACTGCTGCAGTGGTGCATTCGTAAAGTAAAGTACCTGACTGCTCTCCCAGGGGTGGGCCATGATTGAGCAACTTTCTGAGTTCTCCGGAAAAAAAACTGCACTCCGGCGTGGGGAGCATGGATGGACCGGACTCTGCTAGTGTCTAACCACAAAGAGATGCTGCTCCTAAAGTGATGAGCGAGCATTCCTGGCTCATTATTTTTTCAGCTAGACACAGGTTGTCACTTTGGCTTTGCAGAGTCAAAAATAAAACTCTAGACTTTTTCCTCCAGACTCTCATAGTTTGAGCTCTCAGTAGACATTTTTATTACCTTGCCAGTTGAGACTTTGCCTCACACTGTTTCTGTTTTTGACAGTAGAAAGAAATCTTTGGGGTGGTTGTGTATAGATTGGAAAAACAGAAAGAGATGCAACCTGGGCCAAAAAATCTTAAGATTACAAATTAAAGATTAATTGTTAACTATACATGTTGCAGTAGATTCTTGTGTCAGGTCATCTATGACGCTAAGGTTATCAACGTCATTGTGCCAAATATCTAAATTAGTGGCCTATATTTACTACAACTGCAGAGAGAGAACAGACTCATGTTAGAGACAGACTTTTACTTCTAATATCCCTGCTGATGTTTACCTATTGTCAGTTTAGTATAGCCTATAAATTCAGTATAATGTACATTTCCACAGCACTAATTCCATCAGTACAGCAACACAGTCATGTTCTGAGTTTCTCTTCACTAGCAGAAATACCTGTCGTGATTTACTAATTTATTTGTGTCACTTCCATTTTACAATTTCTTTGATCGCTGTTAAGCTACAAGCCTAACTGAGTAGTTCCTGCAGATGTTTCACATTAAAAGCCTGCCAGCAGCTCAAAGGGCATAATCCGTCCTTTCACAAACTTGGGTCAGGACCCCATATGGGGCCACCTGATATGCAAATTGCTGTCGCAAGAAAATTACAAAAAATATAAATAGATTTTTTTAAGTAAAGTTTGGAGTTCAGTTCATGTGAATCGAGTTTATTTTTAGAAGTTTAATTTAAATTACAAATAATACAAAGTGTTAGATAATTTAAAAAATGTAATGCTTCAATTATGTTGCATGACCCATGAACATAATGAACCCTTACCTTCCCCATACTGAATGTTTACATAAATCAGTGTGGGTGTATACATAGTGAACAAACTTTTTGTGATGCCTAATAAGCTAGCACATTAGCAAAAAGTTTGGGTGATTGACCCATTCGATTGTGATGCGACCTACTAGGACTGCATATATGAGTTTCAGTGGAGGATTTTGAGTTTGGAGCAAGAGGGGATTAACCACAGATGAAACTGCACTTTACAACATATTGTAAGAATGTCCCAGTCAAGTTTTTTTGGTCTGATCCAAGTCCTTTAATATTAGGTATCTGTCGATCCCATACTGTATATTTACCTAAATCTTGATTCGATTTGTATGACAAAAATAACTAAATAACAGATGTAGCCTACTGAATTTATCACACCTTTTTTTTCATGACCTATGTTATCCAAATAGTGAAGGTCCTGATTCAAAACTATTAAGTTTATAAATTTTACTTATTGATATGATATGAATAAAGGTTTGACTGGGAGAATGCAACACCTGAAACTGACCCAACACCAATCCTTAGAATCGGATCGGGACATCTCCTTTGCAAGCACTTACCAAATTTTATTTGCGAATTTATAGTATTTCCCATTATGTAAAAAAAAATAAAAATACTCCCCTATTATCAGCACAAAGTGTACAAAGCTCTGGTCTTCTAAATATCTTCTAAATAGGACTCTTTCATATTTATCTGCTTGAATTAATGCTTTTTGCAGGTGAGCAAGCTGAGGGAGGATCTGCAGTAGGTCCCCTGACAGAAGAGAAATTTTAATTAGCATTGCTTGCAGTTTGGGTCACCAACATAGACATCCATCTGAGACTGTTCAATATTTAATTAAATGGCTATTGCTTTACACCTTTGTTTACCTCAGAACACAATTCCCTGCAAAACCTTTCATTCAGCATCCCAATTAATCAGTGCAAAACACTTAATGAGAAACAGCTGTCAAAGCAGTGTAGAAATACTCTGTTACAAGTAAAAGTCATGCATTCAAAACTTTACTTAAGGAAAGCTAGATATCAAAATATACTTAAAGTACCAAAAGTAAAACTATTCATTTTGCAGAATGGCCCCTTTCAGAATAATGTATAGTATATTACTGGATTATAATTAGTGATGCATTAATTTGTTCATCAATTAAATGTTGCAGATGGTAAATGTGGGGCCAATTTTAATTATTTTATATAGTGCTGGGTATCTTAACCTATAATAATATATCATAATATATTAGTAACTCGTAACTAAAGTTATCAAATAAATGTAGTGGAGTAAAAAGAGTAGAAGTATAAAGTAGTATAAAATGGAAATATTCAAGTAAAGTAAAAGTACCTCAAAATTAAAGTACAGTACTTGAGTAAATGTACTTAGTTACATTCCATCACTGGTGATAAACCAGGGTTTCTGCAGGTTTCAACAAGTTAAATTTAAGACTTTTTAAGACCTTTATGAATGTAATTTAAGACCTATTTCACATCCATACTGGCAAAAAAAACTACGAAGGATATAAAGGAAATCCGGAGTCCCAGAATTTGTACTGTCTAAAGGCAAAGAGGTAGAACCTTTATTTTGAAAAGTACAGCGCAAACTTAATTGATAGAGCACACTAGCCAATTAGAAGAAAGGGGGCACTCAAGGCCAACCCACCAATGAAAACAAAATTTTGAGTGGTAAATTTGTTAGTCAGTAAGAGCGGAACAAAAATCGAGCTGAATTTGTGGTTTTTATTGTGTTTCTGGTTACTGCCCGCATGGGTCAAATGTACCTTGGTCTTTGATCACAGGTTTCACTCTCTTCACTGATAGCTTCCACCCCGACACAGATAGGTCAGTATTAGTGCACTGACCTTTGGTGCTGAAAATTGGGGTTTGATTCCCATGTTGGATAGTTCTTTCTTTGCGCCTCAGTGAGGCTACAATGGACCCCTTGGCAATGGCTACAATTGTTGCCTCTGTAGCTTCAGCAGGTGACATTTGCAGCTTCACCAAGGGGTTCATTGTAGCCTTGGCAGGCTACAATTGTTGCCTCTGCAGGTGAAAATTGTAGCCTTGCCCAGGTGACAATTGCAGCCTCACCAAGGGGTTTGTTGTAGCCTTGGGAGGCTACAATTGTAGCCTCTGCAGGTGAAAATTGCAGCCTTTCCCAGGCAACAATTGTAGCCTGCTGAAGGTTCATAGCCTTGGCAGGTGTTTTTGTAACATGCCTGTTAGATGGTACACTACATTTCTGAGATGTTTATGGTCCACTTGGCTTTCCATACTTTCTTTATGTTTGGCTGCTTCACGTTTTCTCCCTCAACTTGTTCACAATGTGCAGCTGTGTGTCTTGTGCGTTGAGCCCACCTACGCTGTCACTCACTCTCATCACTTGTTATTTTCATACATGTTTCAGGATTGTCTCATCTGTATCTATGTGGTCTGAAAGTAAAGGTTTCAGCACCCTGTAAACGTTGTTGTGTTTGTGTCCTATCCTTTAATACTGTGTGCAGAAAGACACTTTGGACTGTGTTTTGGCTATACTTCATTCCAGCTTCAGATTGTTTTGATGGGAACAGGATTCTTTGCTTCAGTCCAATAACAGCAACACATAAGCCTCTGGCTGTGTGCTACAGTGAGGTGGGGCACTGTTTAATGTAGCAGGTTGGGCGTGTGTAGGTTGTGCTGTGGACAGCTATGTGGGCATGCTCACTAATTTTAGGAGCTTTTTATTCAAATCATCATAATTCAAAAGCATTTTTTGAACATTATCTGGCAAAACATTAGCATCACTAAATGTAGCAGCATCAGTTGTGTCATGCTGCGTGTTAGCTATGGCAGCAGTGGCATTCCCCTTTTATCAAATAAACCTTTATCTTCGCCCTATCTACTATCTATCTACTCCCTGTCTGATTCCTGCGTTTGAATCCAGCCTCTAAGTAAATCATAACATCGTTAGCTGTGGCTGCATGGGCTAACTCAACAGGAGGAGAGGTGACAGGTATGTGCATTGGTTTTGCATTTACACTTGACTCAACATGTAACGTAACACCACCATGAGACGCTACAATATCATCAACAACCAGCAATTCACCCATACCACTGTCCTCAGAGTCTAAAAGGTCCTTACTGTACATGAAGGCTGACACAATCTTAAAATGGGCCCCGGGGCTAAATTATTAAAGACCATAGTATTGATAAGCTCCAACATTACTTCTTTTATTGGTACTTTTTAACGTTTTGGTGTAATTTATTATCACATTGTAGCCTCTCCCCTACTCTGTGTTCGGGCCTGAGCTCCAAAACACAGGCACAGAGCGAAGTAAATGGACTGTCCTTGTACAGCAGCTTTCTAGTCTTCCAACCACTCAAAGCACTTGAAGTCAAGTAAGTTGTTAATTCAACATTGAGTTATGGTCAAAAAGGCTGGTATATGGTTGAGGTTGAAAAATCTACTTTATATAAAGATTCTACAGCAGTCACAGTTTAAATTTAGAAAAAATGCCATTGAATCATCATTGTATTTGAGTCTTGTTTTCAACAATGAAATACTTTTAATACATTTAATCAATTTTGTCTCAGTGTGCCTTCTGCCAAGTATGCCGCTGAAATATTTTAAATCAAACAAGGACTGGGGAGCAACCATTTTAGGGGGGTGTGGGACACTTTTGTTTTAAATATAGCATTTACTTCACTTCAACTTGTTTGGTTTTAGATGACAAAGAAAACTAAATTTATATGTAATGAGGAAAACATCTTAATGTTGTTTTCTGGAGGGAAATGGCTAAGAGGAGGGAGATCCAAACCCTCCTCTAGAAAAAATGCTTTATTTAACTCCAACTGTTTTCATCATTTCTCACCAGCCTGTGGCGAAGGAGGTAAGTTTTAAACCTTAACTAAGGAAAATGCTATGTCAACTGCAAATTGGTCAATTGATTGAAATATTGGAAGGTGATCTGGTGGGGAGAAAACAATAGGCTCTTTTGCTCAGTAAAGGAAAAAACCCAATGCTGATCAATTAGGTGAAAACAGATGTTTTGCTAAGTTAGTAGCAAACCTTTTTTTTAAACTTACTGAAGTTAGCTGTACTATTAAATGCCACCTTTGCTGGTGCTCAAACTAGTAAGATTGTAATGTTATACATCCATTTTTATACTTACTGTATATGCTAAACTTTTGTTTATTAAAAGAACATAAAAGATTTATCAGGTTAGTTTGACTTCAAATCCTGTAGAGAAACAGAATTCTTCAAAAACATTTTAAAGCCACCTTTCAGTTAAAGGGAAACTTTCTGTGGGTTCCTTTTCAGGATTCATGTTAACAGTATTTCAAGCTGTGTGTTGATACCTCCTTTGAGACCGGTGGGAGCTTCCTACATAACTTGTATCTGACTTAGGTAAGTAATATGAATTTTAGGTCAAAATAAATGTTTTACAATATTGTATTGTGGAGAGCTGCTTGAAATGTCCTTGTATGCCAGTAATTTTTAGTAGTCTTTTGTCAAAGTCTGGGCTGCATACTCACTCACCTTTACTTCTTCACGACTAAGTACTGGCTGCACTCAGGAGATACTTGGGGAAAGCACTAGTCTGTCAGGGTTACTGTGTCAAAATTAGCTGTATGGTCATTTCTGAGGCCATGGTTGTTACTTTTTAATAGGATTGTATTACACTGTAAGTTGTTGTTGTCCACAAGCACATACTGTGCACATTAAAATGCAGTCCAATACAACAACTGCAGTCTAAATGCACTACATATTGGATGCTCCAACCATCCACTTTTTCTATCCTGTGTGTCAAGGTTGGACTGCAAGTGATCTACAGAAAACATCCACCACTAAGGTCTACCGTGAGCTTCAGGTGGGAATGCAAGGCAGACAAGAGGTCCTTCAAGGAGACAGTAAAGAAAGACTGCATGTTATGTGAGTTTGTACCTCCAAACTATGGCTAATATGGATTAATTAATGCCCCTTTAGCCCCAATAAAATAAGATAATTATATATATATATATATATATATATATATATATATATATATATATATAAAATATATTTGTTTAATCTGGTTTGTCAATTTTAGCAATATATGTTGATACCTGAATATTGACTGTATTTAGCAAAGTGAATGATAACCTGTGTGTTGACCATCAATACAGTGTTCTCTGATTTATTGTTTTGAATACTGACTAATGGTCCTGGCCTTAAGGTTTTAAAATGTAAAAAAATGTTCTATCCATAAGTATTTCAGTCACTGTTTAAAAGACATGCGGTGATATTATATTTCACTTTAAATATTTGATCTGTAAGTTTCATAAATATTCCAAAGTACATTTAATCATTTTGTTAGTGAATATTATGTAAATTTATCCTATGTCAATTTTTTTCTGTAAATGTGTGTTAGCTAATTTTCTTTTTTTTTCTTTTTTCTTTTTAGTAAAGCAAAAGTTTTCTTGAACTTCATTTACATGTTGAACAATATTATGTTCTACAAATGTATAAATAAAGAGTGTCATGAAAGGGTTTCTTGTAGTTAGTGCAACATTGTTTCAATATAACAAAATCAACCAAAATTCAATCCCAGGCACCCTTTTAGATAATGGGTGAATCAGTGTTGATGCACTAACATTGTTTCAATACATGATCAGCTAATATGTAGCTGCAGACTGACTTTTAGGTGACAATTGATCCATTGTCAGTTATGGTTGAAAATATGTTTATTCAATATCAATCATTCAATTAAATTCAATTCAGTTCAATTCAATTTTATTTATATAGTGCCAATTCATAACAGAAGTAATCTCATTGCACTTTTCCTATAGAGCAGGTCTAGACCGTACTCTTTATAAAATTAATTATTAATTATTACACAATGCAAAGACCACATAGAATTTTTCTTTCTTTTTTTTGTAAATAGTAGAATAGTAATTGTAGTGTTAATATTAATAAATTAGTAATAATAGGAATGACAGCTATAGGAAAAATAATGTCAGCATCAGTAACAGAGCCAGTAACAACAACTGTAGTAGCAGTTGTCGAGCAGGAACACGGGGGCAGCAGGTGGCCCACAACCACAGATCCAGTCTTTGCAGCTCCGGAGGCAGAAATACCTGCTGAAAGCGACAGGAGGAGAGAGGAGAGAAACAAGAAAGCACAGAACTATGGGAGAGAGAAGATGTTGAGTTAGTAACATGCATTAATGGGATAAAAATGCATACAGATGGAGAGGGAGAGAAGGAGGGAGGAAAGAGGTGCATCATGGGAAGTCTCCCGGCGGTCTAGGCCTATAGCAGTATAACTAAGGGATGGTTCAGGACTCACCCAAGCCAGCCCTAACTATAAGCTTTATCAAAGAGGAAAGTCTTAAATGTTCTCATTCCACAGGAGAGGAGCTTGATAACTGAAGGCTCTGGCTCCCATTCTACTTTTGGAGACTCTAGGAACCACAAGTAACCCTGCATCCTGGGAGCGCAGTGTTCTAGTCGGATAATATGGTATTGTGAGACCTTTAAGATACGATGGTGCCAGACCATTAAGAGCTTTGTAGTTGAGGAGAAGGATTTTAAATTCTATTCTGGATTTTGCAGGGAGCCAGTGCAGAGAAGCTAATATTGGAGAGATGTGATCTCTTTTCCTAGTTTTTGTCAGTACACGTGCCGCAGCATTCTGGATCAACTGGAGAGTCTTAAGGGACTTATTTGGGCAGCCGGATAATAAGGAATTGCAGTAGTCCAGCCTAGAAGTAACAAATGCATGCACAAAATTTTCGGCATCATTTTGAGACAGGATGTGCCTGATTTTTGCAATATTACGTAGGTGAAAAAAGGCAGTCCTTGAAGTTTGTTTCATGTGGGAGTTAAAGGATAAATCCTGATCAAAGGTAACTCTGAGGTTCCTTACGGTGCTGCTGGAGGCCAGGTCAATGCCATTCAGAGTAACTATATCTTTAGATAATGTGTCTCGGAGGTGTTTGGAACCAAGTACAATAACTTCAGTTTTGTCAGAGTTTAACATCAGAAAATTGCAGGTCATCCAGGTCTTTATGTCCTTAAGGCATGCTTGAAGTTTAGTTAACTGGTTAGTTTCATCTGGCTTGATCAATAGATATAATTGGGTATCATCTGCATAGCAATGAAAGTTTATGGAGTGCTTCCTAATAATACTGCCTAGAGGAAGCATATATAAGGTGAATAGAATCGGTCCAAGCACAGAACCTTGTGGACTCCGTGACTAACTTTGCCATGCATGGAGGACTCACCGTTAACATGTACAAACTGAGATCGATCTGATAGATAGGATTTAAATCAGCTTAGTGCGGTTCCTTTATTGCCATTTAGATGTTCCAGTCTCTGTAATAGGATGTGATGGTCAATGGTGTCAAATGCAGCACTAAGATCTAACAAGACAAGTACAGAGACAAGTCCATTGTCTGATGCAATTAAAAGGTCATTTGTAATTTTCACCAGTGCTGTCTCTGTGCTATGATACACCCTAAACCCTGACTGAAAATCCTCAAATAAACTATTGTTATTTAGAAAGTCACACAACTGATTGGCGACTGCTTTCTCAAGGATCTTAGAAAGAAAGGGAAGGTTAGATATAGGTCTATAGTTGGCTAAAACCCCAGGATAAAGAGTGGGCTTTTTAAGAAGCGGTTTAATTACAGCTACTTTAAAGGATTGTGGTACATAGCCTGTAAATAAAGATTGATCATATCCAGTAAAGAAGTGCTAATTAAGGGTAAAACATCTTTAAGCAGCCTAGTTGGAATGGGGTCAGGTTGATGGCTTAGATGAATTAATCGTCGAAGTCAGCTGAAGAAGGTTGACAGGAGCAAAGCAGCCAAAACACACATCAGGCTCTACAGCTGTTTCCAAGGTTCCTGTGTTTGACGACAAGTCGGCACCGGTTAAAGGCAGGACTTGATGAATTTTTTCTCTAATAGTTAAAATTTTATCATTAAAGAAGCTCATGAAGTCATTGCTATTGAGAAATATAGGAATACATGGTTCAATAGAGCTATGATTCTCTGTCAGCCTGGCTACAGTGCTGAAAAGTAACCTGGGGTTGTTTTTATTTTCCTCTATTAATGATGAGTAGTAATTTGTTCTGGCATTATGGAGGGCCTTCCTATATGTTTTAAGACTATCTTGCAAGACCAAACGGGATTCTTCCAAGTTGTTGGAATCATGACGAGCACTTTCAATTTGGTTTAAATGTCAGGCATCAATATAGATTCAATCTGATTTTGCTAACTGGGAATACATCTATTCAATAAACAAACATGTAGAAAGCGATATTTTTATCTGCTCTCTCCGCAGTCTCCACCACCACTATGTTTTACACAAGCACACCACGCTAGCTCGGCTAATAGCAAATTGTTACAAACAAGCTAAAACGCAAGCTGTCTGTATGTAATCTAAATGTTTAGCTCGGTTTGTCACATATTTTAAAATTGGGCATATTCTTAAAAAAAACATAGCTGTTGGCTGAGACAAACCAGTCCCTCCTCCCTCTATCAACGGTACCTGCAGGCAGTGAATCAGCAGCAGAGGGAGGAGGACAGCATGAATGACTTGATAATGACCGATGTCTGTGTTTTTCATTCTTCTAAACTTCACTCAGTATTTTGATATCAGGAATAGGATTTCTCTTATTGACATTTCAGATTTGTTTCCAGTGAGATATTGAGTTTATATAGTGACTTTGCTGTTGTAAACATTGCTGCTCTAGAAACATTTAGTTATATTTAAAATATTCAATTCTAATCCTTTTCTGAATATATTTACTTTTTAAATATATATATGTATATATATATATATATATATATTTAAATATATATATATATATATATATATATATATATATATATTTTTTTTTTTTTTTTTTTTTTTTTTTTTAAAGCAATTTTTAGTAATAGATTTTAAAAAAGGAACATTTTGTGAAAAGGAACAGAGTATTGATACCGAACCGATAAGGATTGTCGATAAGAATAGTAGTAGTACTGATAAAATCCTAATGATACCCATCCCTAATGAAGGCATGTATGTATTCAAAGTATCCCTCTGCATCTTCATTGGAAAGCTCTGATGGGTCCTTGCCTGGTACTGAGCCAATATTAGAAGCAATCTGGAAAAGTATGTAGGCCAACAGGGAAAACAGGCTCTTCCTGATGTCCCACACCAGGCTCTTCCTCTCTCTCTCTCGGCCATGGATCACAGCAACTGTTCATCTCCGGGTACCGGCACCAGGCATTACACCACCAGCTTTGCTTCTCAGTCACAGGTAATGTAGGCTTTAGGATCAGCTCCTGGCCAACATGAAGATAAACCCCCAAGAATCTGGCCCCAGGCGTGAGGCCTGTACTCAGATTATAATTTTGTTGTGTAAAGAACAAGGAAATGGTGAGGCAACATGTAGTGGGCTTCCTTCCCTCACTTCTGCTAAACCCGATACCAGGTCACATAATTACAACATAACAAAATTCAGTTTCCCAAATAAAATACAATTTTATTCTTCATATACAAATAAAAGAATACATTTTTCTCCAAACTTGTTTGGTCTGCTGCTTACAGCTTTAATAACTGCACTACTAGTTTCAAATAGGTTTCCAGATAGACTGGCTGATAGAACACTAATGCACGTTTAGCATAATGCTAACATATCAATCGAATGGGAATAAAATGGGAATCAAGTTTAATTTTTTTTATGTTAAAAACAATTCTGGAGTCTTCAATTGCACAGCAAAGTTAACGTTAGCTAGCAGAAGTGTGAGTAAATTTAGCTAAATATGCTAGTCTAGACTACAAACAAGCATCTGTTAGATTATGATAGCTTGCTGCAAAACAAACTAGCTAGCCTATTTGTTTAATGAAACCATAGTGTGATTTTAGCAAACCCAACAAGGTGTGTTTATATTTAGTGGTGGAATGTACATTTATTCAAGTACTGTACTTACAAACAAATTTGAGGTAGGCGTCTTGTACATTTCAGAGGCAAATATTTATGTTTTACTTCACTATGTTTGTCTGAACGCTTTAGTTACTTTTCAGATTACAATTTTTCATACCCTTCCTGCTGAAAATCATGTATCTATAAATTTGGTGAATGTGGATTAGCTGTAAAATGCATCGTCACAAAGCTGAAAACAACTGTTCTGAGCTCATGAAAAGTTGACTTTTTAGAGATACGTGGTTCTCACAGGACAGCAACACTACAAACATATGATGATTTTATAGAATATGATGCAGTGCTGTAGATTAAACTACCCAACAGTAGGCTATATAAAGTAGCTAAAATTAGCTCAAATTTAAACATCTACACCAGTAAAATGCAACATACACAATAATGTGCAGTAATATTAATCCAGAAACATCATATATAATAAAATACTGACCAGGAGCATTTACTGCACAATGAGTAGTTTTTCTTTTCATACTTTAAGTACATTTTGCTGATAATACTTACATACTTTTACTTAAGTAAGGATTTGAATGCATTACTGTCAGGCTACTTGTAGTGGAGTATTTTCACAGTGTGTATTAGTACTTTTACTTAATTTAAGGATCTGAGTACTTCTTCCACCACTGCTTTTATTGTTTACTTATAATTAATTCTAGCCAGCACATTAATTAAACTTCAAAAGATGATAAAAAGCATGTGGATATGATTTGTGTCTGACAGCTACATTAAATCAGCAGTAGCCTACTGTCTTGAGTATAAATGCTTGTTTATTACTAGTTTTCCCATTTTAATTAAGTTTAAATAATTTTAATTAAACTTTACCCCACAATAAGTATTATCAGCCTCCAGTCTCTTAATTTTGACATTGTTTTGTAGTGTTTGATGAGACATTTGGTATTTTTAATAGTCATTATGTAGGCCTGTTCTACAGGGCTGCATCACGTGTTACATGTTCGATTCTGTCATGTACTGTACAGTCTATATGAAGTGATTTCATAGACAGATTAAGCTCAATCCAGGACAGTGTCATGGCTTGAGGGTTTTGAGTTTAGTCATACTAAACTCACTGTACTCACCTCTCATGTGTTGTGTAGCTTCCGTCTGTGTTTTCCCCTCTGGTTTTGATTGTTTGGTTATTGTCGGATTAGTTTCACCTATGTGTAGTTATCTTTCCCTCACTTGTGTATTTATGCTGCGTTCCAGTCGGAGGTCGGAATTTCCCAATTGAAATTTCCATCTTTCCAGGTGCACAAAGCGAAATGTAAAAAAAAAAAAAACACACACACACACACACACGTGGCTGACCATGACACCCCCCCAAACATTTGTGGCATTTTTAAACGTTTTTCCCGAATAACTTTTGTGCAGAAGAAAAGATTTAAAAGCTACCTAATAACATTGGTGACATAGTGACATCAATTAACATGCAGAACAGGTTTTATGATAGTATTACCCCAAGTTCACAAGTAGGAACTTGGAGTGGCATTCCACTGTACTTTTTCCTGGTAGGAGGTCGGATATTTGAGTTCCGAGTTGTCTGGAACGCAGCTTAGTCTTAGTTTCCTTTGTTCGTTGTCAGTTCATCCCAGTTGCAATGTTGGCTCTTGCTTTTGTTTCCTGCCATTTGGACCTGTATCTGCCTGCCTGTTACCTGTTTGCTGCCTGTCTACTGTTTTACCAGATAATGAGCTAAGTAAGCGACTAGTAAAGCAGAACACAGTACGAAGGGAAGTCCGTATTTATTCACACAAGGATTAGTGCAACTATAGTTTTTACTTAAGTGGAAAATAAGAGTTGTCCACTGCAGCTCTTGGGAAAGCTGTGAACTCACTCCAGGACGGAACTGCTCGGAACCAGGAACGGAGGTTGGTGAGGTGAGGCACGGGGGTTTCATCGGAGGCGTTGGGAGACCGCTGGTTAGCTGGCTGAGCAGGAACAGGGCAGGCAAACAGGGTGGCTGTGATCACCGGTGTGAGGGATGTCTGCAGCAGAAGCAAACCAGAGTTACAAAAAACACACAATAGAAGACAGAGTTAACTGTACTTAGCTGGTGTGGATCAAGGAGGCCATTACGTAAGCTCATACAGGTATACGGCGACGATCTGGCACTGGAGATGAGGAAGAGCCCGGTCTTTATGCTGTGGAGACTGATGATGATTGGTGATAGCTGTGCCGGTGATCAGCAGCAGGTGGATGCCCGGGGAGCCGGAGTACACACACACACACACACACACACACACACACACACAGACATACACTACAGACAAACAGAGGACACACACAGGGAGAAGGAAAACTGCACAGAATACTGCAGGGATTACCCAGAATGGTGACTAACCACAACATTGGGTCCTTTCCCTTTTGCCCTGCCTGCTGACACGTAACAGACAGAAGATTCTAAATGTATTTTGTTCAAGCATTAGGCTTAGGCCTAAATTCATGTCTGTGAAATTTACAGTGTGTCTATGCATTAAAAGTAGCCTGAATGTTATGATCAATTGCATTTGAGCAATGAATAAAAACAAGTCCCTCTCTGATTTGTTTGTGGTGACCAGATACTTGATTCAGATTTTGGGTACTCATAATTTACCCTTTTAAATAATATGATCATAAAATACTTATGCTACAATTATATGTTCTTATGTTTTAGGGTATACTATTCACAGATGTGGGTTAGATTGCCGATCACAATGGCATTACCACTGCATTCACTGCCAGTCAATGCTGTCACATAAACCGGACTTCATTAAACATAAACTATTATTGTTTATTGTATCTCTCTCTCTCTCTCTCTCTCTATATATATATATATATATATATATATATATATATATATATATAGATAGATAGATAGATAGATAGATAGATAGATAGATAGATAGATAGATTAATTATGAGTCTGGCCTCAGTCTCAGTTATTTTACCAGATAATGAGCTAATTATCCTAATTACACAAATTACCCATCATGCAACTCTTACAAACCAAGTTGAACTGCTAGACTGAAAGTAGTATTTGGGTGGAATAAACCTTTAAAACTATAAGTAGTTAGACAGAAAGTAATATTTGGGTGGAATACTGCATTGACTGCACGTTTGTGGTCATCCAATTCGCAGGAACCTAATATTGCATGGGGTAGCTACGGGGGAGCTGAGCTCCCCAGAAAGCCTAATTTGAGAAATTTAGGGAGAGCTCTAAAATATCGTAATTTTTGGTGTCACTGTTTTTTTCTGTATACATTTATATATTCCATATATTTAGGTTCCTGAAATAAATAATAGGCTAATAGTAAAGCACTTGTCAACGTGCATGTTTACTTGCGCATTTATGATAATTACATATTACATTTCACTGTGATTGTATCTTGTATGATCTCATGTATTACAAATAAATTTTATTGATTGGCAACTTGTGTCTAATAAACACAGTGCTGGCTATTCCTGCTATGGCCATCCATGCGTGGGGGCGCATGTTCATGGGATGCAACCTAGATCTGGTCTGTTTAACAAAGTAACGCAAACCATTGCCTGTCCACTGTGCGTTGGCATATTTATTGTTTCTTGGTGGAGAGTGATTAAAAAAACATTGCAGACAAGAACAGCTGCAGGCCACACCAAGCCATCTCACTAGGGAGGTGACACCCCGTTGTGGCAAAAATCAGGATTCCCAACATGAATTTACATCGAATGAAATAAATAAGGCTCTTCTAAAACAATATACACATGAAAACTGTAGAGAATATACATAATTAAATCATATAATGTGACCACACATTGTTGTGTGTCACACATAGCATGTACGAAACAACAACCGTTTTTTTTACCTTGGGAATTTCTGTTTGTGAAGTTCAACTGGCAGTGGCATAATGTTAGTACAGAACATTGATTTCTTGTTTACTAGCAACATAAACAGTATACTATGACAATTAGCATAGATCATACTGTATACATTTAGTATGTAGTAGCAAATTGGTACAAAGCTAATGTTAAAGTGTTAAGCTAAAAAAAGATGTAATATGCTAATAAAGGAAGTAATGTAAGGAAGTAAGGAACAAACACAAACAGTAAGCGCAATGTGAGCACTGACCCTGTGTTCCAAATCACATACTTTATATTTTAACTTTTAGTACGTACTGCATCTGCCCTTACAAAGTATATACTTTTGCATGCAGAATGCATACAATTGGGACATACTACTTCGTCATAATATTACGCCTTGAACTTTGACACTCTAGCTTATACATCCGTCGCAGGCTACATTACTTAACGTTATCTTGGAGATACAACAAAACGCCATTCACCAAGCTCACCAGAGACAGAGGTCAACCATTGGTCAACCCAGAGAGCTCTGCTGTTATACATTGTGGATTCTAACATGCAATATTATATTCACAACAGTAAAATTATATATGCATTCCTCTGTCATTGGTATTTTCATAGTTATGTCCATTTGTTGTTATTGGATATCACTATGATTATTTTGTTCACTCAAACAATTCCTATTTGTGTTATTACTATCTATTCGACTTGTCACCAGTAGGCATGTTACCCCCTTTCACATGTAGCTCTCTGCTGCTGGCAGATGGTTTTTTGTTGCATATTTTTATGTAGAGATGCAGCTGCTGGCACTATGTCCTGTCTGCACGTGAAACAGCCTTACATTTAACTTAATTATATTTGTAGTGTCACATACTTGCCAATTCTGTTGTGTAACCATATACATTTTTGCAAAACTTTAAATGTGACAGTGTATAATCAGATCTTTGCAGTCCTAATATGTAGAGTCTTTTTATCTCAAACTGTAAATAAACCATGTATGAAATGAAGTGTAGCTGCTCTAGCACCATGTTCTTTTGAATGGCTCTCGGACGAAGGAACGGACCCATAAGATCCAGCTCCCATCAAAAAGCTGTAATTCCTATCACTACTAACAGTGTTGGCAGGATTGAGAATAGTTATGGAATATAAAACAGTTGTACCAATATAAAACAGTTAACTGGCAGAAGAACAGGCTTTTGCATAACATTAGATCCCTTTATTTGTCATTCCGCTTTCATCTATCATTGCGGCTTCTGTCATCTGTCAATAAGCTGTCATCTGACGGCGCTCTCTTGGCGGCTCAGTCGATGTGACGTATCTTCCACTGTGCAGAGGAATGTGGGTCAGATTAGCCAGAAAAGCATGGTGGCTTCCATACTGCAAAATGCGACCGGATGCAGTAGGACATCCTGGTATTTTTGGCATACTGCATTTGACAAACCATGTATTGGGATATACTAAATCTTTTTCTGGCATACTAAATAGAATGGTAGTATGGGTATTGGAACGCACAGTGAGTGTGAAAGATTAATGTTACTTTATTACAGTAAAAAATAAAGTGATCACATACAGTATTACCTCAGCACTGGTCAGCATGTATTAGCTTAGTAACAATAAATCTTACATGACCCAAACACACAGCTAATGTCTTGTTTGGGCATTTCAATAGGACACATGGCTGTCGCTACATCAAATTAAATCACTTTTTAGACATTTTTCACTCCCAGATGAAACTACCAATGTCAGAAAATTCTGAAGACATCGATAGTCATTTGATTTTTTTTGTAAATGTTTTGTGTGTGCCTCTTTGTTTAGTGCGACTCAAGTGTGTCCTTTCTACTATTTGATCACAGGGATTATTTGGATGTTTAGTCTTTTAAGTCCTGTTTCGTTTTGTTCATCCAACTTGTTAGCATTTAAATGACTTTTTGTAATTGCCTAGGCGAATCTTGAAATAACATGAGGCAAATAGCTTTTTTCGCTCTTCCTCTGCACTCCCTCCTTGCTGGTTAACCTCCCCATTCAGTCTCAATAACAAACAAACAGAAAATCCTCAGCATCCCAGTCAGAAATTTGGTTCACTTCAAATCACTCACATTGCTGCTGCTAGTGTGGCTTTGATGCTTGTCACTTTGAGTTTTGCTTGCCCCCTACAAGGAGGAAATATTCACCAATTATTCGCACAAACCCCTGGGAATGAGCCATGAGAGACACGAAAGTGCAGCATGCTGCTGGTGAGCCCACAGATCCGTTGCAAAAGCTTTTTTGAATGTGTCTGAGAGTGTGTGTGTATGTGTGTACATGTTGGTGAGGATAGTAAAGGGATGCCGGAGACGTTCTGCAGTGAAGCTTATATTTATACATAAGGACTTTGGGCAGGGCATGACTTCATATTTAATCTTTAAGCCTCCTTTCCAATATGATTAAATCCAAAATAGGAACCTATAGAAGGAATTGTAGTCAGAACATCCAGCAGTACTAACCTCTTGCCTGTCCACAGCTGTAGTTAACACCATTGAACATATCAAGGCCATAAGAGTAGGATAGCGGGGGGGGTTTCTGCAAGGATGGTGATGTTGGTCCGTCTTTTCATCCAACACATCGTTCCTGAGCAAGACATCTCAAAAACCACTGGACAGTCATGAAATTTAATTAATGGTCTCCTGAGGATGATAGTTGATGATGATAGACCCTCTAACCTTTCATCAGGCCTTAATTTTATCTAAAGTTCATCTGTCTGATTGGATTTGAGACTTGACTTAAATTTGTCTTGACTGACTTGGGACTTGACTTGTGGTAGTGACCTCATACTCAGCCCATAAAATACATGATCAATGACTGTGTTTCCCAAACCTTTTTAGACCACGGCACCCCTTCAAAGGAAATGTTTTGTTATGGCACCCGAGCCACCCCACCCCCAATATAAGATGAATATATATACACAGATGATTATCGGTTTTAAAACCTTTTTCTCAGCAGTTCATTGGGCTAATAAAGAAGTATAGAAATTTAGAAAACTAGTGATGGCATACACTCGTGTAAAACCGAAAATGAATAGTAATCAATGCAAACTGTCATGGTTTGAGGGTTTGGTAATTTTGATATACATTCCTCTCCTCTTGTGTCTTGTAGTCTTACTTCCTGTCTTTGTGTGGTTTTCCCTCCACTGTTGATCATCTGCCCTGCCCTGATTAGTTTCACCTGTGCTTTGTTATCTCCCCTCACCTGAGTGTATATAGTCTGTGTGCTTCCCTTGTTTCTCTGTCAGTTTGTCTTCACACCAAGTGTCCTTGCCCTTGTTTTCTATATTCAGAATCAGAATCAGAAATACTTTAGATTTAATCTGTTTCTGTTGACCTCGCCTGGATTTTGGACTTTGTCTGCACCTTGTCGGATTTGTTTGCTTTCATCCCACATGACAAGCTTTCCAGCCTGTTCTAGTGTTTTTGGAACTTTCTCCCTGTTTCTGTTGGGTCTGCCATTTTGGATTTTGTGTCTTGCCGGTTCCCTTTTGGACTTGTTTGCCTGTCTTGGACTGCTTTATCTGGTTTGATCTGTGCCTGCCTGACTTCCGTAAGCCTTTTTGTATTTTGTCATGTCATGTCGTTTTGTTATGTTATTAAAATCATCTTTACTACACCAGCTCTGCTTCCTAGTCTGCGCTTGGGTCCTATTTCCTCGTGTTCCTGAGTTCCCTGCTTGACACCGTAACACAAACATCATAAACATATACAAAAATACCCTGGAGCAACACACACAAGAAATAATTCAGGAAATAAATAAATAAATTATTAAATCAATTAAAACATAAATTAAATTTAAAAAGTCATTTGAGCATTATATATGTACCACAAAAATAATTCTGATAACCTTTACCTCCAGGCCACCAGGGTACCCATTTTCTGCGAACTTGAGACTTGACTTGGACTTGTCTTGATTGACTTTAAGAGAGTAACTTAACACCTACTGAAAATCTTCTTTTTGCTGACCACTGCTGGTTTAACTTCTCGCAGTGCTGCAGTGATGTACAGGTGTACTCCAGGACCCCATGATATCACTGCTGTGTGTGGTTACAAGTGCAACAGAGTACACTTTAGACCACACCCATCAGTGATGCTGGCTGTTGTAAGTTCTTCCGCCTCCAAGTCTCCAAAAAAAAAAAAAATCAGTTAATGCAGTTTTAAAAAGCAAATTACACATCGTCACAAACTAACTGAAATGGGTGGAATTTCTTACTATAATTACACTTTTTCATCCATTGGGAAACAGCGTTGTTTTGAAAAGTAATAATTATTGGAGGAAACAGCTTTTGACTTTCAGACTGTTACATGCCTGTGGGCACACTTTACCGTAAGTATGAATTTTCCTTTCAACATGGAAGATATTTTTATAACACTGTCCCACACCCAAAACCATAGTTACCGGCTGAAAGCGACTTTGTTTTGGATCAAACTACCTTGCTTGTCAGGACCCGCCCTACTCTGCTTCTGATCGGCTAGTAGTCCTTACCTAGGTACTGCACATGTGCAACTCCAAACAAAGATCGAATAGATCTTCTCAAGCCAACCAGCAGCGGCGCCCACCCTGAGTTTGGTTTTGACCGAGGTTTCTGCCTCTTAAAAGGAAGTTTTTCCTTGCCACTGTCTCCAAGTGCTTGCTCATAGTGGGATTTGTTGGGTCTCTCTTAATAATATGTACGGTCTAGACCTGCTCTATAGGAAAAGTGCAATGAGATAACTTCTGAATCGCCGCTATATAAATAAAATTGAATTGAATTGGTTCCTGAGAAAAATATCTGGCTCTTTCACCAGCTAGCTATTTTTGAAAAATATCTGTATGTATGTATGTATATATATATATGTATGTATGTATGTATGTATATATATATGTATACACACATAACAAAAAGCAGGAACAACCTAGCTAAAATAAATAATAATATTCCCCCTTCCAGTATATATATATTATACATTATATGTTGTTCATTAAATTTTAATCTGAAAAGTAATTATAATTTTCAAATAAATGTAGTGGTCTAGAGGAATAGAGTAGCATAAAATTGTAATAGTCAGGTAAAATACCTCAGAATTTTTTAGTACACTGCTATTATGTCCTAGATCAAAACAAAACTCAGGCTCAACTCCAGGCCATGCATATGGATTTTGTGCAGCAGTCATTTAGGCACAAAGCTTTGTACACTATTTATTTGAAACTTGATTGAATAAATCTCTAAATCAAACTCATATTGCAAATAGTATTTCCTTCTCTAAGATCTGCAGCACCTAAACTTTCCCTTTGAGCATCTCATCAAACAACAAGTTCTTTCCAGTTGTTTGCTGGAAAATGGATGAAGGATGAGATGAGAAACTGTGTCAGAGTCTGCCACTACCACCCAAGTTGGGTGACTAGATTTCCGCCAGAAAAAAGCGGGCAATCATCTGGTGCGTGCCCATGTTATTTTTCTCAGAGATAGTGTTTTGATTGCCTGGGGGGAGGAAATGGTATTATTTACTCTAAAATTGCCCTGTTAGATCCGCATTGGGTGAACTAGCAAGCTGAGACTAAATATTTCTCATATCCTTGACACAAGCTCTCTTTTCTGCAGTGCTGAGGAGTGAGACAGCACTACCAGACTACCAGCTCTCAGCTAGATGGCTGTGTCAAATGCCTTAGTGGGAATACTTAAACACAGCAGGGCCTGAACAACATGTCTCCTCAAATGAGTTCTTCTTATCAGGATGAGCTGGATTTCAGTGGTTTCGATGCCTGTCATGACTGACCACCAATAAGAAAATATAGGACAAATCTGTCTACTTTGAAAGTCGGGCTGCACATTTTGAGCACGTTATTCACCAGTAAAACAACTAGTGAACTTTCTGTTCTGATTGATGTGTACCTCAAACTTCTGTGGTCATCTCTGGCACCAATAAGCAGCTGTGCTCGTGTCTTGTGTGGGCAAAGTGTAAAAAAAATGAAGCAGTTGGATAACAGGTGCCGGCTTGTAAAGGCATTAAGGGAAGATAAAACACATCTCACATTTCCTGGAATACAAACTTGGGCATATGCAGCAGTTTAGATGAAAAAACAAACAGCAAAGGCCTTGAGGAAAGTTCTAGTGTGTGGAGCACAGCTAGCCATTGTAGCAACCATGGCAAATACATCCCAAGAATGAATTTGACATGCTGTATTGTATTTGAGTTCACTTAAAATGTCATCCACATTGAGCTTTTCAGAGTTGGGAAACCTCACTATAATCATACAGCAAAACATGCTCTATTAAAAGCTGTGGAGACAGACGTTGAGCCATCTCCATCAGCTGTGGTAATCAATGCCAATAAGCTGGGGGCATCACAGAAACATCCCTCCTCCTTAACACTCTACCTTTGCATATCAAATGGCAATTAATTCCTAATACTGTATGTGTTAAAAATTGCCTGCTACTCTGTCACTATTTTGGTTTAAACAGGGAATGAGTGGGCTGTTAATGATGCTCAGTTCAGTGCAGCACACTGCCACAGTCTGGCGATCCCAGACACTGTACCGTAATTACAAGCCTGCATACTGTATACACCATCATTACTGCCGGGAGAGGCAGGACTCATCTCCTCTAACTGCAGCTCTGCCTTCATCAGCGCTGTTTGTCTCTGTGGTATTTCAAGAAACTAAAAAAAAGTATTACACCCAGTTTTTGTAATTTCACTTTTTAAAATGTGTTCTAATATTCCATATGATAATTTATGCATTATTTCATCTTGACATGTAGCATGTACACCTGGGAACCTGATCATTGGGTCACCCTTTATAAAAGTTTAGAAATTGCAATTAGTCTCAGATTACAAATGGGACAAAAAACACAAGGACACCCTGTATCCATCTCTACTGCTTTCCTTTAGCTGCCTTTGTAGCTGCATAATGAAAGTTGTTACAAACAAAGTCACCATGTTTCCTTTCTTGGTACGTTTCTGCCAGCTGAAAGGCAAAACTAATGATGGTAACCTTTTTTTTTTTTTTTTTTTTTTTTTTTTTGACAACAATTTAAAGTTATTTTATCTTTAATCCTTTGTTTGAGTTTCCATCTCGGCCACAAAAAAGCAATTCTTTTCATACAAACAGGAAGATGCTCTGATATTATCTTGCCTCCTGGCTCAATTCAGCTCCTGTTAATGCATTTTTTCCTGTTCAAAAGCAGGTCAGGGTTGTTAGCTTTTAACAGAATGTCAGAAGTGGTTAAAATCCTAATAACAGCATCTGTCATTTTGTGGCCGCACCTAACCATCCCTGAGAATGCTTACATATTTAGAATGAGTGTCTTCAATGACATTGGCAATGACAATCAGTTCCCTATGAGTCAGTCAGTGTTTGTTACACTCTTTGCATTTATCCATGTGGGACCACACAGTTAAATACAATCTGAAGACATGGGAAATCACAAGGAGAGTTTGATTTAGTTTAACCTGCAAGTAATACATTCAGTGTGAAGCAGCAAGATAAATTAAGTGAATCTGAGGTTCAAAGTCTTCGATCAGGTATGCAGCATGCAAAAGCACCAGAGAGAGATCTCTGCTATTGCTTATCTGTGAACATTAACTTTTGGTTTCGTACGGGACAAGAACCCCAGTCTCTTGAATGAAAGTCCTTTTATTGCTTATCCGTGAAGTAACAATCCGTTCTCATTCCCAGCATTTTGTCACGCCCCTTGGCGTTGTATACAGACACACATGGTACCCTTTAGCATATGTAGGAGATGCCTTCAGAAACTTATTGGTTAGGTAGTAGGAAGTCACATGACATAAGTGACGCAAGTCACTTGACGTGACTTGTAATGCAACTTTAAATAACTCAACGTTAACTTATGGTTTCACACAGGACATGACCCCTGGTCTCCTGGGTGAAAGTCCTGTGTTTTTTCACCCATCAATCTGTCCCACCACCTCCACAGGTGGACTTTCTCTCGCACGACATACTACATCACCTGACTTTCTTAAGGCTATCTGGCCTGTCCCATACAAATTCTAAAGGGTATCTTGTGCATCTGTATACAACGCAGAGGGGCGTCACAAAATGTTGGTATTTGACGCCCTAGGAATGAGAACGAGCTGAAAGGAATTACAATTGTTTTCCAGTGATATGGTATTTATTATACTCATACAGCAGAGATTTGACTGGCTGTGGGTATTGGATGTTTCACATAGAGATAAGCACTTGTTGGTCATACCTATGGGCATTCATGATGATGTTAAGTAAATGCAATGCACACAGTGACACGATATGCTAACTTCCATTCTTCGGTCCCAGCAACAGAAGGCCTATTGAGACCCTGTTATTTTAATAGGCAAATGGATCCCCTACCATGCATTGAGCAAATACAGGTAGCTTCAAGAAATTTCTGAACACTGATTACGTTTCCTCTACACAAGCCCTGGAATAATTAGAGGAAATATTTCCTGTGCATGCACACACTCTCAGTTCTGTAGTGTGTCTCCAACCACAGTGACAGTGAAGGAGTCTATAAAAATACAAGCGACCTGAGAGTGTGCTGCACCCTGCAAATGCACACACAGGAGGGTATAATTGGACCCAGCTAGCTGTGAATTGGGCTTCAGCAAACTATGTGTCGCAAGGGCGTGACATCCACTACATCCGCAGGGAACACAGGGAATAGGACCCAAATGCAGACTAGAGGCAGAGCAGATGCAGTTCATCAATTTATTGCAGGAAAGGCTTACATGTGTAGTCAGGCAGGCAGAGGTCCAAATCGGGAAGGCAGTCCAAGACAAGCAAAAAATCAGACAAGGAGCAGGCAATAAACAAAATCCAAAAGTCGAGGTAAGGTCCAAGCAACTGCAGAAATAAATCCAAGAGACTCAAGTGAAGCACAGGAAACAAGACTGGGACACTTGACATGTAGACCACATACCACTGCTGATGCAAATGATCATGACAACAAACTGAAACTGAACAAAGGAAAAAACCCGGACTAAATACACTTAGGTAGGGGAGAAAACGAGACACAGGTGCAATTTATCAAGGTGGGGCCAACAATCTTAACTTGAGGGAAAGCAAACAAAGACAGGAAGTAAAACCACAAGACACATGAGGAGAGGAGAACACTACAAAATAAGACAGGAAACAGGACAACCAAACCAAACTATGACACTATGTGCAAAGGTGTTAAATCTGAAGTGATAGATATACCTTGTCTTGGGCCCTTAAATATATTCTAAACAGTGTGTCAGGCTCCAGTACCTATAGTTCTTATGGTTGTGTCAGTAGGAAATCATGAAATGCTGGTTGGCCCACTGACCCAAGCCTTTCTTTTGTTTAAATCTCAGATTTTATATATATATCAAAACAATGGTTCAACATTTTGGGAATTATTTTTATTCACTTTGTTTCCAAGAGCAAGATGAAAATATCAATATCAATCTCATGTCTGTGTGATGAGTGCGAGAAGTAATTAGCTCAACTTAGCATGAAGACTGGTAGCAGGGGGAAACATTAACAACAACAGAAATGTAAATTAGAACTTTTTGTGGTTTTAGAGAGTTACATGCTGGAACTATTTCTTGAGAAACAACAGATATTTATCAGCCCAGCACTTCTGTGTAGGGTCTACGGCTATAGCGCAGGTTGCCAGATAAAGTCAGTGGTCACTGGTGTTTGACTAGAAATTTTTACATTTCTGTTTGTGTAAGGTTTAATCAAAAATGATTTCCAATAAATAGAGCGCTTTAGAGGTGTTATATTTTTTAACTGAGAGAGCTGCTTCCAGTCTTTATGCTAAGCTAGGCTAACCATATTTTGGCTACAGCTCCATACTTAATACACAGACAGAGATTAATATCAATGTTCTCATCTTACTCTCGGAAAGAAAGTAAGCATAACGTAAGGCACTCCAGCTGAAGTATTCCCTTAAGGAAAGCTGAAAAGACTAACTGATTTGCCTTTTTAGTGTTAATTTTTAAAATTATAGTTGCATATATAACTTTTTCCACATTTTGTTATGTTGCAGCCTTGTGCTAAAATCGTTTAAATTAATTTTAATTCTATATTCAATACCCCATATTGACAATGTGAAAATAGGATTTTATTTTTTAAGAAAAGTCAAAGAAAAAACTGAAATATCACATTGACATAAGTATTCAGACCCTTTGCTATGACGCTTGAAATTTAGCTCAGATGCATCCCATTTCTCTTGATCTTCTTTGAGATGTTTCTGCACCTTGATTGGCGTCCACCTGTGGTAAATTCAATTGATTGGACATGATTTGGAAAGGCACACACCTATATTTATAAGGTCTCACAGCTGACAATGCATATTAGAGGTCGAAGGAAATGCCTGCAGAGCTCAGAGACAGGATTGTGTTGAGGCACAGATCTGGGCAAGGCAAAATAATTTCTGCTGCATTGAAGGTTCCCACGAGCACAGCCTCCATAATTCTTCAATGGAAGAAGTTTGGAACAACCAGTACTCTTCCTAGAATTGGTAGGAGCCTTGGTAAGAGAGGTGACCAAGAACCCAGTGGTCACTCTGGCTGAACTCCAGAGATCATGTGTGGAGATGGGAGAAACATAACACATGCTAGCCCACTTGGAGTTTGCAAAAAAGCACCTAAAGGATTCTCAGACTGTGAGAAACAAGATTCTCTGGTCTGATGAAACCAAGATTGAACTGTTTGACCACAATTCTAAGCATCATGTCTGCACTTTTAGCACAGAATTAGTTTCTACTTAAACAATTTAAGTAAATATTATTTACAAATATTGAGTTTGATTGCATTATTTAACCAATCTTAGTATATTGTACTAATTTTTTTACCTGGACCACACCCCATCATCAGCTCTGCAGAACTTTGCCTGCTTCTAACTGGCTCATTCACTCATCTTCTCTGGGCATGATCAGGGCATAACAGAAGTTATCTCATTGCACTTTTCCTATAGGGCAGGTCTAGACCGTTCTCTTTATAATATTATTTACAGAGAAAATAATGATAATGTAATGGTAGTTTTTACATCAACCGGTAATCCACTTTGTATTTTACACTTGTTTTAATGTTATACTTATATCCACTTGGTACTTAATTTATCTTGCATGTATTATAGTGTATTATATTTGATTGTTTAGTACTTCTATTCCTGTGCACTGAAATGATAGTGAGCAGCTGTAACAAAAGAGTTTCCCCTTGGGGATCAATAAAGTATTTCTGATTCTGATTCTGTAATGGTAATATTAATATTAATAAAGTAATAATATGAATGATAGTGATAGGAATAATAATGATAATAATAGTAATAAGACTAATAATAACACTTTTAGTAGCTGTTTTCAAGCAGAAACACAAGGGCAGCAGGTGGCCCACAATCACAGATCCAGAGAAGATGTCGGGTTAGTAACATGCAGTAATGGGATAAAAATACATACAGATGGAGAGGGAGAGGAGGAGAGAGGAAAGAGGTGCATCATGGGAACTCTCCCAGCACTCTAGGCCTTTAGCAGCATAACTAAGGGATGGTTCAGGACTCACCCAAGCCAGCCCTAACTATAAGCTTTATCAAAGAGGAAAGTCTTAAGCATACAAATGTGGAGATGGTGTCTGCCTCCCAAACCCAAACTGAGACCTGATTCCACAGGAGAGGAGCTTGATAACTGAAGGCTCTGGCTCCCATTCTACTTTTAGAGAGTGTAGGAACCACAAGTAACTAATAATAATGGGAGCGCAGTGTTCTAATGGAGTAATAAGGTATTATGAGCTCTTTAAGATACGATGGTGTCTGACCATTAAGAGCTTTGTAGGTGAGGAGAAGGATTTTAAATTCTATTCTGGATTTTACAGGGAGCCAGTGCAGAGAAATTAATATTGGAGAAATATGATCTCTTTTCCTAGTTCTTGTCAGTACACGTGCCGCAGCATTCTGGATCAACTGGAGAGTCTTAAGGGACTTATTCAGGCAGCCTGATAATAAGGAATTGCAATAATCCAGCCTAGAAGTAACAAATGCATGGCCTAGTTTTTCAGCATCAATTTGAGACAGGATGTTCCTGATTTTTGCAATGTTACGTAGGTGAAGTCCTTGAAATTTATCATGTGGGAGTTAAAGGATAAATCCTGATCATAGATAACTCAGAGGTTCCTTACGGCAGTGCTTGAGGTCAGGGCAATGCCATCTAGATTAACTGCCATTTCAATCAGGAGAGACTTAATTTAAGAGTGATCAAATTAATGTATTTGACATGGTGCACAACAAAGTTTAGAAATGTGAAGAGTCTTTAGCGATTAAATGTCATCATTTTAAGGGGATAGTGATGCCATGAGTTGTACAGGAATATCCCCCCGATGGAGTCTAGACACTGGTGGTGGTGAAGGGATGAAGAGAAATGGCTGAAGATCTGAAGAGGCGCTGGACATGATGAGAACTGGAGGTCAATGAGGTGGATGAAGGTTGCATTGATTTTGCACTGAAATGACAGCTGACAGCAGCAGAAACAAGAACAGTTTTAAAGTTTGACAGCAACGATATGACTGGCTCACAGAGATTGTGGCAGAATCTGGTTGGTTTAACTGAACTAGTGAATGCCCATAGTAAGCTAATGAGTTGTACGTGGGAAAGAGGGAGAGAAAATCCGAGTAAGCATAAAGATAGTCTTCCTGACTGAACTTCCGCTAAGCTTCATGTTCGTGTCACCATTTTTTACATTGTTGGCCTGGATCTCATTAAAGGCGCCTTTTCCTCAGCATTGGTTAAGTTGTCTGATCTAGCGGAGTTATTTGCAGCCATTTGTCTGTTTAACATTTTTTCACCATCATTGGATTAATATTGACCAGTTTGACCACTGACTGCAATTACGTTAAGGAGGTTACACAGTTTTCTCCCTTCATTTTTTTTTTCATGTCCTGAAATTTGGTAAATTGAGGCTTGATGGTTTCAAAATTATAATTATAACAATAATAATAATTATAAGATTAAGTTTGAATTTTATTGTGACTAAATAGCATTTCACAATTAATATCAACATATTTAAGTAATGTGATCAACCTTAGCCACTTTCAACAAGTGCCTTTTGAAACTTGGCTTGTTTTGAATAGGAAGAAATATTTTTTGGTGCTGCTAACTTCTTCAAGAGTAGCTCTGTGAGTAACTTTATTTTATTTTACATTTTAAGCTATTAACACTTAGTGATTCCAGTGAGATTATGATAACAAATAATTGTTCAATTACTGCTACTACTACTAGAAATGTTAACTGGCAATATTATGTCTTTTCTTTCTTGTCTCTTACGCTTTAAGGCGGGAAGGTGGGGTTGGACATCTACACCATCAGACCGCCCACATCTAGTAAGTCAACTGTTCTTCATTCAGGACAAGTTGGAACTTCGGATGCATGCTAATGCCCTATGTATTTAACTTTAGCTGCATTTACGACACCTGTAAACTGTAGGATTTCGTCCTAGCATGCATTTTCGAGGTCTGCATTGCCGTTTATACAGTTATTAAGCAGTGGACAGGGTAAAGTGAAATTGTATTGACCATTTTAAAATCACTTTAACTTTTTAACTTACACAAATGTTGTCATTTATAAAACTAAATAGCAAATTTGGAACTATATTAGACAAAACCTAATTAAATACATTTGTATTTCATAATATAAATTCAGCATTATTCCTTCCAGATAAATGAAGAATAAATGTCACCATCCAGATTACTCTTTTCCTCAATTGCTTAAACACATTTTCTGAAACACTGTTACAGTTTTCAAAGCATTAAGTGCAGCATAGCAAATCATTTGTACCACAAATGCTAACTGAATAGTATATTAAAACTCATCAGTGTATAAACACCAGTTTCAACAAAAAGTCTACATCCACTGGTTTCTCCCTGTCACACACCTTTCCAGTATGTCCACTATTCACACATGACACTGTCATAATCATGATATGATACCTGTCATGAACATGAAGTCTTTATGAAGGTTTATGACTGTTGTCATTAAGTGTAATTCGGTCAGTTATGTCTTTTAATGCAAACTTGACATTGTTTGAGATGTCTTTGTTATGAAAACTTGACATTAACAAAGAAAGCAAAACCATGTCATAATCATGCCATTGCAGGCCTAATTATCAAACTTAAAGAAACTATTTAGCTGCATGTGTTAACATTACATTATACTGTCAAATGTGGTTGGTTTTGACATAGGCTGTCATGAGACCATAATAATTGTGGCATGAATAATTCCCTTGACCTCAAGTAAAGTGGAACCATTTGGACTTGTCATAAAGATGTCAAAGTTTTATTAAACTGTCAAGTGCTTTATAACAGTGTCATGAATAATTCCCTTGACCTCAAGTAAAGTGGAACCATTTAGGCTTGTCATAAAGATGTCATTAAAATGTTATAAGGCCAGTTTTATGTATGGCAGAGTATTACGGCCACTATTAGAAAAAAATATCTGAGATTGCAAGAATTGTGAGAAAAAAAGTCTTAATTTTTGTTGCAGTATTTCGGAAAAAAGTAATATTACAATAGGTTGCTTCGAGTCATATGTTATGCTTATAGGTTGATTGGATTACATGTCCATGTTTTAGCTTTTCCTGACAATCCAAAGGCTACTGTAGCCTACAGTTATTTTGAATTAAAAAACTAAAAAACTGTTTGACTGCAGTGTCACGTCTCCTCTGCTTCCTCCTCACTTGTAAGCTCAATCAGGAAGACTAACTTTATGCCTCATTCATTCACCTCTCTCTCTCTCTCTCTCTCTCTCTTCTCTAATCAGCTGATATGGGTGTCTACTCTTTTAGTTAATCAACCAGAATTTGCCATGATCTCTCATCAGCCAATCATATTGCTGCTGTCAAAATTAAATCTTTTCACCTATCTGTTCGCTGTCAGCTGTCATTTCAGTGCGGAATCATTGTGAATGTCAATGTTCAAATTACCTTTCTCATTTTTTTGTTGTAGTAGCAAGCTGATGTCCGATTAACCTAGGAAAAAACATCTCTCTCCACTTGTTCTCCTGCTCACAACCTCATCTGCTACTCTAGGACACTCCGCTGCAGACAACACCCTGATTGCCACCATGCACGTGATCGAACCAAATCTGAATACTAATGTCAATGTGATATTTCAGTTTTTTCTTTTTAATAATTTGCAAAAAATTGCAAAAATGAATTTTAATGATTTTAGCATAAGGCTGTAACAAAACAAGATGAGAAAAAAGTGAAGGTGTCTGAATACTTTCTGAATGCAATGTATATACACTTATACATACATACATATATACATAGACATTTTAGTCTAGTTTACTTGTCTCCTTTTCATTGTGCATTTAAAGCTTCTTCTCATTTAGTGTTTTCCTTACATGAATATCAATAGCAAACATCACAGGCAGAGAGTTGTTAATCACTGTAACAGGTTAGGTAAGTACTATTCCATCTATTTCTGGAATGTTTTGGGTGGCAGAGGACATTATTTTACCAAGAAGCTGTATGATACAGCAAATGCAGTTTGTTGCATAAGAAAGGACTTGCATTAAAAAACGTAATTAGTTCATCCATTTGTCCCTCTTTCACATTATTGTTTAGTTTTTATTTTTATTAATTTTCATTTGATCAGTGCTGCTCTGCAGATTCATCTGGTTCCTCTGCTCTGCAGAGGAAATTAAGCCTGTTTCAACACATCAGGGTGGAAAGGATGGATTGTTGGTGTTGGGGAAATGACTTCCAAATCTGTAATTTACCAACTGACTAACAACTTCACCGGGAAAGAAATCAAATTACATTGGTACTACTCTCAGTGCAGTATAGTTTGTCAAAGTAACTGTGCTTTAAAAAGCTAATTCAATTGCATCCTAAGTACATGGTATAGATATGGCCTTGATAAACAACAGATTGGTTGAATGATTTGAATGGTAAGCACAGACAAAGTGAGACTGCGCTGAATGGATATAAGTATGACAGTGACCATAGAAAGAAAAGTAGACACGTTGACTTGATAGGGAATAACCGTGGGTAAAATGTAGAGTGAACTGAGTGAAAAAAAGGCTGTGGAGAAGTAACAGGCATGGTGGCCTTTCACACTGAACGTCCATTATATCTTCATTGATCAACTATCGACATTTTCTAATTTAAGTATGACCATGATCTTTCTATAACCATAGGTTGTGTTAGTTGCCATGACATAACCAGACATAAACATAAAATTTTCCCACAGAAAAAATGGGAAACCCTTGTGAACAGTGCTCAAACCCACCCTGCTTTAGGCCATATCACCATATACTTTAACGTAGAAGAATTATTAAAAGTTTAAACTGGTCATGAGACTTGTGACTTTATTGGGCAAAAATTGGCATTTTGATAGCTAGCATGGTTTTCACAAAATTGCAGTTTACTTTTTATACTTTTTAAAAACCGTTTCAAGTTTTATCCACCTTATTCCTAGCTCCCATGATACCTTGCGTGAATTATGAGCACGACTTCCGCCCGTCCTGTCACTGAACCGGAACCGCCGTTTTCCATGGTAACGGGAAATAAAACATGGGAACAGAACCTGTTACACCTCAAACGGGATAATGTGATCATACCGCTGCCTTCTACTATCAAGGGATGGGAGGACCATCTGAAGAAGTGGCCTCAGATAACGTACACTGGCATATGGATGGTGAAGCAATGAACAATCTGAAAAGCTCTGAGGCTTATCAGTACTTCCACAGTAATAAAGTCGGTCGTGTTTTGTTAAAGGAGGTGGGACACAACCTTGTCTACCTTAAAGCAGACATAGAGCCTAGTCAGAGCCTTAAAATCCCACATCACCGGGCCTGTATTTTAGTTTTAGTGTCAGGTGAAATACAAACGGCTGGGTGCTCATGTGTTGCTGGACCAGGGCGATCTTGCAGCAACGCAGCTGCAATACTTTGGAAGGTAAAATGTTGATTCTTCTGATATATATTTTTTTCCAATGCGTTTTGTAATATCAGTTTGCAACTGACCAGTGTATTTCATAATGGCCAATTTTCTAATCTAGGTTGAGAATGCAGTCAGACAGGGAAAGACAGGGATATCATGTACTGATGTGCAGAGGAAGTGGAATGCAGGCACGAGGAAGAATGTAGAGCAGAAAAAGGTGAAGCACCTAAATTTCAAACATCATAAACCAGACCACATTCATCCAGGCTCATCAGCATCAGCATCAGATCCCATAAGTGTGTCATCTACAGAAGGCTCCCCAAACTTTTCAAGGATCACTCAGAATTTAAAACTTATGTCAGTTCCTCTGTGATGGCCACACTATTTCAGCTACAGACGGATAGTCTCCTTCAGCGGTGTTACAGATTAGATGTATAATGAGTCTTCTCAGAGCCAATGTGATCTACAGTTACCACATACAGAACATGGCACAACACTAACCTGTAAGAAGTGTCTCACTTTTTATGAGACCTACTGTATGTTCAACTAAGCCATGCTCAGGTGGAGAAGTTGACCAAAGGGACCTAGGTACAGAATGCATCACAACTGTGGCATGATGCAAGGAAGATGTAACTGACTGCGAGCACAGCAAAAAGTCCCCAAATGGAGCACTACAAACCCACAATAATTACTGAACACTTGCATCCCACCTTCACTGGCAATACTGCAACTAAATATGGAAAAGAAAATGAGGACATAGCAATACAGCTCATGGAGGCTCAAGGGCACACTGTGGAGAGGAAAGGCCTGGTGGTGTGTCCTGACCATCCCTGGTTTTGCCAGCCCAAATGGAATTTTGGACTCAGCACAGCTCCTTGAGATTAAGTGTCCCCTAAAGAGTGCTATGTCACTTGCAGAGTTTCTTGGTCAGCCAAATGGTGACATCAGATGCTTAAGTGATGGGAGGTATCTCATTCTTCCCAATGGGCAAAGTGGATACTACCTCCAGGTGGGTGAAAAATATTGTTACTTATAATGTGTGAACTAATGCGACAGATACTTGTGAACCTTCATTAAAACAAAATGTAAGCCATTTTATTTTACATTTATTCTTCCAGATCCAGCTGATAATGATGTGCCTGGAGCTGCAAAGCTGCAAGCTGGTTATCTGGACATCAACTGAGCACCTGGAGTTGGACATTTCATTTGACATAGACTATACAGATGCACACATGAAACACTTCCAGAATTTTTATTTTCACACATGCTTCCAAGATTAGTGGATGATTTTGTTGCAAAGCTTTCTGTAAGACAGTCTCTGTGCAGTCAATTACACAGGTTGTGTTTGAAAAGTGTTCTTTAAAAGCTTGGGGCAACATAGCTTTGATTGTTTCACGAGACAACCAACAAAATTGTTGATATGTTCAGACATTATGTCTATCCACATTCCAACAGTCTTGCTGACCTGACCTTGTGACGTTTTAAATCGTGCTAAATCAGCCATAACAAAGTTTTGTCTTTGTTTCATTAAGGTCATTAGGATTTGGTCCACAACAGGCATTGATGAAGAAGTAGGGGCAAATGGTTGTAGGCAGGATACAAGGGTGTGAAACTCAATGAGTGGAATCCCTGTATACAAGAGGGAGTCTGCATTACTCTCCAAAATACTATCTGCAACAGGGTGTGATAATTCTGGGGATGATGTATTATTCATTCTGCACGCGATGGTAGGCCCTTTTGAATAGGTGTGGTCCTCCATCTCTGGGTCTGACCACTGTGTTTGGGCATCACAGAAGGGCTTTGATGTAGAGCACGGCTCCTCATCAAGATCCATCTCGTCAAGTTCATCTGAGAGTAACAGTACAGTTCACAATTATTAGGGCATGAGACATTATCACTTTATCATTATCATTGTTGGAATGTGCTGCTAACACTATTTAGTTTTGATGACATGTATTTTAGCTTTAGTTTCGGAGAATATATGTGAAAGATCTGGGGAGATTTATTTTTTTTTTAAACTGCATCAGGATTTTTTTTCCTACACACAGATAATCATACTTAAACTATTTTTACTTTAATGCTGCCCTGCACTCCGTGCCAAAAACTAACTGGTTGTCATTAACATTACCAGACAAACACTACAATTCTGTCCTCCTGACACCTTAAGTCATACCTGATGTTCTCTTGGCACTGCTGTCAATCCTTTTGAGGACCCAACATCTCTTCTGTGGTGGTCTATCGTAGCCCAACCACAAAGTAGGATGTGGGTTTTCCTCCGTTGGCTTTTTGTCGACAAAATGAAATGAGCACACATACAGTGTTTTGGGTGGTCTCTTCAAGTTTATGTTTTTCAGCCACATTCTTTTGGATTCCTCATCTGTTGGTAGGCGATGGAAACCGTTTGTCACAAGAACAGTCCCTTTTTGTTCTGGGTGCATGTTCAACACACAGATTTATCTTTGTCTGGTTGTTAGTACAGCCAAGAACAGCGCAGCAGGTACCAGAGCGCCACAATGACATTTTAGAATAAATTAAATATATGTTAAAACACAAAAGTGTTAAAATGCAGTTGAAATTACTATGGAAAGAAACGCTATTGATGGTTAGCCACGCACCATAGCCACTGGGACTAACTAACTTACTGCTACTTCTGCTATCTCACCGGAAGTTACACCCATAATCATTTATACAGTAGCACCCCCGAGAATAAGGTGGATAATGGGTGTGTATGGGTAAAATGTGACTACTTCCTGTCAGAAGTATGTCGAAAGCAATTTACGGCAGTTTGTGGGATATATTATCTTTGGTTTTACTAGTTATGAAATAAATACACATTTTTCTTGTTTTTGTAAAGAATGTCTAATATATGGTGCTAATGAATGTTATCTCTGGTTTTACTAGTTATGAAACAGAAGAATCAAATTTTTCTTATTAAATGAATACACATTTTTCTTGTTTTTGTAAGGCATGTAAGGCGCTAATGAAATAGAAAATTAAATTTTCCCTTATTAAATAAAGGGAAAATTTGGTGCATTTTATGTGGATGTCCAATCAGTGTTGATGGTAAATACAGTCTATTGAAGGAGAAATTTCTCAGTACGTGCTATATTGACCGAGAAGGCAGAGTTCGCCAAGTAGTTCTTCCTGCATCCAGAGCCGTCATTTGATGGTGGCATAGTTGGAGGCAAGGAAGAACTACAGGCTACTTCAGCTTGGATTTTTTGCTTCCGCCTCTGGGTAGCCAGGGTCGTGCTCTAGATGCCGCTCAAAAACAAAACTTACTTTGGCTGTTGTGTTGGAAAATACCTAAAACACATTGACATGGTCAGAACATCCTGACTGTGCAAACTGAGTGCAAACAGATAGGACAGTATTCTGTTTCAGCAAACATGACTTCTGAGAAATGTTATTGAAGAGGAGCTTTCTCAAAATTCTATGTAATGTTTTTCTTTCGAGTGGTACAACTTGTCTCAACTAATGGGACTGTTCCAATGCACAGGTGTATCTAACTTCTGAGTGTATAAATATTGACTGTTGGAAATGATGCTTTGCCTTTTACCTGAGACAGCCCTGTGTTATCTCTTGGTATCACGCCCATCTGCAGATGTAAGTTAAAACCCAGAGAAGCCACTTTATTGTGATCCTTATTGCAAAGTTTCCACAACAGCTGTGGCTGCATGTCGTGCAAAAGAATATAGCCGCCGGGGACCCTCCAGAACCTGAGCCGCCAAGAGCAAACACCGACTGGTGGTGCCTTTGCTCAAATTGCCCTCCGATGCCAACAGAAACTGAATCATTTTGCGCCAATGAATTTCAGCGTGGGCAGTTTTTGTTGGATGCTGTCGCCAACTCCAAAAGAGCCCGACTATGCTAGAAAGTTTTACTCCTCACTTGGACAGAGGTGTGCTAGAGATAAACTGGTGAAGACCACCAAGACCAGTACACTGTATTGTATTTTATACAGCTGAATACAATTACTGAATACTATACTGTGGAGGTGGGTATGGGTAGCTGTAAGCTGCAGAGGGAGAGGTGGGGGAGTTGCTCAGGTGAGCAGCATCAAGGAGAGATAATTGGCACAGCTGAACCCGGTTAACTAATTATTCTCTCCTTAAATATAGTAGCATGCTGGACACAAAAAAAAGAGAGAAAGAGAGGCGGTCGGAGAGAGGACGGATGCAGAGAAAGAGTGTGTGGACAAGAAAGAAAGAAAGAAAGAAAGAAAGAACATATACAATGAAACCCTGGTCTCAGCGTGGTGTCTCAGGGCCAAGAGGAACTCACAGTAGCACGATTACGGTACATATACAAATCCCTAATTTTTGGGATCTTACAGGCTGTGGCAGGCAGATACATATTAAGCTACCAGAGGAGCTTCCTGTCAATTCACCTAGGAGAACTGCCAGTTTCTCTTCTGAGGTTAACATTAGGAAATGTTTCATTTTCTTGGCTTTTTCCCCGTACTGGAAATCTCTTATTGAAGTGAACTTCTCACAGTGGAGGAGGAAGTGCATCTCTGTCTCTACCTCCCCTGTCGAGCAGTGACCACATACACTCTGCTCTCTGGGCAGCCATGTCTGTCTGTATCTTCAGGTTCTACTGCCAGTTGGTGGTCACTGAGCCTGTATTTGGTCAGGATCAGTCTCTGTTTTGTATCTCTGACAGAGTGAAGATACTCAATTTATATTCTCTGTTTAGAGTCAAATAACAATTTAGTCTACTTTGGCTTTTTGTTTCATGTCTCCAATGTTCTAAATACAGATCTTTTGACTGATTCATTATTAGTTTTAATTCTGTTGTGTTGTTTTGAATCAGTGCTGATGGGAGCCTAGTTGGTTATCTTCATCATCAGCTGACTGAGGGGACTGTTTTCAGGGTTCAGTTTTTAGTGCTTTGGATGTTTAACAGTAATAGGAAATGTCCCAGTTCTGCTCGGCAGCCGTTATTTGGGGTTTTCCTTTGAATGTTTAGAGTTCTTCGACAGAGTTCAGTGTGGAGGGCCTCTATAGGGTGTTTGTCCCATGATTAATGCTCCAATCTACTGAGCGGGCCCCAGATCTCACTTCCATATAAAGCTATTGGGTAAAATTGCATTATCAAATATTTTTGTCCAGATTCTAATTGGAATATTAATGTTGAATAACTAGGTTTTTAATGAATACATTACCCTGCATGCTTTTTCTTTGAGTGCATTTATTGCCATATTGAAATTTCCTGATAAGTAGAATTTTTGTGTGTTTAATTTGGGTGTTATTCAAAGTAAAATGGTATGTATATACCCGTATGTATATACCCGCTGGCCAACAGGTTTGACATCCTGGATACGCAGGATATTCCTCCACTGGAGGGATGCTCCCTTTTTCCAGCGGTCAAGTCTTCCTCCTCCTCTCGCCGCAAGTTACTGAAAGAGGCTGTGATCAGGAGAAACTCTGGGGGTCTCATTCATCCTGAGACAGCAGAGAAGTCCTCTGCTAAGGAGGACGCCGCCGCCTCGCCGCAACAGTCCCCGGCCACAGCTATCTCAGGGACGGCTGATGGAACTCAGCGGTTTCCACGATCATCGACTCTGCCTCCTCTCATCCCCCCAACTACGCTGATCGTTGGAGATTCCATAGTGAGGAATATCCGCTAATGCGGTCACACGCTGCTTTCCTGGAGCTACGACCCCCGACATCCTCGAAAAGCTCCCCGGACTTCTGGCTGCACTCTCGACGAGTATCACGAAAATCATAGTCCATGTCGGCACCAATGACACCACCCGTCAGCAATCGGAGCTGACGAAAGCAGACTTCATCTGCCTCTTTGACCTGCTCAACAGAACCGCAAAGCATGCTTTCATTTCGGGTCCAATTCCTACACTGGGTCGGGGAATTGGCCGTTTTAGCAGGATCCTCAGCCTTCATACCTGGCTTCAGTCTGTCTGCAGCACCCATGCCGTTGGTTTTCGCAACGGTAGTCGCATGCTGGCGGCTAACCTGCAGCACGCTGTGCTGTCCTCCTCACGTAGTTGACTATTTACATCACCTGTCACCCCTCGCTCTTCCTCTTCTCTGCCCACCAAAAACAGCCACACACCCTCTGCTCCCCCTTGTGGACTGATCATAGTGCTGCTATCTGGAGCCCGGATCCCTCTAGTGCCACTTTTAACATTTCTGTGGTAATTTCGGATAGGTCCTTAGTGCGAAACAGACACAGCCAACACAGCAATAACGATAATAATAATAATAACTTAATAAAGATCCGGGCCAGAACCCTACCTCCAGTCTCAACCTCAAATCTGAAGCAGCACAGACTTTTTAAGATGGCACTTCTCAATGTAAGATCCCTCTCTAACAAAACGTTTATTTTAAATGATTTTATCTCTTCTACTGATTTAGATTTTATGTTTTTAACTGAATCCCACACTTTAGACCTGGTCTTTAGTCTGGGCCTTAAAACCCCATCTGTGGAAATCAGGGACATGTTTGTATCTGATCACCTATGCATTGTTTTTAACTGTGAATTAGAGCCTGCTAGTACTGTCTTATCTCGCTCTAAGTATACACGCGTCCTTAATGAGCATAGTGCCTCAAAATTCTGTACACTGTTCAATCCTCCTGGCAGTGTGTTTCCCAATCCCTCCAACACCAACAATTTGGTTGATTATTTTAACTATCTGTGTTCTTCAACCTTAGATCTCATAGCTCCTCTGAAAAATATACCAAACTTAAAGACTAGAAAACAGCCATGGTTAAATTACAGTATTCGAAGCTGTAAAAAGAAATGCAGAAGAGCAGAACGCAGATGGAAGAAATCAGGTCTCCAGGTCCACTTTGTGGCCATGAAAGAGTTATTACGCCTTTATAATAGGATGGTGAAGGATGGAAGAACATGTCATTTCTCTGCACTTATTTCTGCCCATCAGCACAACCCCAGATTTCTATTTAAGACTGTGGATCAGTTAGTTAACCCTGCCTCTCCTTGTGCCCCCGCTGAGTGTGATGCTGATTGTGAAAAGTTTCTTTTGCACTTTGCAGGAAAGGTGGAGTTAATAAGATCTGATATCACCCCCAATCCTGCATTTTTAGATGTGGATCACCCGCTAAGGGATTCTTTGAGCAATTTTTCTGCTGTTACGCTGTCTGAACTCGCAGACATCATGTCTCTTATGAGAGTGGACAAAATCGCAACTAGGTTTTTATTGGAAGTTAATGGATTGTATTGCGCCCCTTTTACAAATTATTTTTAACAGCTCGCTGTCTACTGGCTGCGTCCCTGATTTCAGCTTGTGTCCAGCCAGTTCTAAAAAAACCTGGGCTTGATCCCACCCTCCTAGATAACTATCGCCCAATCTCCAAATTGCCTTTTATTTCGAAGATTCTCGAAAAACTTGTATCTAAGCAGCTTCTTGCTGCTGTGGAAAACAATAATACCTTTGAAAAGTTCCAATATGGCTTTCGTCAACACCACAGCACTGAAACAGCCCTTCTCAAAGTCACCAATGACCTTTTAATGAATGTAGACGCAGGCATGTGTTCAATTCTTGTGCTGTTGGACTTAAGTGCTGCCTTTGACACAATTGATCATGGCATTCTTTTAGATAGACTGAGGCACTGGGTGGGCATATCTGGCACTGCACTAGACTGGTTCTCATCTTATCTGTCCAATAGGAAATTCTGTGTCAACATTAATAACTTCATGTCATCCTTCTCCCATATTAAGTACAGTGTGCCTCAAGGTTAAATTCTGGGACCAATACTGTTCTCTTTGTACATGCTTCCTTTGGGTGATGTAATCCGCAGACATGGTATTTCTTTTCATTGTTATGCGGATGACACGCAGTTGTACCTCCCTGTCAAGACCACTGACCTTAGTACGCTGACTTCTCTGCAGGACTGCCTGTCTGACATAAAAAATTGGATGTCGATAAATTTTCTTCAGCTCAACTCAAATAAAACTGAAATCCTTGTTATTGGGCCCCAATACATCACTAAACAAATACTGCCATCTACTGGTAACCTGTCACAACATATCACTCATTTAAGGCTCTTCATGGCCTGGCCCCAGATTATATTTTAGACCTTGTATTATGAACCTTCACATAGTTTGAGATCTTCGGGCAGGGGTCTCCTGTCTGTTCCTGAGTCCAGGATGAAAACTAAGGGTGACAGAGCTTTTGCTCTCAGGGCACCGAGGCTCTGGAACAACTTGCCCGAAGAAATTAGTTTGTATGAGTCAGTGTCTTCATTTAAGTCTCGTCTCAAAACACATTTTTATCTGAAAGCATATCCTGGTTTTACCTGAACTGGCTGTTTATTTTACTGTTTATTTTATTGCTTTTGTGTATTATATTTCTTTATATCTTCATAGTCATTCACTGTGGTATTTTATTTCTCTTGTTGTGAAGCACTTTGTAATTTGCTTTGATAAGTGCTCTATAAATAAAGTTTTATTTTTATTATTATTTATTTATATGACAATCCCTTTTCTTTTTTTCTTTTGAAAGATCATGATTTGGATTTTCTTAAAATTGACCTCCAAAGCCCAGTTATGGCAGTATTGTTCCAGGATTATATATATATATATATATATATATATATATATATATATATATATATATATATATATATATATATATATATATATATATAGGTGCATATGTGGCAGAGGCTAAAGCTCCTGCCTCCCAATAAGGAGATCGTGGGTTCGTGGGATCGATTCCCGACCAGACCAACATCACACAATCTCTCTGGGTGGAGTCTGCATGTCCTCCCGTGTTACCGTGGGTTCTCTCCGGGTTCTCCGGCTTCCTCCCACCGTCCAAAGACATGCATGTGTAGGTTAATTGATAACTCTAAATTGCCCGTATTGAATGAATGTGAGAGTGAATGGTTGTCTGTCCTTGTCTGTGTCTGTGTTAGCCCTGCGACGAGTTGGCCACTGTCCAGGGTGTACCCTGCCTAAGGCCCAAAGTCACTGGGATAGGCTCCAGTCACCCGCGACCCCTAACGGGACTAAGCGGTAGAAAATGGATGGATGGATGGATGGATATATATATATATAATATACACACACAAGTATAATCGCGCGCCTCATGGCGGCATCATCCGAGCACCACGTGGTGGAGAAGCCCAAGTCACAGTTCCAATAAAAATTACAAAATAAATGTTTTATGAAATAAGAAACAATGCACCAAAAGAGCAATAATCTACTCAAACCAATAACATTATACTCTAGTTATTCAGCTAAAACTACAATAAATAAACTCATAATGTGTCAATGTTGAATGTACCATGAAATTGTCAAATGTCGTAGCCTTGTTACACGCCCACCAAAAATGACTGACTACGTCTCAGAGCCAAACAAGCAAAACAGACTGTCCTTTCAATATACCGTTATGGTTTTGGGTTTGTGTCTAGTTGATTTCCTGTTTTATTTAGAAATACTGGTAGTTTTGCTTTCTGTCATTGATTGCTTTGATTGTTTTCACCAGTGTCAATTAGTTTCACCTGTTTCTCATTGTCTCCCCTCACTGAGTGTATTTAAGTCTGTGTCTTTCCTTTGTTCAGTGTCAGATCGTCTTTGTACCTTGTGTTGAGCGTTTCAGCCCTGTTCCTGTGTGTCTTGTGTTTTGTGGACTTTCTGCCTCTGTTTTGGACTACTGCTTTTGGCTTCTGGATTTTGCCTGCTCCCTCTTGGACTCATTTGCCTGTTTGGAATGCTCTCCTTGGTTATTTTTTATTTCTGCCTGCCAGACTACCCATGTAAGTCTGGTGTCTATTAAATCATTGATATGCACCTGCCCTGCCTACGTGTCTGCATTTTGGGTCCTACTTCTGCTTTCCTGCTCAACACACCACAACATATACACCCAAATCACACAACACAACTTTAGATTTGACAAATAAACGTTTAGTCACAAGTTTTGTTTTCCATGGCAGGTAATACTTACAGCAAATATCATTTTAGCAAGATTCTTCGACCCATGCCACATGTCAAACCTGTGGAGTACTCCTGGGAACAGTCCAACATCTGGTTGTTAGGAGTTTTTAACCTGCGACAGCTTCTACATTTTAAAGAGTATGTAAACATAATATATATCAGCATCTTCAGTGAAGCCTCATGCCACTCATAGTGACAAAGTTTTTCAATATGACTTGTACTTTTTGAGCTGGGAGTATTATCAAGTGCCACAAATACTATCATCCATAGTGCTTCAAGTACTCCCAGATGAACGCTATTACATCCAACGTCGTTAAGGTAGCTCAGCACAGGTGTTACGAATGATATTAACAATGCTCTGATACCTGTTGTGACAATGGCCTTTGCTCAACCATTGTATTATCAATGTCTTACTCACTCAATGATATAGCTACTGCTATTAATATTTACTTAGTACTGGTAATATTAGTATTGGGATACGCCACCAAGCATCAGGCACACTCACAATGTCTTGAAAAATTTTCTAATTAAGGCCCAAATGCTGTAGCATGATCAACCATGATCCTGATGAACATTTTGGATATTTATTAATGAAAAGAATTAGACTTTTCTGATAGCTGGCTCCTAAGTCATAAACCTGGCCTGTCCAGAGAACTGATAAGTCTTCTCCAGCAACCTCCTCTGTTCCTTGAACTTTGCTGGACTCAGGTCATTAATGGAAGGTTGAAGACAATTTCTCGATTTAAGGTGGCCTGCAAAAACTCATGAAGCATGAATAACCTAAGCCAGTCTAGTAAATTACAACTTATTCTCCCTGATCGTGCATAACACAACCTGACACAACCCTCTTTTAAGGAACATCTCATGATCTCTAGTCTTCATCAAGTGAAAACTAGGACTTGTCAAACTAAGACTAAAGGAATGGAGAAAATGACTTTGCCATGCAGAATCAAATGTATTAATAAATGTGTTACATTAAAGTCTGTGTAAAGGAAATTCAGAAATTGTTTCTAAACACATTATAAATGTGAAATATATTGCTTAAATCATGTTACAAAGACTGTTAACTATATAGTACTGAATTGTGGAGTTAGACCGTTAAACAGTTTTTCACCATTTTTGTGTTAAGGATTTTTTGGGCGGGGCTGAAATTATGGCTCGATGATTGGAGCATTTGAGCCATCGAGCATGGCCCCTCCCCTAACACTATATAATAACAAGAGTGCATTAGCATCAGTGATTTGCTGGACGTGCTGCGGTAAGTGTATTGTCTCATTTCCAGTCACCAGTGTTTGTGTTTTACTAGTAGTGTATTTTTGCTGCTCTAGCTCATCACAGTTAATTTTGTTCAATTCTTCATTATAGTGACTAACTATCTGCTATACATTTAAACGTACACTAGTTCTGCTCAAGCACTCATAGCTCTCTGCTTCTTTTAACGACTTTCTTGCTAATCCCACAGTTTACACGCTATTCATTTTTGTTAGCTACCGTTCTTTAGCTTAGCAGCCAACAATGGCTTCTCTCTCTCCCTCTCACTTGCTCGGTGTGTCAAATGTTTAGCTATTCCTCTGCCTCCTTTAGTGATAATGGTACATGTAATAAATGTAGTTTATTTGTATCAGTGGAGGCAAGGCTTAGTGAATTGGAAACGCGGTTCCGCACCATGGGAACTCAATTATTAGCTGCTTTAGTTAGCCAGCCCCCAGTAGCCGGTGCGGACCGACCAGAGGTAGCTCCTGTTAGCCGTCTCCCGAGCTCCCGAGCAGCCGGGAAACCAGGGAAGCTGGGTGACTGGGTGAAGGAAGCATAGCCCTAAGCAGAGGCCCACGGTTCACCACCAACCTGTTCACGTTTCTAACAAGTTCTCCCCACACAGCAACACACCCACTGAGAAACCAACTCTGATTATTGGCAGCTCCATTTTGAGAAATGTGAAGTTAGCGACACCAGCAAATGTATAGTCAAATGTATTCCTGGGGCCAGAGCAAGCGATGTTGAATCCTATTTAAAACTGTTGGCTAAGGATAAACGTAAATACAGTATGATTGTTAATCACGTCAGTGGTAACGACTCCCGATTACACCAATCGGAGGTCACTAAATTTCATGTTGAGTTGGTGTGTACATATGCAAAGACAATAGGGAAGACCTGGTTAGGAGAGATGGCATTCATGCCACTTTAGATGGAGCAGCTCTCATATCCAGAAATCTGACTGATTTTATTAGTGGACCTAAACCATGACAACTCAGAGTTGAGACCAGGAGGCAGAGTTGCAGTCCTACACTCTTCTTTGCGCTTCCAGAGCAGTTACCCACCCAAAACTCCTTAGTGACGGTATCTGCCCCCTGACTACTTATATTAATAAAACCAAAACTTAACAGAAGAGGAGTTATACATAAAACCTAAACAAAAACGCTGAAATAGCACAATAAAATAGGAGAATTAAATGTGGACTCTTAAACATCAGATCTCTGTCATCTAAAGTTGTACTAGTGAACGATTTAATATCAGTATCATATTAACTTATTTTGCCTTACTGAGTCCTGGCTGGGACATGAAGAATAAGTTAGCCTAAATGAATCCACTCCGTCCAGTCATATTAATACTCACATTCCTCAAGGCACCGGGCAAGGAAGTGGAGTTGCAGCCATCTTCGATTCAAGCCTATTAATCAACCCTAAACCTAAACTAAATTATAACTCATTCGAAAGACTTGTTCTTAGTCTTTCACACCCAACCTGGAAAACACGACAGCCAATTCTATTTGTTATAGTGTATAGTGCACTCCTGGTCCTTATTCTGAATTTTTATCTGAATTCTCAGTTTTTATCAAGTTTAGTCCTTAAAACAGATAAAGTTCACTCCCATTGGCTCCTACTACCATGACTGGTTCACGCTTATTGGCTCTTGCTAATCACGCCTGCTTCACGCTCATTGCTCTGGCATAGCACCACCCAATTCCAGAGGGAGGGAGGATCAAGAGGGTGGGGTTTAATTCATGTTTAATCAAAGTAAAAGGTCACCATAAATCACCTGTCAATTAAAAAGTGACAGAAAGTGTTGCACATCACTCTCTTGTGCACCACTATGTGAGGACCCTACCTACACCCCTGAGGAAGAGAGTCAGCATTCATGGCTCCTCCCTAGCTCTGCAGTCTTTCAGCACATGCAGAAGATAGTGCTTGTCAAGCAGCTCCTGAAGAATTTGGGAAAAAAACACACTGGGCATTCATACGGGACAGCTATAAAGTCTTCACTCCCTGTACACCACAAAGAGGAAGAAATTTCTGAAGGAGAGTGTTGTTTCTGCACTGGATCACAACAGTAATGTGAACAGAGAGACAGCTAAAACAAAGGAAAGTGAGGAGCAACATACACACCAGTACTCCAAGGCTGCTCAACAGTATGTGGTGACCCAGCTGAAGGTATGCTTCTGTTATGAATTGGCGCTATATAAATAAAATTGAATTGAAAAACTCACGGCAGCATAATTATACACAAGCTTTTATCAAAGATAATAAACCAAACCACACAATATGAAGACTAACTCTACATACACTAAACTACAGAACAAAGGGTGTGTGTGTGTGCCAAAAGGAATTTGTGTATGTTCTGCCACCGTATGTCTCGCGTGCACAAGCATGAACCCACATGGTCAGAAACAAAGGAACATGTGAAGCAGGAGCTTTAAAGTTATTCTCCACCGTGTGTGTGTGTTTGTGTTCAAGCCAAATTAGAGGTGTATGTGTGTGGTCTGTTTAGGATAACGATCCCACGTTTAAAGCAGTTAGTTAGCTTGCAAAGACTCTGTCTGTGTGGAGCATAACATAATTAACATCAACTTAGCATGTGGTTACCAACAAACAAAACCTCAGAAAAACACATCAGTACATGTACGTCATTAACTAAACAGTCCTGTGCTTAGCCAAGTACACTGTTACTCTTCGCTATGCTCAGTTGTTCCGATACCCGTCCGTGAGAGATAAAGAGAGGTGGCTTTGGTGCTGCTGTTAGCTGGCAGTCACATATGTAAAAAGGTACACATGTACTTGATTACTATGTAAAGATGGATTCTTTTATAGTATGGCTACACAAAATGTGGTGCATTTTTAGATGCGAAGCCTCTCTATGAACTGTAGGTGAAACTCACTCACAGCATCACGATTAACTAGGCACACTCAATATGTTAACGCAGTCACGTGATTCCGATTACACTCTAAATGCAGAATGAGGCAGGAAGTGAAAGGCAGAATGGACGAGATGGAGGAAAGCCTGTACTGTGCTAGTTATTGTTTACTCATTGTGTCGTCCCAGTCAACGTGTGTGAAATCACCCAAGTCATTCCTAAATTATGGCTAAAAAAGGTCACAAAGACCTTTGAGTCAAAAGTGTCACCTATTCAGTTTTGACAACCAAATTGTAATTAGTTCATGTGTCCAAGTGGAAGTTTGAGCCAAATTTGAAGAAATTCCTTCCAGGCATTTCTACGATATCGCATTCACAAGAATGGGACGGACATACATACGGACGGACAGACAACCCAAAAACATAATGCCTCCGGTTAGCATAACAGACTCCACATTAGCATAACAGATCCACCCCGTTGTATGGAACTCGAAAGATGAATTTATTAATTTGTGTGACCTAAACTGAACTTTAATTATGAAACGTGAGCCACTGAACTCCATCTCCCACAATCCTCCAGGTATTCACACCTATGTATGTGGAGTTCCACCCATGGACCCAGCTTTCAGCCATCAGCCAGCTGGCTTTTGTTTCACTCATCTTCTCCTGGACTCGTGGCTGCTGTCTCCCTCTCATTGTGGCCTGCTAAACGAGCAGACACACCAAACTTCTTAAAAGCAGGATTCGATGGCCTGCTTAAAGGAGCAGTGTGTAGGATTTAGTGGCATCTAGTGGTGAAATTGCAGATTGCAGCCATGTGCTCGCCTCACCCTCCCCTTCCAAGCGTGTAGGAGAATCTACAGTGGCCACAAAACACGAAAGTCCCTATCTATAGCCAGTGTTGGGTTTGTCCGTTCTGGGCTACTGTAGAAACATGGCGGTGCAACATGGCAGCCTCTGTGGAAGGGGACCCGCTCCTTGTTGCCAAGTGTTTGCTCATGGTGGGAACTGGTGGGTGTCTGTAAATAATATTATAAAGAGTACTGTCTAGACCTGTTCTGTAGGAAAAGTACAATGAAAAAACTTCTGTTATGAATTGGCACTTTATAAATATTTTATTAAATTTAAAAAATGTATAATTTAATAAGAAGTCGTAATTTTAGGAGAAAAGGTTATGATATGAGAATAAAATCATAGTATTAGGAGAAAAAGGATGTTATATTTAAGACTTTCCCCCAAGGGGCAGTGACAAAAACAAACTTACACAAGTAAACAATTCATTTACACACTAAAAAGATAAAGATGAAAGAACAATGTCGTATGCATGTCCTATGCTTAAACTGGGTAGATTAGATTACACAATTAGAATACATGTGCATGTTTTACTATTTCCTGACTGTTCATATATATTGTACAGACTGCAATATAACTGCCTATCTAGTATGTGTCTCGAAGCTGTGTTATCTCCATGTCCCCCATCACTTGGCGATATACTCTATCTATCTATCTATCTATGTGCTTGTTGGAGAACCATAACTTAACGTATTGAAATAAACTAATAATACATTTGTCATGGTTTTGGGTTTGTGTTCTGTTATTTCCTGTTTTATTTTGCAATAGTCTCCTTCACTCAAGTGTCTTTTAGTTTTGTTTTCTGTCTTTGATTGTTTTCACCTGTGTATTGATCAGTTTCACCTGTGTCTCGTTGTCTCCCTCACCTAAGTGTATTTAAGTCTGTGTCCTTCCTTTGTCAGTTTGTCTCCATTGCTACATTGGCTCTGTCTTGTGTGCCTTTGGACTTATGCCTGCGTACCTGTCTGCCTACCTGTATCTGCCAGTAAGCGCTTAATAAACCACTCAAGTCATCGTTCTGCCTCCTCTGTCTGCGTTTGGGTGCTTTCCCTGTTCTCTGCTTGCCAACAGCCATAACATTATGAGTTATATCTCGAAATATTACAACATCACTTAAGTAATTTTGGCTTGATGACTACAATTTTTTTACCAGAAAGTGTGCGTTACAAACTGGGGGCATGGAGTTTGAAAGACATGGTCAGTAAGGGTCTAACGAAAGATGCTGCTGAATGGCATTATGACAGGTGTAGGATCCAGGGATTTTGGAGTTTGACCCTACAACTAAGGACTAAAAACCCAGGATATCTCAGCCTCTGCAGCATCAATTCTGATCATTCTTTTTTAAATCTGTCTCTCATGAGTTGCCCTACTTTATGGAAGTGCAATACTAAATAGCCGGACCTAAAACACACAATCATAACGTTCTGCAAGTCCTGCCATCTGCACCAGTGACAGGTGTGTTGTGGAGTGTTGTTCAGAAGCTTTGTGTTTGAATCAAAATGTGGAACACGTTTAGCTAACTGTGAGGGGTGTATGCTCAAATTTCAATGCATGAAAATACAAACCTGGCATGAGTATGGAGATTAGAACTTTAATTGTACTGGTTTATTTATTTAATTGGTCACATTTAAATCAGTGGGAAATGTAGTTTTTCAATTAGGACTCAAAGTACAACTCAGCCAATACTGATTAATGTTGTCTATATCAACACATTCTGGCTTTGAATGGCCAGCTGCCTGTGGATGAAACAGGCCAAAACGAGATTTAAGGCCAGATTTTGCGTTTCCTATTAAACTATATGTGTAGAGCCGCATTTTCCCAAGTGTAGGTTCTCTCACCCTGCTCAGAAAAACAAACACTAAGTGATATCAGAATAACCCCCACGTGAGAGCCACCAGCACCTTGAGCCTGCCAGTGTGGCCCTGGCAGAGCAGGGGGAATAACTTTCTACGAAATATAATGGCATCTGTCTCTCAAGCAGCAGACTCCTCATTACAGGCACTTTCTTTGACTGTTTGTTCAGACATCAGCTGTCACAGTTCATCAGCCATGCCAAGGTAGTGGCAAACTAAGCAGCTGCCACAAGTCTCCTCAGCTGCAAAGGAGCCATGTAGAGAAATTCTGGGCCCAAGAGCTCTGGAAACACTCCATACCCCTTCACTCTGATGTCTGTGAGGTGCATAGATGGTAATTGTTATTTAGGAAGTTGAGAGAACTGATGCACAAAGTGTTTAGTGTTAATATAGAAATGGACTCAGTCTACAGTGTATATTCACTGTAATAAGAGATTCATTGTTTAGGAAAAGCGACTCTTAAGATAGAATCACAGGATAAGAGAATCAAGACAGTTGAAATGGTGCTGTTATTCACAAATGTTAAATGTCAGCATTGTCAGTGATTCATTTTAATATAAACTACATTTTCTTAACAGTTTTTCAGCAGTAGTGTTGACAATGGTCTGTGGTTATCAATTACAAACCCCACCCTCTCATAAACCCCCCTCCCACCTAACCCACTCACAAGCATGCATACCAGGACAGGCCTCTCAGAGAGAACCCAATCCTCTCAAGTCTAATGCACTGCAGTATCTCATGAATCCAGCTATAGGTGGAGAGGATTGTGTCCATTTAAGGAGAATAAGCCTCATAGCAAGCAGAGTGGTAAATGCAATAACTTGTTGTGTGGCTTTGGGTGTGTTGGGCATAGAAGGAATTCCGAAAAGACAGTGGGGGTCTACTGTTTTACCTAAGACCCCAATAAGTGTATCAAGGAAGGAAGCACAATGCAAATGCAAATACATTTGAATCTAATAATGAGATAAATGCAGTAAAATAGTAATGAATATTGTATCACCTACAATAATAATTACTTTATAATTTAAGGACTAAACTTGTAAAAATTCAGAATAAGGACCAGAGCACATAATGACTAATAGGTTGGGTGTGAAAGCTAATAACAAGTCTTTCGAATGAGCTAGTTTAGTTTAGGTTTAGGGTTGATTAATAGGCTTGAGTCGAAGATGGCTGCAACTCCACCACCTCGGCCGGTGCCTTGAGGAATGTGGACTATGTCCCCATTGCTCATCTGATGTGGTAGTCCTGAGGTCCTGGTCCCAGATGGCTCTTAGGAGTCTAAACTAGTTGGGTTTACCTTGAAAATGTGATCATATATGACTGAAGTGAGCCTTTAGCCTAGTATTAAGTGACAGAGAGAGAATCACAAATTCGAGGGTTCGGAAATGCACAAAACTACGGCGAGAGACAAAGATGTCGTGGAACAAGTGAATATTTGGAAGAAGGATTTTAAAATTCTATTCTGGATTTTCCGAGTAGGATGGCAGGAGCCAATGCAGAGAAGCTAATATTGGAGAAATATGATCATTTTTTCTAGTTGATTCCAAATGTTTACACGTGCTGCAACATTCTGGATCAACTGGAGAGTCTTAATGGACTTATAACTGGGCAGCCTGATAACGGAATTGCAATAGTCCAGACCTAGAAAAACAAATCCATGCACTAGTAGTTTGGCATCATTTTGAGACAGGATGTCCTGTAGACTTGGAAAGTTGAAGGACTGCAGTCCTGATAGTGCTTGTTTATTAGACCATGTGAATTTACCAGGAGTTAAAAAAAGATAAATCCTGATCAAAACTGGGGTAGCACTGCCATTTTTTTATCAGATTAGCACTCCCATGAGAGAGGGCAGGACCATCTAGTTAAATCCTTTATAGCGGGTGAAATGTTTAGCAAAGATCTCAGTGAATGATTTTGGCCCAGGTATCTGAACCCCGCCTCCTTGACCCTTCTAAAGGGAAAGAGAGCCTGGGAAGCCATCTAACAATTGGGCATAGCATAGAGTAACAGTGTATATAGCTCAAAGGACTGTTAAACTTTTGTACATGTGACATTACTGATGTGTGTTTTTGCTTTGTTTATCTTTTAAATAAATGCTTGTGTATAGTTATGCTGGCTTCTTAAATGTTACACAAGGGTGAGTAATTTGCCAACCTCTTCAATCTGATAGTGTTGTCAGTGGTTTTAACATCAGAAAATTGAAGAAATCTATCCGTGAATAAGTTTGGTGTCCTGGAAGCATACTCCAGGGGTCTATTAAGCTAACTGGTTGTGTGAAATTTCATGTTGGCTGGCTTGAGATATGGTAGATATGATTAGTGGATGAACTGTATCATCTGCATAACAAAGAAAGTTTCCAATAATGATAGTGTTTCCTAATAATATTGCCTAAAACTACATGCGTCTAAGAAGGTAAATATATCCTAACTATGTGCACCTAAAAGCAGCTTTTCCAATTTCCAAAAGTAAGACTACACATGGAAAGCAAACTTGGAAGATGGAAAGCAGAAACTTGCTTTAATGTTTCCACCAGTGTGCCTCCTTTAGCAACTTATAACAACAATGCAGACCCACAACAATATTATAAACTAAATAAGTATCAACATGAGTAAATAAGACCATCAGTATGTGCTTGGCCCTAAATCACAATCTTATACAAACCGTGAGTCTACAACTCAAGCAGTTGCTATATAAAAAGAGAAGTCGGGTCCAACCATGTGGAACCCCGTGACTAACTTTGACGTGAACGGAGGACTCACCGTTAACATGTACAAAATGAGATCGATCTGATAGGATTTAAACCAGCTTAGTGTGGTTCCTTTAATGCCAACTGAATATTTCAGTCTCTGTAACAGGATGTGTGTTACGGACAGAGAATCGGGAGACACCAACATGGAATAAGATGGTGTTTTAAACACAGATGGCAGGTAATAAGAATTAATGAAGATGAGGAATGAAAACAGATACTGTCCTTAGCCTTACTGATCCGTCACTGGTGGAGGGGTAGCCGGCAGGGAAACCACACTGGAGAGGGAACACACTGGCACGGGATGGAGTGGAGCACACGCTGGAGTGGAAGTACAACGAAGAGGTAACACGTCAAAGTAGGTAACAGTAGTTTTGTCGAGAGTAGTCCTTCTTGTCATGAACGAGACCAGACAACTGACTAGGGTGAGTGGTGCGGTTTTATCCTGGTGTGATTGGTTGCTGATGGGGAACAGGTGTGTGTAATTAGTACTCTGGTGAGGGATCTCGTGGCTGATTGACGGGGGAACCTGGCGAGTCTGTAACAATGTGATGGTCAGTGGTGTCGAATGCAGCACTAAGATCTAACAAGACAAGTAGAGAGACAAGTCCATTGTCTGATGCAATTAAAAGGTCATTTGTAATTTTCACCAGTGCTGTCTCTGTGTTATGATACACTCTAAATCCTGACTGAAAATCCTCAAACTATTGTTATTTAGAAAGTCACACAACTGATTGGCAACTACTTTCTCAAGGATCTTAGAGAGAAAGGGAAGGTTAGATCTAGGTCTATAGTTGGCTGAAACCCCTGGATCAAGAGTGAGCTTTTTAAGAAGAGGTTTACAGCTACTTTAAAGGATTGTGGTACATAGCCTGTTAATAAAGACAGATCGATCATATCCAATAAAGAAGTGCTAACTAAAACGTCTAAAGGGTAAAACGTCTTTAAGCAGCTAAGTTGGCTTCGTTGAGTTGAAGTTTGTTTAAGAAGGTCGATAGGAGCAAAGCAGTCAAAATATATATCAGGTTTTACAGTTGTTTCTAAGGTTCCTGTGTTTGAAGATAAATCGGTGCCAGTTGAGGGCAGGACATGAGGAATTTTTTCTCTAATAGTTAAAATTTTATTATTAAAGAAGCTCATGAAGTCGTTGCTACTGAGGGCTATAGGAATACATGGCTCAATAGAGCTGTGATTCTCTGTAAGCCTGGCTACAGTGCTGAAAAGAATCGTGGAATTGTTTTTATTTTCCTCTATTAATGATGAGTAGAAAGCTGCTATGGCATTACAGAGGGCTTTCCTATATGTTTTAAGACTATCTTGCCAGACTAAACGAGATTCTTCCAGGTTGTTGAAACGCCACTTCCTTTTTTTCAAGTTTGTTTGCTTTAATTTGCAGGTTTGGGGGTTATACCTTGGAGTTAACCTTCTTTGTTTTATTATCTTCTTTGTTAGAGGGGTGATAGAATCGAGTGTCGTTTGCAGTGAGCCTGCAGCACTATCAAAAAGATGGTCAATTTGGGAGGGGCTGAAATTAGTATAGGAGTCCTCTGTTATATCAAGACATAGCATAGAATTAAATGCAGATTGGATCACTTCCTTAAATTTAGCTACAGCACTATCAGGTAGACATCTAGAGTAGGAGCTTTTGGCTAATGGCATGTAGTCCAGTAATAGGAGCTCAAAAGTTATTAAATAATGGTCCGATAAAAAGGATTCTGTGAAAAGACTATTAAATGTTCAATTTCAATGCCATATACCAGAACAAGGTCGAGGGTGTGGTTAAAACAGTGAGTGGGTTTATGTACACTCTGACAAAAGCCATTTGAATCTAATAATGAGATAAATGCAGTAATAAGGCTATCGTTTTCAGCATCCACATGAATATTGAAATCGCCTACAATAATAATTACTTTATCTGTTTTAAGGACTAAACTTGATAAAAATTCAGAATAAGGACCAGGAGCACAGTACTGTCGTGTTTTCCAGGTTGGGTGTGAAAGACTAAGAACAAGTCTTTCAAATGAGTTATAATTTAGTTTAGGTTTAGGGTTGATTAATAGGCTTGAGTCGAAGATGGCTGCAACTCCACCACCTCGGCCGGTACCTTGAGGAATGTGGAATATGTCCCCATTGCTCATCTCATGTGGTAGTCCTGAGGTCCTGGTCCCAGATGGCTCTTAGGGAGTCTAAACTAGTTGGGTTTACCTTGAAAATGTGATCATATATGACTGAAGTGAGCCTTTAGCCTAGTATTAAGTGACAGGAGAGAGTCCATCACAGAATTCGGAGGGTTCGGAAATGGTTAGGAAATTGGGCGAATTGATTTTGCACAAAGTACCTAATCTAGAAGTGGAACAAGTGAATATTTGGAAGGTAAAATTTTGCTGATAAATCTACAAACGAGGAAAAGACACCTTTTAAAACAAAGATCAGTAATAGTCAGCAGACCTTTGTTTGACTAGGTCTGGAAAACTGGATCCGAGTAGGATGGCAGGAATAGGTGGTTGCGAAAGACTGGATCTAGACCTAATGGTGCGTGTAAGCCAAACTGTTCCTAAACTGATTCCAAATGTTTTAAGTGTTAGTTACAACAGGGTTCCGGGCAATTTGTTTAATTGGGAGAGGTAACTGGGAACAAACCACGGACTAAAGTGAGAGACACGCAGAGGAGGTTTCCATCTGGGTCCACTGGGGTTGTTCGCCCGGCATCTTGTTAGTGTTCCAAAAATAAGTTTGTTGATGTTACATGCCCAGTAGTATTGGTGGAAATTTGGCAGTGCCAGGCCTCCTGTAGACTTGGAAAGTTGAAGGACTGTTCTCCTGATAAGTGCTTGTTTATTAGACCATAGGAATGAATTTACCAGCTGATCATGTGTGGGAAAAAAAAGATTTACTAATGAATATCAGAATATACTGGAAAGCATACAGAAACTGGGGTAGCACTGCAATTTTTTTATCAGATTAGCACGTCCCATTACAGAGAGAGGAAGAGGACCATCTAGTTAAATCCAATATATAGCACTATAATAAAGGGCTATAAATTGTTTAGCAAAGAGCTCAGTGAATGATTTTGTGATGAAGATTCCCAGGTATCTGAACCCAGGTATCTGAACCCCGCCTCCTTGACCCTTCTAAAGGGAAAGAGAGCCTGGGGAAGCCTTTCAGAATCAGAATCAGAAATACTGTATTAATCCCCGTAGGGAAACTCTTTGTTACAGTAGCTCGTCTTTACGTCAGTGCACACAGGAGAAAGTACTAGAAAACGATATGATACACTATAAACACTATAAAACAGGTCAGAAATAAATTAAGTATCATTGAGAGAGTTAACAGGGAGGGGTAACGTAACAATTGGGCATAGCATAGAGTAACAGTGTATATAGCTAAGCAAAGGACTGTTAAACTTTTGTACATGTGACATTACTGATGTGTGTTTTTGCTTTGTTTATCTTTTAAATAAATGCTTGTGTATAATTATGCTGGCTTCTTAAATGTTACACAAGCGTGAGTAATTTGCCAACCTCTTCAATCTGATAGTGTTGTGCAGTGGTTTAATATCAAGTAAGAAGAAATCTATCCGTGAATAAGTGTGGTGAACATATGAAAAGTAAGAGAAGACTTTACTGGAAGGGAACTTAGTTCTCCAGGGGTCTATTAAGCCCAGCTGGTCTGTGTGAAATTTTAAGATGTTGGCTGATTTAGATATGGTAGCTTGCTTAGTGGATGAACTGTCGAGTTCAGCATTCTGAATCTGGTTGAAGTCATCTCCAATAATGATATGATTTTTCCTGGCAGTAGCCCTAAGTATTACTCTCCCAAACTACATGCGTATAAGAAGGTAAATATATCCTAACTATGTGCACCTAAAAAGCAGCTTTTCCAATTTCCAAAAGTAAGACTACACATGGAAAGCAAACTTGGAAGATGGAAAGCAAACTTGGAAGACGAAAAGCAGAAACTTGCTTTAATGTTTCCACCAGTGTGCCTCCTTTAGCAACTTATAACAACAATGCAGACCCACAACAATATTATAAACTAAATAAGAGGTCTGGTTTAAAGGCCGCAGTAAACAGCAATTGGGCATTCATTTAGTCAACCTGAGGTAAAGTTGGTTGCCATCAAAGATATCAACATGAGTAAATAAGACCATCAGTATGTGCTTGGCCCTAAATCACAATCTTACACAATTGAGAATGACTTCCGGATGGGAGCCGAAACGTCTTGATTCTGAAAACAGTGTCCAGATGACCACGACTGAAACCTTTTCTACGATAGAACACTCCTGGACAAATGAGGGACTACACCGTCCCAAACCGTGAGTCTACAACTCAAGCAGCTGCTATATAAAAAGAGAAGTCCAGGCTACGTTCACATTCAGCTAATGTGGCCTTAACAATAGCCCCCTTCGTAGTAATGTGACTAATGCTATCCCAAACAACACAGCAGTAGCGTTGTCTGGGCTGTGTTAGTGGTAAGCTAAAGCTAACCCACACTTCAATATAGCTAGTTAGCCGGCAGGCCTGTTAATGTTACCCTGTATTTAGCAGTCCGTGCTAAGTGTGTTTAGCCGAAAGAAACTTCTTTCCCCGCTCTCCGTCATAATCATCAGCCTGGCCGGGTACTGAAGGTCAGGCCTGAGTCCAGGCTTGTAAAGTTGGGCCATAACCTTGCAGTATGCGGCTCACTGCTCCGTAACTTCAGGGGTGTAATCCTCGTAGAAGGCAATGGATTTACCAAAATACTGCAGCTCCGCTGTCCTCTTCTCAGCCTCACAAATGACACTTTCCAGGTAGGTCGCAGAAGAAGGTGGTTGGCTGCGGGCCTTCAATCGACTACAAAAATTACAGTAGCAGTCTTCTTCTTCCCTTCCTTTGCTGACGCGTTGGGACTGGTAGGGCAGGTTTGGTTATAAGCAAATATCAAAGATATTTATTAATATTAATACAATTATTGATAATACATTATTTTTAATGTATTATAATTTATTCATCCTTATTATTAATAAGGATTTATAATTACAGGGCACCACCCTGGGATCAGGGACCAATAACCAGACTGAATACAGTCTCAAAAAGGACTTGTCCACTTAGAAATGCCAATATTTAATAACTATTTTACATTAATAAGGTAGACAGTGAAGGATGAATCCAAGCACTGACCGTTACAAAGAGCTGTTATACATAAATAACCACAGGCAACTGCTCTTTAAAAACGGTACAATCTAACTTTAGCACAGATCAATAATCAACAACCTTTTGAACTTTGTTTCTCGAACATTAAAATATGCAGCATCGAAACAACAAGGCAGTTTAACAACATCTAAAGTTAAGGTTGATTTATTATCTTTTGCTAACAATGTTAACGTTATTCCTTCAATTGTTTCTATTTTGTCATATTGTAGGGCAATGATATTGGATATTGTTATCGCTGGGCTGACTGACATGCACTGGTGCTTTCTACAGTACGGTATTGTTCGATTGACATGGTGTCGCAGCTGTGGATGTGACCAGTGATCCAAGGGACGGTATCTTCTATGCTCTACTCAGTTCTCTTATTATCCCTGTAATAAATATACCTGCGAAATCACCTTACCTGTGTCTCCGGGTTGGTCTGTTCCGTAACAGAAGACCGGACCTTAGAAAGAACAGGATTGCAACATGAGTGCCACGGACCCCCTTCCAGGAGCTGGTGGAGATCCTACGCCGTGGCCTCAACGCTCCACCATCTTCCACGCCCCTCCTCCAATGCTTCCGCTTCCGCTTCCGCTCCCGGCCACTCCAGCAGTTCCGCATTGTTTCCAGCCCCATGGCTAAACCAGCGCCCTTCTCTGGCTTGGCGGAGGACTGCAATGGATTCATTTTGCAGTGTACCCTGGTCCTGGAAATGCAACGCTTCTATATCCCACTGAACGCTCCAAGATTGCATTCGTTATATCTCAGCTGCAAGGGAGAGCGCTTGCAGTGGGCAGAATCCATCTGGTCACAAGATGGACCCGTCCACCCAGTCGCTGGACGAAGTTTTCTAGATCACTTCCGCGAGGTATTCGGTCGACCCGCTGGTGACTCCTCTGCTGGTGAGAAGTTATATCAGCTGAAGCAAGGTCAGCGGGTCTATCCAGGACTACGATTGAATTCGAACCCTCGCGGCAGCCAGCGGTTGGAACGAGCAATCCCTCATCACAACCTTCCGTCAGGGGACTGGAGCCTCGCGTACGACTGCATCTGGTAGCATACGAAGACACCATCGGCCTCGAAAGATTTATCCAGTTAGCCATTAGGTGGCTACCGCGTATGTGGACATGTTTGGTGGAACACCAGGATCATCCACCACACACTCACCATCCCCGTCAGCTAGAGAAACATCGCTCTCCCGAACCTGAACCTGAACCCATGCAGTTGGACTCCAACCATTTAACCCAGGCGGAGCGGCAGAGAAGGTTGACCCCACAGGCTGTGTCTGTACTGTGGAGCCTCGGGACATAACAGGGTCAACTGTCCCGTGAGACCACCTAAACCTATGGTGAGTGCAATTATTCAGAGTCTCCCATGCAGTAAGCCTTTGTCTACAAGAATCATCCTGGTTACACCCTACTCTATCCTTCCAGTACAAGCCCTCATCGACTCCCGGGTCAGCCGGGCAATTTCATCTCTGGCGCCTCTGCCGCAACTAAGAGATCAAGACCTCCTTCACATCTACCAGTTACAGAATCACTGCCATAACCGGGAAATCAATCACCCGTCAGGGGGTTCAGAAGGCCACGGTTCCAATCACCCCTTCAGGTAGGGGTACTACATGAAGAACAACTGCATTTAATGGTTCTGGAGGGATCGACTGCTGAGGTTATCTTGGGGCGGCCCTGGTTGGAGCAACATGACCCCATCATTTCCTGGACTACAGGAGAAGTGCTGAAATGGGGCAAGTCCTGTTATCCTGGCTGTTTTCCGCGGCTACCACGACCATCCTCGTGACGCTCCCAGAGTCTTCCCATGTGTGCTACATCTATCGAAAGTCCTAAGGAGAAACAGTCAGTGGACATTCCGCCTGCTATGGCGCATATCAAGATGTTTTCTGTCCAAAGAGAGCCTCCCAGTTACCCCGTGATCAGCCATGGGACTGTGCAATTGATCTCCCACCGGGTGAACCAGTGCCCAAGGGTAGAATCTATCCATTGTCCATACCTGAACAACAAGCCATGGGTGAGTATATTGAGGGAGGCTCTGGCCCAGGGGTATATCAGACCATCCACTTCTCCAGCAGCCTCAAGTTTCTTCTTTGTGGCCAAGAAGGACGGAGGTTTGCGGCCCTGCATAGATTATAGAACCCTCAATCGGATTACAGTCAAGTTCCGCTACCCACTTCCGCTCGTCCCGCTGCACTGGAACAACTTCAGTGGAGCCACCATCTACACTGGGTTAGACCTCGTCCGCAGCGCTATAACCTGATAATGGATACGGGAGGGAGACGAATGGAAGACAGCCTTCGTAAACACCCACTGGGCCATTATGAGTATCTCGTCATGCCCTCACGGTCTGGCTAACGCCCCTTCCGTCTTCCAGGACTTCATCCATGAGGTGCTCAGGGATTTCTTCACAAATTTGTCATCGATATACATCGACTCACATCCTGATCTACTCCTGTGACGAGGAGGACCATCGCCATCACGTTACGGAAGTCCTCGAGCGCCTACTGAAGCCATCATCTCTTCCAAGGCTGAGAAGTGCGAAGTTCCATCGATCCTCGATACAGTTCCTTGGTTACGCTATCAGGAGCAATGGCATCCAGATGGACGAAGGGAAAGTGGAGGCCATCAGGAATTGACCCACTCCAACAACTATAAAGGAACTACAACGATTCCTGGGGTTCGCTAACTTCTACCGTGCTTCATTTGGACTACAGCAAGATAGTCCACCCTTTGGACCAGTCTCCTTCACAACAAGCCCAAGTCTCTGTCCCCAGGCCACAAGCAGCACAAGAAGCTTTAGACCTCCTCAAGAGAGCATTCACTGTGCATCCGCTCCTCACCCATCCAGACCCAGAAGCCCTTCACAGTCGAGGTGGACGCTCGACTTCACAGGGGTAGGAAGCGTACTCTACGCAACTACAGGGAAATCCAGCCAAACTCCACCCATGTGCATTCTTCTCGGAAACTCAACCCGCAGAAGAAAGAAACTACGACATCGGTGACCGTGGAACTACTAGCCGTGGAAGTTGGCACTCAGAGGAGTGGAGACATTGGTTGGAGGGTGCTCAACATCCATTCACCGTGTTAACAGATCACATGAACCTAGAGTATCTCAAGAGAGCCAAAGCGCCTCAACTCCGCGCCAGGCACGCTGGGCCTTGTTCTTCACTAGATTCCATTTCCACATCACATATCGCCCCTGGATCCAAGAACCTGCGGCGGATGCACTTTCCCGCCTACACGCTCCAGAAAACAACACGGAAGATCCTGTACCCATCATACCCTGGTAGCAAGTATTCCTTAATCCCATACAATGGTCAGAAGATTCTGTTCCTTCAACCAATGTCTCCACTAACACTCCGCCCGGGTTGTCCTCCCAATCTTCAGTATGTTCCGAAACCCAGAGAATTCAACTCATTCATACTTCTCACACCTCACTTGGCACTGGTCACCCAGGGGCAAATGAGAACCCTCTACGCTGCTACGAGAGCGCTTCTGGTGGCCAAACATGGCAAGGGGACGTGAGAAGGTCGTGCAGGGGTGTACTGACTGTGCTATGTCTAAATCTCCAAGCGTCATCTTCCTGCAGGAAAACTATGCCCTCTACCAACGCCTCAATAGACCCTGGTCACACCTGGGAGTAGACTTCATCACCCCACCTCCTCCATCAAACAACAAGACCTGTGTCCTGGTAATCGTGGACCGGTTTTCAAAAGTCTTGCCGCCTCATCCTCTTCGAGGTCTACCCACGGCCATGGAGACGGCAGAATGTCTCTTCAACCAGGCTCTTCAGATACTTTGGGATACCGGAAGACATCGTTTCAGATAGAGGTCCACAATTCATCTCCCGGATTTGGAAGGCCTTCTTCTCGCTCCTGGGTGTGACCATCAACCTCTCCTCTGGTTATCATCCCCAAAGCAATGGCCAGGGACGGAGAGGAAGATTCAGGATATTGGGCGTTTTCTGCACGCACCTTCTGCCATGGCCATCAGAACTCTGGAACCAGTTCCTGGGCTGGGCCGAAATACGCACAAAACTCACTACGCCAACCTTCCACTGGACTCACTCCCTTCCAGTGCATGCTCGGCTACCAGCCTCCTCTCTTCCCATGGTCTGGGGAACCGTGGAGGAGGTTCCTTCCGTGGACTACTGGTTCCGAGAGAGGCGAGAGGGTCTGGGACGCAGCTCATCGGCAACTCAGAAGAGCACTCTGCAGGCGCAGGCTGACGACCCGACCGTAGGAGGTCCACCTCGCCCAACGTGCACCAACCTGGCCAGAAGGTCTGGCTATCCACCCGCGATATCAGGATGCATCTGTTCTTGCAAGAAGCTCAGTCCCAGATTTGCCATTGGTCCCTTTACCATAACAGAACAAATCAATCCGGTGACATTTAAGCTTTCAGTTACCACCTCACAATACAAAGATTCACCCAGCCTTCCATGTATCTCTGCTTAAACCTTTCTATCCCTCTGTCTCCGTCTCTACAGAGCCCCCCCCCCCCCCCCCCCCCCCCCCCCCCCCCCCCCCCCCCCCCCCCCCCCCCCCCCCCCCCCCCCCCCCCCCCCCCCCCCCCCCCCCCCCCCCCCCCCCCCCCCCCCCCCCCCCCCCCCCCCCCCCCCCCCCCCCCCCCCCCCCCCCCCCCCCCCCCCCCCCCCCCCCCCCCCCCCCCCCCCCCCCCCCCCCCCCCCCCCCCCCCCCCCCCCCCCCCCCCCCCCCCCCCCCCCCCCCCCCCCCCCCCCCCCCCCCCCCCCCCCCCCCCCCCCCCCCCCCCCCCCCCCCCCCCCCGGGGGGGGGGGGGGGGGGGGGGGGGGGGGGGGGGTCTCAACCCGCGCCAGGCACGCTGGGCCTTGTTCTTCACTAGATTCCATTTCCACATCACATATCGCCCTGGATCCAAGAACCTGCGAGCGGATGCACTTTCCCGCCTACACGCTCCAGAAAACAACACGGAAGATCCTGTACCCATCATACCCCAGCAAGTATTCCTTAATCCCATACAATGGTCAGAAGATTCTGTTCCTTCAACCAATGTCTCCACTAACACTCCGCCGGGTTGTCCTCCCAATCTTCAGTATGTTCCGAAAACCCAGAGAATTCAACTCATTCATACTTCTCACACCTCACTTGGCACTGGTCACCCAGGGGCAAATGAAACCCTCTCGCTGCTACGAGAACGCTTCTGGTGGCCAAACATGGCAAGGGACGTGAGAAGGTACGTGCAGGGGTGTACTGACTGTGCTATGTCTAAATCTCCGCGTCCATCTTCCTGCAGGAAAACTATGCCTCTACCAACGCCCAATAGACCCTGGTCACACCTGGGAGTAGACTTCATCACCGACCTCCCTCCATCAAACAACAAGACCTGTGTCCTGGTAATCGTGGACCGGTTTTCAAAGTCTTGCCGCCTCATCCCTCTTCGAGGTCTACCTACGGCCATGGAGACGGCAGAATGTCTCTTCAACCAGGTCTTCAGATACTTTGGGATACCGGAAGACATCGTTTCAGATAGAGGTCCACAATTCATCTCCCGGATTTGGAAGGCCTTCTTCTCGCTCCTGGGTGTGACCATCAACCTCTCCTCTGGTTATCATCCCCAAAGCAATGGCCAGACGGAGAGGAAGATTCAGGATATTGGGCGTTTTCTACGTACCTTCTGCCATGGCCATCAGAACTCTTGGAACCAGTTCCTGGGCTGGGCCGAGTACGCACAAAACTCACTACGTCAACCTTCCACTGGACTCACTCCCTTCCAGTGCATGCTCGGTTACCAGCCTCCTCTCTTCCCATGGTCTGGGGAACCGTCGGAGGTTCCTTCCGTGGACTACTGGTTCCGAGAGAGCGAGAGGGTCTGGGACGCAGCTCATCGGCAACTCAGAAGAGCACTCTGCAGGCGCAGGCTGACGGCCGACCGTAGGAGGTCCACCGCTCCAACGTACCAACCTGGCCAGAAGGTCTGGCTATCCACCCGCGATATCAGGATGCATCTGCCCTGCAAGAAGCTCAGTCCCAGATTCATTGGTCCCTTTACCATAACAGAACAAATCAATCCGGTGACATTTAAGCTTCAGTTACCACCACAATACAAGATTCACCCAGCCTTCCATGTATCTCTGCTTAAACCTTTCTATCCCTCTGTCTCCGTCTCTACAGAGCCTGGCGATTCGGCAGATCCCCCCTTACCACTAATCGTAGAGGATGGTGCCGCTTACCAGGTCAGTGAGATCTTGGACTCCCGACGCCGTGGTGGTCTTCTGGAGTATCTTGTGGACTGGGAAGGCTATGGTCCGGAGGAAAGATCATGGATTCCCCGACATGACATCCTCGATCCCTCCTTGTTAACTGAATTCCACGCTGACCATCCAGACCGACCAGCCCCCCGAGGAAGGGGAAGACCACCGCGACGTCGGGGTCCTCGGTCCTCAGGAGCGGACCGTGAAGGGGGGGGTACTGTCACAGACACGCCAGGCTCCACCTCATCTCAGCCACACCGTTCCTCCTCACCAGAATACTAATCACCAGCACCTGTCATCCATCACACACCTACACATAATCAACCACTCTACTCCCTACATAACCCAGCTCCTCACCTCAGTCAGTGTCCGGTCTCGTTCACTAAAAGAACAGAGCTACGCCTGCTACCTTCAGTGTACTACGGACTCTACTACGACGCTAGTCTACGCTTTCCAGTCTCCTAAGATTCGCAAAACCTTCACTCGACTCCAGGCTCCTGTGGACAACAGTGTTCACCCGGCCCGGAGTGTCTCCCGTCACCAGTGTGGTGAATCCAGTTCCCGTCGCCTCGTAGGCAGCTATCCAGCACCTGCACTTCACTCCAACCAGTGATCCAAGGGACGGTATCTTCTATGCTCTCATCAGTTCTCTTATTATCCCTGTAATAAATATACCTGCGAAATCACCTTACCTGTGTCTCCGGGTTGGTCTGTTCCGTAACAGGATGTGATGGATGTTACTTGTGCAGTCAACGTTGTGCGTTTTATGTATGAGTATTATGAGTATTTTCATATTGTCGACTCTGTAGTAGCCTAGGCTATGCCCTTTTGATGTGCCATTATGCAATTTTTTTGTCGACCCACCGTAATTATGTACTCTGACCACTGACCTCCCATTACATTTTCTAAAATCGCATATGAAGACCGTTTCCTTATGTCCCCACCACTTTTCAACACAAAGTGGACATCATGGCCGCCTCACAGGAGTTTCCTGTGCTCCTGTGGTACTTGTCCAGTAAGAACCCAAGATTTGGATTCAAACTCAAGGTGTGATTTAACAGACCTGAGGGGTTGGGTGCTTATTCTTTGTTTCAGGCTTTCATTTCTACATGTAGGTCTTTGTTAAGGTTTTGTTTTCTACATGTAGGCCTCTCCTTTGTTCCCCATGTGGTGAGGTCCCAACACTGCATTTCCTCACACTACCAAGTTAAAGGTTGTCATCCGTTCTTCTCTTTTCTTTGTTTTGGTAGCCAGTCTGGCTGCGCATGCATCTTAGTGCATGTGAGTCCCTTCATGTGAAACTGTTGGCTTTGAGGAAAGGAGCAATATATTCTTTTCTTATCTAACATGGTGAATAAAGGCTTTGTTTCGACCACACCAGAGTTGGTGATTGTTGGAACATTGGATAGAATAACAAATACAGTTTTGGTGAGTTTGAATGAAATGTGTTTTAAGATGATCAGCAAGGTAAAATTATTGTTTTTAATCAATGGAGTCTGGTGGCGAGTGAAAGCAATATAAAGGCTGTTTCTGGTTAAACAAAAAGGATCTTACTATTTAACAAAAATGTTTATCTATGTAGGGATCATTTCAATAATGTTGTCAGACCCTTAGAATAACAATCTGAGCCTTTTAGTGGCAAAAACAAGCACTTTTAGTGGAAATACTGTCCAGCTAAAGGAAATATGGCAGAGCTTCACCCCATTGAATTCCTCACAGAACTTTGATACACAATTAAGGACAATAATGGAAAATGGACACAAAAGAATGAGAATTAGGTAAAGAACTCTGTTTCCACCTCAGACAGTTTGTGCTCTGCCTCAGACAGTTTGCACTCTGTTTCCACGAACTCTGACAGTTTGCACCTTCGACGACAGCAGCAGTTGCTACAGCAGCTGCAGCCCATACTTGACCACAGCATCCTGTCCAACCTATTGCAGCACCTGTGTGACCTATGCTAATGGTTACACTATGCATCTCTTGCTGTGTGAAACATCCTGTGTTATTTTCCACTGCGTAAAGTCCCTGGGTTGTGACCGACCGAATACCAGTACTCTTTTTTTTTTTTTTTTTTTTTGCTCTTTTTGTGGTTTGAGTCTTTGTGGTTTGACTCTTTTTTTTCTTTGTTCTTGGATGAATACTGTGAGAGGTAGAGAGGATACAGCATTATTAGAAGCATTTTGCTTTTTTGCATAGAAGATTTTGATAATCCATAAAAGATTTGTTAAACTAAATAAAAACAGATTGTACACTCTACAATTGAATTAAATTTCCTGGTGTAGGACTTCACTGAACACCGATTATGACAGCCACACATTTAAAGGTAGGATGCTCCTTTGGGATAAGCTGAACATTTTGATGCTAAATTGTCAAATTGATGTTGAACAGCTAAATACCAAAACTACCTGATGCATGATTGAACAGTTGTAATTCAATTATATGATTTGTTGCTAAGGCTATCTGAGGTACCACCAGATTCTCCTACAAACTGCAGCACATACACTCGGTTGCCATTCGTCCTGTCTCTGAACATTTACTAGGACATGGACATTTTGGGCCTGAAAGAAGTGATACAACCAAGCTGTTTATTCCCAGTCAACTCAGGTTTCTTAAGCAGTCTCTAACATAATGTTTAACTGTGTAGGTAGAATATAGAAACCTGTCTGATACCTAGGTCATAGGGCATCAGTCAGCAGTCTCTAGGTAAAATATCCTTGCCTGGGAGGCGGAATCGGCTAGGAACCGAGTACTTTGACTTGCATATTTGTCCCCAAGGATTACGTTGCAGCCATTGCAGCCCATTTCATGGCTGCCTTTTCACATCTAACTTTGTGAATTAAGGGTTTATTTCGACCAAACCAGAGTTGGTGATTGTTGAAACAGTGGAAAGACTAACAAAAACATTTTTGGTTAGTTTTATTTTGTTTCTGTCCAGTTTGAATGAATTGTGTTTTACAATGATCTGCAAGGTAAAATTACTGTTTTTCTCAATGAAGTCGGGTGGGCCGTAGCGCCCATTTGTTTTGGTCTGAGATGCTGGTGCTCTAGTGTGAAATTTAGTGGCAGTGAATGTCGCATACAGCTCCTTTAAGAATTTTAAGCTTGGTGATTTGATGGGGGTTTTTTTACCGCAAAGAACCTTGGGAGTGGTAGTTGACTTCTCACGTTGCATTTTTATGTACACAGTCTTGTACCTTGGACTTAATATCAAAGAACCAGAGACAGTTGTTCACATTTTGTCCTAAGAGATGGCCGTGATCCCCCTAAATCCCTGAAAGGTTGTACACCTGACCCAATGGCCCTGAAAAGAAATGAGTTCCCAGCACTGTAACATTTTCTTATGGGTCTTCTGAGTTGAGAAGGAGCTGCTCTAAAACTCTAAAATTTTTTCTTGCTGTGTCTTATCACCTCCAAAAGCAGTCCTGCAGATACTAGGAGGAATAATCACAAAAAACAAGAACGCCCTTGATCCCTGTCTGACCCCCCTCTGGAGACTGCCGTACTCGCTCCTCTGTGTTCTTGCCTTGATACTGTCCGCCTGCTCAAGGATACGGACATTACCTTATCCCACTCTTCCAGGCGTTTGATGCACAACACTGATGTACTGCTGCACTGGTCACTTCCTTGGCAAAGGCCTCTTTATCACAGCTGCAGACTCTTGACTGGGTAAGCATTCAGAGTACCAATAGAGAAGATGCCAGGAATAACTGATTGTATTAACTTGTCTCTGATGTGGAAAGCAGCTGTATGTGTTAAGTCTGCAAACCACAAAACAACAACAACAAAAAAATCTTATCTTCCCAAACACCCTTTTGGATGCACTGTCGAGGACACAGCCAGGTAAAATAGCTTTGATAAATGAGTCTTTATCAGAAACTCTGTGGGAGAAGTTGTAACTTAATTTCAAGACTTGGCTACCAGACATTCTTTGAGATGATGTCACAGGCTATATAAGCCCTATGATAACCTCTTATGTATCCAATAATAACACCAAGCTTTTAAATGAGTGTAACACCACTTCAGCTTTGAACCACTGTGTACCAGTGATTTGTTTCCATGATCATATACTCCAAAGCCAAAACAAATCCACAGACAGGCCTGTCAAGCTGGTGGCTCTGGATAAAATGTAATGTTTACTAAGATGGATCCCATGGGAGCTCTTTGGAGAACTAATCTACAACACTTGATACTATCCAACATTTTTGCAATTTGTTTAAATATGATTGATTCCCTTGGATAACACATACTGGTGCACTGAGCTAAATGCAAAATAAATCTAAGAAAGAAAAACAAAGCCTTTCAAGGAAGAATTGGCTGATGCTGGTTATGCTCAATGTGGTCATATTTTTTCAGCTTCAATCTCATAAAGCTGAATGCTGGACATTCAAACTAACTTTGAGCAGTATTGTCTTAGATATTCAAAACCCTCTGTTAGTTATCTAGGATGTTTGTTAGGTAGTAATGTGGGTGGAGAGAGCATTGCATAAAAGAATCTGGGGAAAGTGAATGACAGAACAATAGAAAGGCTAAATTGATAAGGGAAAGGGAAAGATTTCTAGCCAACTGCTTTTGGTTTTTCAGCTAAAGAAATGTACATAGTTTGAAAGTCTGGGGAAAATGTTTAAAGATAATTGACAGATCTCCCAGAGTTAGTCAGGGTTGCCAAACAAAAGCATTGATATAGAATGATTCTGCAAAACCCCGGAATAAGTTCACTGACAACATTTTTTATGGCCATTGCCAGCATTTAAAAAAAATCTTGCTCTCTAGAATAGGTGCTTACAGCAACTACGGTATGCTTTAGATTAAGGAAAGTTTGTGGTTTTGGTAAATAAACCAGGGTTTAAGTTCTCTGGCACTGTGCTGTAATTCCGGTGCAGGGCCATTTTAGATTAGTCCTAAGGAACCCTACATTTTGTATTAATAAAGTAGATCATACAATTCTACTCAACAGACTCAGGAACTGGGTTGGCCTAGGTGAAACTGCTCTTATCTGGTTTTCATCTTACTTATCAAACAGAGTATTCAAAGTCACTGTTGACAACTTTAGCTCTTCAACTGCTCCCATGTCATGTGGGGTCCCACAGGGCTCAGTCCTTGGCCCTATTTTGTTCAGTTTATATCTGTAGCCCCTTGGCCATGATATTTGCCATTTCACCCCTGTGCCCTACCATTGGTAGGGCGATGACTCCCAGCTGTATGTCTCGTTTAGCGTAACAATCTGGATTCTTTGCACTGCTGCCTTGCTGCCATTAAGAACTAGATGGCTTCCAACTACTTGCAACTGAACACAGATAAGACTTGAAATCCTGGTTATCGGTCCTGATCATATTTCTAACATGTCACCCCCCACCTTGGGCCACTAACAATTATTACGAAACACTCAGCTGGAGTTTTTGATCAGTACCTCAACTTCAATCAGCATATTAGAGTCTTGTCCAATCCTGCTATTTATAAATCAGAAATATTTCCAAAGTCAAACCAATGCTTCCAAAGAGCATAGCTGAACAACTTATCCACACCCTCATTTCCTCCCACCTAGACTACTGTAATTCCTTAGTTACTTGCCTAAACGATGGAGCAGTTGCCCTTCTACAGTTGGTGTAGAATCAGAATCAGAAATACTTTATTGATCCCCGAGGGGAAACTCTTTGTTACAGCAGCTCACTATCACGTCAGTCCACACAGGAATAGAAGTACTAAGCAAAAAATATAATACACTATAATACAGGTCAGAAAATAAATTAAGTACCAAGTGGGTATAAGTATAAAATAAGTGTGAAGTACAGAGTGGGTTTACCAGTTGATAATAATAATACGGTATAAAGTAATGCATGCATGAACTGTCAAGTTAAGTGTAGCTATTAAGATTATAATGAGACGGAGGATATTGCACAGCAGTAATAGAGGTATGAATAAATATCAAAATCAATAAATAGGGAATTTTAAACTGAAAAGAATATATTGCACAGGAGTATTAACACAGAATATTGCACAATTATTAATTAAGTATTGCAGAGATGTAATGATCAATGTCCAGTATAATGACTTAGGATCATATAGACTAACACTTAGAGGGAGGAGTTAAAGAGTTTGATGGCCACAGGCAGGAATGACTTCCTGTGGCGCTCTGTGGTGCTTTCTGGGGGGATGAGTCTTCCGCTGAAAGTACTCCTTTGTTTGACCAGCACGTCATGGAGTGGGTGGGAGACATTGTCCAAAATGACATGTAGTTTGGCCAGCATCCTCCTCTCTGACACCACCACCAGAGGGTCCAGCTCCACCTCCACAATGTCACTGGCCTTACGGATCAGTTTGTTGAGTCTGTTAGCGTCCACTACCCTCAACCTGCTGCCCCAGCATGCAACAGCATACAGGATAGCACTGGCTACCACAGCAGCAAGCAAGACTCGACATAGGGAACACATCACTCTAGTCCTGGCCAAACTACATTGGCTCAACATCCGTTACAGAATTTGATTTAAGATTCTATTGATTACTTTTAAAGCCCTACCTGGTCTTTACATGCTTTACATTTCAGAACTCTTAACCCCTTACTCTGCTCTGAGACCCCTCAGATCAGAGAATCAAATGTTGTTAAAAGTTCCACAGTCCAGGCTTAAAACAAAGGGGGATCATGCTTTTGCTGTTTAAGCTCCAAGGCTGTGAAACAAACTCCCCCTCAACATCAGATCAGCTGAGTCAGTGCCTCAGTATAAAAAGCCACCTCTTCAGACTGACATTTATATAATATTTTTTGTCTATTCAAATCTTCTGTTCTTTTATATTTTATCTCTCTGTTTGACCACTCATATTGTATGGTATTGTATTTTGTGAAACACCTTGTAACTCTGGTTTTGTAAAGGTGCTATACAATAATTATTATAATATTATATATTAAGAATTATTATTATTATTTATTCCATTGAATCTGGCAAATGAAAAACAGATCAGAATTTCGTTTTTTGCTTATTTTGTAGGCTTTAATAAAAGGAAAATAACCGTGTTTTTCTTGAAATGGGTCTTATTTCTATTGTTCTTTTGTTTTGTACTGTTTTTCCTCATGCGCAGTATGATCTGCAGTGTGCACTTACCTCACAGAGCACGCAGAAAAATCGATTTAAGGTAAATTTTAAGGAATTTTTTGACAGACGGACTGTAGCCTGTTATGAACATAAGAGTGACCACGTGCACATAAATAGCCTTGCCTGCAGTTTGCAGTCCTGCATTAAACCCCACCGGTATGTATGAGGGGGCGTTTAAATGAGCTATTTGGGTAATTCTTGAATATAGCTTGTTATAGCATAGGTTCTAGATGATCTGACTGTACTGACATTAAAATATTTTTCTTCATTAATTCACTTTCTATAAAGGATCAAAGTGTTGATGTAGCCTGGCAAAAGTGTTGTGACATTTGGAAAGTTTTTATCTGTTTGACTTCCTCGGCCCACACGCGGAAGCAATTCCATAACTTTTACACACAAATGTGACAAACAAAACCTAACGATTGCAAGTAACATGTCATGTTTTTGTTATTAGTAGTAGTCTATAATTCTGTACAGATTAATCTCAGCACTGTAGCATTGCGTCTGCCAATAACCATCATGCACGCAATCTATCAGGCACCCCACCAGGGCAGATCACTTGGGTGAGATGTTGAATGTTGCTGCGCAGCACGTCAGGCAAGGAGGGAAAGCATCACTGAAGGCACAGGGGTGACAGAATCAGCTGCACAGGTCTGTGTATCATCTGATCATATAATTATCCCATTCAATCTGGCAAACGAAAACGGAAAAATAATTTAGTTTTTTCATTTTTTGTGGACATTAAAAATAACTGTTTTCCTGTTTTCATATTGAAATGAATTGAAAATAGAAAACCAAAAAAAAAAAATCTAATTTCTGTTTTTGAGATTTTTTTCAGATATGTGGATTTCTGACTTTTTCTGACTTTTCTTCTCTTACAGGTATCTTACAGGTATTAAATTACTAATGAAGCTGCTTTGACAATGTGGCCACTAGATGCTGCTGTACGACATGAGCATGTCAACTCAAAGAGTCGATTAAGGGAACAAGCATTACTGTCTCTTCTTATACTATTCATAGTGCATCACAGGATAACTGTCAAAACTCCCATACTTAATACTTACTACTTATCAATTTCAAAAATGCTTTACAAACTTTTTCAAAGCAGTAGGCTCTAAAACAAAATGACAGAAAAACAGAAATAAGACTTATTTTTTGGTTTTCTTGTTTATTAGATTACCCAATTCAAGAGGAAAACAGATTTTCTGCTGCTGTAACCTCAGGCGAACCCTGCCCCACTTTCATGCTCCAATGTGCTTAGAATTTCCATCAGGTCTATAAATTAAGTTCTCTGGCAGGTGATGAACCAGCAAGTCTATGGGAGGAATATAATGCCATATCTCGAAACTGAAAAAACTTGAAATTTAATAAAAAAGGATTGAAACTAAGTTTTGAAGGCTTGCATAAATGTTTTGATATTGGCTGAAAAAAATTCAAATCTCTGCAAACATTATTTTGTAATTGATTTTTCCTTCTTCTGCAGCACTCTTTTTACAGTGTTTCTCCAACACATATTTAATTTCACCAAAATCAGTTAATAAAGTTATAAAGTTGTGTTTTTGTACAGTAATCAGTGAGGCCCGGTACCCAGAAACACTATGCTCCAGTAATTCAGCCCCGGACCTCAAAACCTAATGAAATCTGCAGTAAGTTAACTGGCTATCTACTGTAGCTTTTATTCAACGTCCATGCCAGACAGCACAGAAAACCGTGCATCCTGTTCGTGTATCATGTGTGCATCAGTCATGTCTGTCAATCCCACCTCTGCCTCTTTCTTTTTTTTCCAGACCGCCTGTTTTGGACTTTTTCAGACCAGAGCTGAAACAACGCTGCCAGAAATCACGTGACTCACAAGCTTGCAACTGTGTGGGCAGATGTCTGAAAAGTGGGTGTTGTAAACTCAGCTCTGAAAGAACAGCCTGCAATACAAGTGGAAATGTACATCCACAAAAGTTTCAAAATAAAGATTAGCCCTTTTGAAACTCATTTCAAAAAACTTTTTTCCCCAACAACACCATTTGACAGTTATCGTAGCTAGCAGATAAGCCAGATACACCGCTAAATTGCAGCGGCAAGAGCAGCTACATCACCACGACCACATGGCCCATTCAAACACAAACAAGTCAAGAGAGACTGATAAGACAGAACTGATGAATGTCATTAAGGCTTACATAAAATCATATTGTGAACATTACTGTCAATGCTGGAAATTATTTGTCAATTAGGAAAGCTACCATGGCCATGACATTGTTGTTTGTTTTTGTCAGCTGACAATTACGTGGTTGCTGCCGCTGGATTTTAAGCGGTGCATCAGCGCACGTGTTGTACACAAGAAGCATGACACAGCTGGAATATACAAACCATGGTGGAAGCAGGACTCCACAAGTGATCGCTATGTATTCACAAGTTGTAATAATGATCTAAGATGGTCAAATGCACGATCAAACTCTCTGCCCTTCACTGTTTGTCTAGCGCCTTTTAAGGTGTGCTGTTCTAACCGTATTCCTTAATGACATTTCACCTTGATATTAATTATGTTATTATCGATTACACCCAATTTAACTGCTATAATCGTAACATGATGTTTACACATGCAAACAGCTGCAAATGTGAAATTATTATAACAACAAGAACATTCTCTTCTCAGAACTAATTTGCTGTATTTCATGTTCTATGGTCTATTGCCCATTATGTAATCTGCAAATGTCATTCCAAAAGTATAGTCCTGTGACAACAGTTGCAATTGGGGCTGTGGGCTGCATTTGAGATCTATTTTACTTTGTCAGTGTGTTTGTGTGTAGGCCTATATAATATACTGTAACCTATATAACTCAATCACATATATAATTTACTGTATGTCACTTTATTTGTGTAGTGCTTTTCATACAAACATTTGTAGTGCTTCACACAATAAAATATATAATGGCTATATACTGTATGTATGTGTGTGTGTGTGTGTGTGTGTGTTTTAAATAAAAGAAAAAGTATGGCATCCATTACATTATACATTCTTGTCACATTATGCCACGTTGTGAATTGAGTTAAAAGTAAATAGGCTATATAAGTTGTCATGAACACTGTTATGATAACTCATCTGACAGAGATCATAAAATACAGTGGGAGGCTTTAACAAAATAATGGACAGATGATGCAGCTGTGCCACACGTCGTATTTAATTTCCGTCGCTTTAAAATTACGGCTCCGGAGCAAGGATATCTCATTTCGTTAAACGCCTGTTGCCTCACTCCTCTCTCATCGAGTCTCTTCCTTGCCTGCTCCGCTTGCATCTCTGGTGGGAGGGACTACGACGCGAGGCGAGGAGCGAGGATAGGAATCGAGGAGGTACAAACTGAGAAATGAGAAAGGTTTTAGACCAGAGCTGAGACAACGCTGCCAGAAATCACGCGAGTCGCAAGCTCGCAACTGTGTTGGCAGATCTCTGAAAAGTGGGTGTTGTAAACTCAGCTCTGCAATTCGAGTGCAAATGTACATCCGCAAAAGTTTCAGAATAAAGATTTGCCCTTTCGAAACTCAAGTTTCAACGTTTCAAAACTTTTGTAGCACACCAGTTTTCAATCACCATTTACATTTTCAAACCTGAAACTCTGACAAATTTGTGAAAATGTGTTGGAGAAAGACTGTAGAAAGAGTGCTGCAGTTGTGAAGAAGGAAAACTCAATTACAAAATAATGTTTGCAGAGATCTGAATTTTTTTCAGCCTATCAAAACATTATGCAAGCCTTCAAAACTTAGTTTCAATCTTGCAAAACCTTTTTTATTAGATTTCCCCCCAGTGTCGAGATATGGCATTATATTCATCCATAAGAGTCCACATCATTCCAGGTGGATTTAATTGTAGTAGAAATTCCGGGGAATATTCTGATGGAATTATAGAAGTGCGAATTAAGGGAGTCAGACCTACCTACCTACAGACCTACTTGGGTGGTGGCTGATCACACAAGTACCTAAAACAGCTCCATTTGCTGTCCTCACAAATGTTGATGAATTCCACACAGAACGGGTCAATCAAAAGACAGACTTAAGGCACAACATGACCAAACACTATCAGGACAGGAGAAAAAATAACTCATACCAGAGCCCATGCCCTCACATGGCTATGCTACAAGGCAGCATTTCATATTTATAACAAAGCAGCCCCAGTTAAGCAGTTAAGTTGCCTTTGCATATTAAAAACAATCGGTAACCAAACCATTTTAAAAAGAAAGGTAAAGTATTGCTTTCAAGAAATTTGTGTAAGCTAATAATTTCTTATTGATGATAAATTTGAATTAATTGAATTGGTTTGTTGATAGTATGATGTTGCTGATGATGATGATGTATGATGTTTGGAGTCATACATCTTTTAATTAAATTAATTTTTATTTATATTGCGCCAATTTATAACAGAAGTTACTATCTTTAAGTCATTGTTAATAGGTTTTGGACATTATTGGGTCATCATTGTGTGATATTATGTCTCCCTTCTTATAATGTCAAAAAAGTAATCTAAACTTTAATGCTACAAATAATTTACCCATATTAAAAACAAAATTCAAAAAACATCTCCATAATCTCTTATGAGGATACATTCAGCCTCAACCTGTTTTAAAAAGCTTGAATGCAGTGCACCTTTTATATAAAAAAACATGAAATATTACTCAAACTCCTGTGACATCAAAAATTAGCATAATTTGCCTCAAGACTTAACTTTTTTTAATAAAAATAAATTCCGTAGTAGAAAGTAATGAACGAAGAGGGCAGCTGAGAGCAATATTTTTACCTCATTAAATATGAGCTAAAAATATTAAACACCCAGCTTGTCAGAGGATAATCAACCAGGCAGGTGTCTTATCCTGCACACCAACTCATGCTCTAAAAATAACCTAAAAGGTAGCATTAGTGTTCAAAATCGAAAGGTCAGCCACTCCCTTCAGACAAGCCTGAATGGATAAATTATCCCATATGAGAAACAAGGGAGGGTTCATCACACAGGTGTTTGAGTGTGTGGGTGTGTGGGGGGCAGCGTGGGCCTCCATGCTCTCCCTCTCAGCCACTTATCAAGTCTGATGTATCCAAGTCTTGGTGGAACAATGCAGAAAGGTCACTCTCAGTTGGTTGCCGAGCAGTCAGCCTGTTCTGTGATACAGTCACCACCTACTGTGCTGGGCTGGAGCTGCTTTGTCACCTGCTGAACAGGAGGGATAGGGGGTTGGGGTGGCAATATGATTCAAATCAGCTCTCAGGCAAATAATGCATTAATTTCTACCTGGGCTTTGAACATGGCTTGGCTGTAATAGTCCCATTGCTACAGTCTTTAAGCCAGTCTTTCAGGTGTAGCTCTTTGATTCACATTGTGACTCTCTTTTTCAGACTAATACTAATTAGCCTGTGGGATTATTTTTCTAGTGATGTATTTCATCTGTCAAATAAATTCAGTGTAAGTGAAGGGAGCATTTAGATAAAAGTTAAAGTGATTTTGCAAAATGACTTTGCAGTGGTCCCCAGTGTCTACAGTGTTTACTTGTCGGGGGGGGGGCAGCGGTAGCAGTTGCTCCACATATAAAAAATGATTCGGGAAAATTTGCAAACAGTGGTCTTTTTTCCCCACTCTAATTAAACAATGTACGTCTTATCGGGGACAGAGATATCCATAACACCAACCTGGAGCACTTGTGCCACTTAAAAGCCATAAACACAAGACAAATGTTCATCAGCTGCACAAGTGAACCATAATCAATCATACAACTTAGCGGCAGAAACATTTTATTTCCTGTGCAGGAGAGTGCTGATCCTGACATAAGAATACAAATGAATGCATTCTAATTGTAAGAAATTCCTGTGTGTAGTGGTATGAAATAGTCTGGCCTTATAATAGCGGAGAAAAAGAGGGAACTGTGATTGATCACTATCAGGCTCAAGGTGAAGGAGAGGCCAGCTGTTGGAAGTACAACAGCAACACCCTGTGGCCATGAGAACACATAACACACTTATTCCTACTGTGCGTGAGACAGTACAAGGATTTACAGTAAGTAGTAAGTTTCTAGAGCACCTTGGAAAGTCTTTAAACGTATCCACAGATCAAGAGTTCCAATATTTAGAAGCCAGTCTCCTTAAAGTCTGGAGTGTGAAATAACCAACAAATCCTGATCAGAAGACCTCAGAAATCTGCTGGTGATTTAGTAGTTCTCTAATGAAGGCAGGTGACTGACCATGCAGAGCTCTATAAGTGGTCACAAGAATCTTAAATTGCATTCTGAATTTGGTGTGAACTCAGGATAATAAAGATTACAAAACTGAGTTTAGGCAGTTATGTAAAACTGACTAATATTGCAACATTTTCACATGACAGAGTTTCAGATGAGAAGGCATAGTTATCAACAGTGACTGAAAAGTTCCTGTCAGAGAGGAAGGAGGAGAACCACTGTAGGGCTGACCCTAAATTGCCAGTACACTCAAACCAAATCAGACATTAGTCAAAGATGTTTGAAGGAGCTACCAGCAGCTGCATCTACATGCGCAGCCGTTGCCATAGTACTGGAGAGACTGTCCGAAAGTCCAATGTTTGCCTTTAGTTTGTACGACGTGTCATGGGAAGACATGTCTTACAAATTACGGCTAGACTGACAAATTGGCCAGGCCAATGTGAGCTGATTTCAGATATATTTGCTTTGGTGTATGCATGTATGTTGGCCATTAAGTAACAAGAAATCACTGTACAGAAATGCCAAACTAGGTTTAAGGTCGTTTAGAAACAGTGTCACCAGTTTGTCCACCAGAGAGCACGGACAAGTTGATTTTTCAATTGTAAAATGTTCTGCTCAGTATGTATCTTTTCAATAAAAAATTTAAAAAAATCTAAAGGATCTGTATCAAGATTGATTGTGTGTTATGTGTTGATGTAAAAAAATAAAAATCACTATTAGCCGATTTTTTTTAACTTCCAAATATTGATATGGGTATCGCCCTCAAATATCCAGTATTGGTCGGGCTATAGTACAAACTACTTCATTTCAAGCAGACCTGTGCCTTTAGTCTCTCAGTCAGGTCACAGTGGTCCACAGTGTCAAAAGCAGCACTAAGATCCAACAGTACCAGAACATTCTGCTGCATCCTCATGCATCATAATGTCAGAGAACCTGAGAAGAGCTGTTTCCGGGGATTGCAACCAGCAGAAGCCAAACTGAAACTTATCAAGAATATTGTGCTTATCTAAGGCAACTGTAGGCTGCTTGGCAACCACTTTTTAGCCATAAAAGGACGTCTCCTTTGGAAGCAGTGAAAGTCAGCTGTCCAGAAGGAGAGCAGTTCATCAGGCCTGACTCAAAGATTTTAGGCAGCTGAGAAAGTAAACAAGCAGGCAACTTCCTGTTGACCGCAGGTCCCAAACCATATGCCGATGCAGGTAGTCCCAGAAAAACTGCTAGGTGAGAGCATTTTAATCACCTTTGAAATGAGCGATTAGAATAATTATTTCAGGGGAGAGGGATGGCTCCTGCTATTATCAACCCTCTGTTCAATATCGCAACAAATGAGTTCATGCTCATTAGTATGAGTTGTGCTTGCCTAGTGGTTTGGAATGCCTCCATTGGGAAATTGCTTTATTATTCCCTGTGAGTGGAGCATGTAATTAGCATTCATCAAGTGCTGTGTTTATATAACATCCCTCCTCACAAATGTAATTTTGACATTACATAAGTGTTACTTGCCTGATCAAGAAGGTCTTGCTTGCGAGGCTAAATTGTTACATCAAAAGGTCAGCAGAACTTCCTCTGAACTCAAAGTCCATAGAGAAAGACTTGCAAAGATGCTCGGAACCAACAACTTGTATTTCACACAAAGTCAAGTGTCAAGTCAAATGTCAAGTGAAGTTTATTAGCCTTTATCACATGTTTACACGCCAACTGAGACATGCAACAATTCTAGATGAGCCAGCCTAAGCTCTCTAAGGAAATCTACCAAAAAAAAAAAAAAAAGTGTGGGAGAAAATCCTTTGTAGGGGAAATTCAAAGAGAGATCACTCCCAGGAGGGTTAGGAGCAGTAAAATGGCAATTACCAAAAATGAACAGAAAGTTGTACCAATTAGTAGAAACACAAAGTATAACAAATTGAATATAATCAAACAGTGGCAAAGAAGTATTCAGATAATTTAGTGAAAGGCCTGAATTCAAAATTTTGCTTAAAAGTACAGTATTATGAACAAAACTTCTTTAAAATGTCAAAAGTTAAAGCACTCATTGGGTAGCAGAAAGGCCCCTGTCAGTGTTATACTGTTATGTATTATAATAGTGATAATGATGCATTAACATGTAAGCAGCATTTAAAGGGAAATATTTATTTTCCTTACATTGTTGATGTAACTATAGCATTGTATTAATGTCAAAGCTAGTTTAACTTTCTGCAAGTAGTTTGGATGCTAAAAGATACACTCACTCAAGCACAATAACATTGGACTTGCTGACAAAAATTACTTTTTCTGGAGGTTTCAACCACATTTCACAGGTTTCCTCAGTGGATGGAGTTTGCTCAGAGAGGCTGGGGCTAACCAAACTTTTGTCTGAGCAAACTCCATCCACTGAGGAAGCCTGTGAGATGCAGTTGAAATATGCAGAAAAACCTAGTAGGTGACGCTTGAGTTAAGAATGTTTTGTCAAATAATTGTACTTATTGTTGTTGGATTACAGTGGTGGAATATAACTAAATCCATTTACTTAAATACTGTAGGCTACTTAAGCACAGTTTTGAGGTAGCCTACTTGTACTTTACTTTAGTATTTCCATTTTATGTTACTTTACACTTCAACTATACTACATCTCAAAGGGAAATAGAATGTACTTATAAACTTAATTACGTTTTACTGACAGCTATATTAGGCAAATAAATATATTTCAGATTAAGGTTTTCATACAAAACAAATGACATATAAAGTATGATGCTTTGTCAGTTTAAACTATCCAACAGTATATAAGATAGTTAAAATGCATATAGCCTGTTCAGTGTTCAGGGGACACAATTGCAATGCGCACACACTTCCTGATGGAGCTGCTCCTGCGAAGAATAAAAATACACTCCTAGCAAGCCAGCTAGACGAGTTGTGAAAAAGTTATGTCTGGCTGTCAAGTGGATAGAGAAAGACTATTTTTAAAAATGGACGTTATTCCTCGGTTTTCCGTACATGAATAGTAGAAAATACCCCCATGTCCAGAGAGCCGGCACTGGTGACAAGTCAACTGCGAAGGGTTGGATTGTTGAAGCTAATAAGCCCCGGTAGCTAGCGTTAGCAACCAGGCCAGCCAGCTAACGCAAGCTGGCTAGCTAATACACTGTAGGCCATGAGTAGCTTGTTTTTACTTGCGATTGTGGTATGGGGATGTTAAATTGTCTACATGATGTTATAGACATTTAATTTAAGTTTGCTTTACGTATGCGAAAAGCTAACATTGAGCACTCTAAAATTTTAGTGACAGTTTTTCTAGGGCAGCTACAGTTAGCTCTGCTAGTTAGTAAACTACGCTGTTAGCCAGTTGGTTGACTGCATACTAGCTGACAGAAGGCTAACGTTAAGCCGTTGTATCTTGTTTGACAACTCGTAACAGACTGTGCAACTAACCGCGCTGCAATTTTGAAGTAGCTAACGTATTTATTATGTTACTTAGCCATGTCCCTGGGTAACGACACGTTAGTTATACAATTATGCCATTATGATAGATGTCTTGAAGCAAATTTGCGCATCCTTGTGCTCAATTTAACTGTGATTAGATGTTAATATTTCTGTTGTTTTTGTCTGCAATTTGCTTTTTTCAGTAAGTTACTAGCTGACGTTAGCTAGTAATGTCTCTAACGTTACCATCCGCCGATATACTTGAAACACCTCCTGGATATCCGTTTGAAGAAATCAACTATGAGGATATTGAAGTTGAGGAGGTAGGTTGTGTTTATTTTTGTGGTCTGTCCATGTCCGTGGCACTGGCAAGACTCAGTTAATGCTCTACATGAACGTACAGAAGACCATGTGCAGAAGTTTATACCTAGTAGTAACTTTCTTGTTAACTGTCCATTTGCAGGTGGTGGGGAGAGGAGCTTTTGGGGTTGTTTGCAAAGCCAAATGGAAAGGCAAAGATGTTGCTATCAAGACCATTGAGAGTGAATCAGAGAGGAAAGCCTTTATTGTTGAGGTATTGTTGCAATTGTCTTTACTCGCTACTACATGTTTATTTGACACACTCTAATCTAATGTCACAGTTTAATTTGTTTCACTCCATATCAGTGCCATAAGTAGTAGCAGGGCAGAATACTTGTAATGACAGACTGGGTGATTCATATTTGTGTATTTAAGGTGTTTAACAGCATGTTTAGATGGCGTTGTGCATAATGTTTCCTTTGTCTCCAGCTCCGGCAGCTTTCACGTGTGAATCACCCCAACATTGTGAAGTTGTATGGCTCTTGCCATAGTCCAGTAAGTTAACTGGAATGTTATTATACGTTATGCTGTCTTAACTACACACTGATGATCCAACTCACCAGTAATGGTGTCTCTCAATATAGTCTTCTGTGCTTGTATTGTCTGTCTTGTTGAATCTGTGTTGATGATTTATTTCCCTCTCAGGTTTGCCTTGTGATGGAATATGCTGAAGGCGGGTCATTGTACAATGGTGAGTCGACATGTTGTACTAGAAAACAACATTGTATTTACCAATGACAGCATTTGACTTAATGGATATGGACAACTAAAACTGACCACACTTACCACAAAACAATAAAAAGTATTACTCACAGTTCTTAAAATATAGTTGGCACTACCATTTCCAGGGAAGGATTATTCTGTTTATTGGAATGTGGGTTAATGCGGCAACATCGCTAAAAAGGAATCCCACACGGTCAAGAAAGACGAGCTGTCAGACCATCGGCAGGTTTTAAACAACCCCCAGGTTAGTTAAGCCTTTTCTTAAAAGAAGATAAAGGCGATTGGTAAAATTAATATCCAAACTGTTCGTAGTAAACATCCACCACAGCTGACAGACACACTTCCTGCTTTAACTTTGACCTACCATACATACCGTAGATGCATGCACAGTTTTCCTGTACAGTGAGAGATTATTAAAATCTATTCAACCCAACCTGCTGGATGAGTTGAATTGATTTTACTGCAGGTTTGATACCAGCTTGGTCCCACACTGCCTCACTCTCCTTCCTCATCAGACCCTGCTATGCCTATGCTATTTTTAATTACTGAACATGAGGTTAAGAACCTCCTGCTTAGGCAAAACAGCAGAAAGGCTGCAGCCCTGACTTAATCTCAGCTGCCACCCTGAAACGGTGTGCGGATGGGCTTGCCCTATTCTAACTCAGATTTTTAACAACTATCTTTTAGAGCAAAGGGTCCCGGCCTGTTTTAAGTCTGCTGTTATTGTTCCTGTGCGTAAAAAGGTGGTCAGAGTTAATAACGAGTTCTTCATGTCTCTGGTTATTAACACTGATGCCTCACAGGGATGTGTTCTGTCTTCACTGTTACAGTCATTTGTGTAGCATGAGTATATTTCCCACTCCCAGTCTGTGAAGTTGTTTAAGTTTGCAGATGATACTACATTGGTATAACTTATTTCTAACAACAATGAAACAGCTTACAGAAATAAAGTTTCATTCCTGGTGGACTGGTGTACAGCCAACAACTTAGAGTTGAATGTTTCCAAAACAAAAGTAGTGGTGGACATCTGTAAAAGTCATAGTGGACATCTACCCGTAGTCATGAATGTCCAGGAAATTCAACAACAATCTCCGCTTCCTTAAAGTGGGAAGTCAACACTACAACAGTAATGAAGTAAGCTCAGCAAAGCCTTTTTAAGACAGCTGATAAAGTTTTCCATATCACGGGAGGGTATGATGCAATTTTATCATGCTGGGATCGAGAGCATCCTCACCTTTGGAATAACTGTGTGGTATGGAAACACCTCAGCATAAGACAGGAAATGGCTGGACAAAATGGTACGCACTTGCTGAAATCTACACTATTCGACTACGGAAAAGGGACACAATATTCTTCTTGACTTCTCTCCCTGCTAACCATCTTTTTAACTTCATCTCTTTTTTTAAAAGACTGAAAAGTATCAGAACAAGGACATCCAGGTTCTGCAACAGCACCTACCCAGAGGCCATCCGTGCCTATACCTTTTTAAATCATTAATGAGCTGCTATTCTTATTCCTGTCTGTAAGATACTGTAAGGGCATGTATACAGTGATATACATCATAGCTAGTTGTGGTACTGATAGCATCCCTATGGGAATGCTTGTTTTATTTTATTATTTATTATTATTATTATTTACTTATTTATTCTTATGTCCTAAGGTGGTTGCTGTATGTGAGGTATTGTGTATAGTTTTGTGTGGGCTCACCAAACCAAATCCCAATGGCAATAAAGTATTGAATCTGAATCTTTATCAACATTTAGGGTCATTTACCTCCAAATAGTGATTTTAGATAATCTGGATAAACAGCTCTCATTCCCAGTAGGTTCAGCTTGGCAAGTTTTAGTTTTTCCAGGATGTGAATCCCACAATGTGGGAATGTGCTGTGCTTTACATTTCACAAGTACCTCTCCTCCCTATTTATAGAATCAATATAAAAGTTACTCCTGGGAGCTACACTATGGTACCATAACTTTGATGTCATTCAGTTAAGTTGTGAATACTGTTTTTGAACAATGTATTCTCAGTTTTCCCTCCTGGAAATAACTAAAGAAGCTATAAGAAAAAAGGTAGTCAGCCCTGTGTGGTAGGCTTGTGTATGACCGTGTCATGAAGCACTGCTTTTTGTGCTTGGTTCCTCTGAAGATTTATTGTCTGTGGTGGTGGTGGTTGTGACTGTGCTCTCTTGTCCACAGTGCTGCATGGTGCTGAACCCCTCCCCTATTACACTGCTTCCCATGCCGTGAGCTGGTGTTTACAGTGTTCCCAGGGCGTGGCCTATCTCCATGGCATGAAACCAAAGGCTCTCATTCACAGGGACCTCAAACCACCCAAGTATGCTTCTCCTCACCTTACACTCTCGTGTGTCCTGTTTCCATGTGCCAAAAAAGTGCCTTTTTGTTTCCCTTAAATTTGTTTGATTTAGTTCATGTTGTTCAATAAATATTTTACATTTTAATTGGTTAGGCTGTCTGATATTATGAGCCAGAAGTGTATGTTTTTCTTGAGTCACAGTATTGCAAGCTAAAATGTGTCGTTTCTCATGTGTTTTTATGCAAGATCTTTACATCTTTACATGCAGAGTTATTGTGTCTTAACAGGTGTGGTCAGGTGTATGGAGGTGTTAAAGTGGGCAGTTTAACTTCTCTCTCAAGCTCTCTCCCTGCTCTGAAGGACAGTAGAAAAAGGGGTCAAATTGATCAGACACAGCAAAAGGCAATGTGTTAAAATGCTTTTAATGCCTTAAGGTGGCAGACTTTATCCTATTTAGATCTAAAAACATTGTGTGTAGAAAATGTTGCATGAAAACATGCATGAGAAACTACACATTTTTGGCTAAGTGGCTTTTGATAACACTTTGGAGCTAGGCTAATGTGACTTTTTCAGACACACAGGGCTCCCGCAAAAAAAGCAGGTGTATCTGGCAAAAAGTTGAAGCTAAAAACTGCTGCATTGGCAAATAAAATCTTTGTAGATGACTTGAAATTTTTCACTGCTACGACAGAGGAAAAATAATTGTCGTTGTGATAATTCCTTAAATAGTTCTGTCACTCAAACTGTGCTTGGTTTATCGTATTATTATCTCAAAAGCAACACACGCCCACCAACGTAGCCCTTTTTTAATTTTCTGCTGTGTTTTCAGTCTGAACACCCAGTAACGTAGCATTACTGAAGGATGTTTAGATCTCAGAGTTTTTTTTAAACTCTACTTTTTTGTGGAAAGAAGGGTCCTGACAGGACACTCTGGAAATGGTTAGTTTCTCTGTTTCCTGGAGAACTGTTGTGGAGTTTCTAGGAATAACAGGTCATGCATAGTGACAAATTGTCAACTCTGGATTATTGTACAAGTTTCTATACTGTATATAATGATTCTTCCCAGATTTACTCTCGCCTGTACTTGCACTTCCATTTCCTGTGATAACACTGTACGTTGTACCTTTTTACGGCGCTGTTTTTTACTTTTTTATTGATTATTTCAAGTTCAAAGCTTCTTGTCAGCTTCTAATGGGGTTTATTTCTTGCTTTCTTTGTTTCAGTTTGCTTCTAGTGGCAGGCGGCACTGTGCTGAAGATATGTGACTTTGGAACAGCATGCGACATTCAGACCCACATGACCAACAACAAGGGAAGTGCAGCATGGATGGCCCCAGAGGTATTTGAAGGCAAGTATTACACGTAGAAGCTTTGGATACCTGCCATGTCAGTTGATTTTTAAGTAAATTGTTCATATGTATCTAGTTACTATTTGTATGTGTTCTTTCTGGTACCCAACTATGTTTTGTCCCTTTTCACCTTAATGGCAGCTTAGCGCTCCCATGGAGGCATTCATTCTTGATTCATCAGCAGCAGCCTTACTGTATTCTCCTGCTTTATTGATGCTAGTCTCCCAAGCATAGTGAGAAGATGAATGGAATTATGCTGGTGGCTTTATTTCCCTGGGGAGATGATGGTGTAGAATTTGTGTTGTCTTTCAGCCAGGAGCCTAATGTATTTCTACATGATGAGACATGTTCTTGGCAAGGGGGTCAGGAGGAAAGATGAATTAAGACTTAGTCATTATCTTGTTTTTGGAGGCAAGTTACAAGACTCCAGTGCAATTAAACAACTCACTTTTGCCCTCTCTGTGAACTCTTTACAACTAATTTGCATCAGTGTGAAATGCTATCAGAACACCTCAGTGCAGCAACATTAGAATAGGTGTGTGATGTGCACTTTAATTTTGCAATAATAGGTCCAGTAATTAAGCAACACAGGAGCTGTTCCTTGGTAAAAATTGCTCCCTTATTTTCATCCTCCTCCCCCCTGAAAGCAGAGATGAGATGAAAGCTGCTGTGCTTTCCCAGGAACATCCTCGCTCTCATCTCTAATGTGCCACAGAGAATTACCTTTATCAGTCAAACTGAGCCTTTTTTCCCCTGTTTAAAAAAAACCTAAGTGTTGTTTTGCGTTCTTCTGTACTTGCAGGCAGCAATTACAGCGAGAAGTGTGATGTGTTCAGCTGGGGGATCATTCTCTGGGAGGTGATCACTCGCAGGAAGCCCTTTGATGAAATTGGAGGACCAGCTTTTCGCATTATGTGGGCTGTGCACAATGGTGAGTCACTGACTCTGTGTGTGTATGGCGGTGGGGTCGGGTTTGGAGGAGCCTGGCAGAAGAGAGCAGCTAAAAGGCATTTTCACTCTTGCAGTGCTCCCTGCACTAATAATACCTGGGGACAAGTTGAATATTTCTTACCACTGAATCTGGAGACAGGGGATTTAGCATAACTTTGTAATATTTCTTTGCTTGTCTGGTGTGATGCCAAAAGTTATTTGTTCCTTTGACTGTGTGAGCAATTTATTTCTTTTTTGTTTACATTCAGGTACAAGACCTCCTTTAATCAAAAATTTGCCCAAGCCCATTGAGAGTCTGATGACTCGCTGCTGGTCAAAAGACCCCTCCCAGCGGCCTTCCATGGAGGAGATAGTGAAGATCATGACTCATCTAATGAAGGTATAATCATACACTGATTACCCTCTCTATAAGGCTTTAACTGGAGTGAATTAATCAATAAACCTGACCAAATACTTTAATCACAGAGACCAGAATGTAACATGATGAAAATAGAGCCAGGAAAAATAATTCCATAGGTAAAGTTTAAAAAGGGATAGTTCAGGTTTTTTGAAGTGGGGTTGTATGAGGTACTTATTGATAGTCGATGTATTACCTACAGTAGATGGGGGTCGGCGCGCAGCCAGTTTGGAGAAAGACAGCTGTTCTGCCATAGACGCTCAGCTCTGAATTGTTGTGAATGGGGATCAACAGTAATACGTATTTTAACTGCCAAAAAAAGACCTAAGACCATAGAAAAACTAATATATATATATACATCAGTCTATTCAAGTGTTCTCATAACAGTTCAACAGAATATAAACATATATATATATATATATATATATATATATAACAAAAGTCCTGTTCCTCTCTGTACACCTATATATATATATATATATATATATATATATATATATATATATATATATATATCTGATTCTGAGCAATTTAATTATAATGAACTGATGAAGAAAACTGTGGTCAAAATACAAGACATTATGTGGTTCATTTGAATTTCAAGGACTTTTTAAGCACTTTGTTTAAAAAGTGGCTATTTTCAAGGTATTTAAGTACTTGATTTGTTAATACTACTATAACAAAAACAAAAAAACGATCAGTATCAGCCGTGAATACCTACATGTGACTGAATGGAAATGACGATAAATAATGTAAAAAGTGTTTCTTGCTGACAGACAGACTCCTACTCTCTCTGACTTTAATTGTATCCATAATAAAAAGGGGGAAATAATAGATCATGAAAAGAAAAATCTTTCTAATAAATGAAGAAAGTTGTTTGTGGTCCTTTTGTGGTGAATCAGAAAACAAATATAAATATAAAACTTGGGAGTGATATACTTGAGTTTTATCTGTTTTCTGTCTCCAGTGAGGCTGATGTATCAGATTAGTCCAATCAGCTGCATACCTGATATACAATAAGGGGGAGTGTCGTCCAGTAAAAGACTTCCGTGATGGCTGCTCTTGTGTATCCTCGCTCACAGTTCTTCAGTGGTCCCACCTCAATCCTCGCTCCTTGGAGCAGAAATAAGAGCTTTCAGACGGTCTGCAAGATGGCGGATCAGAACGACTTCTGCTTCAAGCGAGGATCGAGGAAATATCAAATAAGAGACTTGGGATGTACCCATTGTCTCCTCTCCACATACACTCCTTCTCTTCACTTTTCCCTCCCTCACTAGGGCAATCAGCTTATATGGTTCAGCTGGGCAGCAACCATTGTCCTGACTGCCCTGCTGACTATGGGTTTTGTAGTCTTTTAATGGATGCCATGATGGGTTGTAGTCCTTGCTGCAGCCACCGGGAGGGAATGTGTCTCCCTTCTATGACACTACCTCTCATGACATCACATTTCCCTCTCCCCTGGCTTGAGGCTTTCAGGACGGGTGAAAGATAGTCTCTTAGTTGTCAGGTCTGTTAGGAGGGCGATAAGATCAGAAAAGTTAGGAACAAAGCACCTATAATTTGCAAGGCCTACAAAAGATTTCATCTGTCTCTTTGATACAGGACATGGCCATTCTTAGATGGCCCTCAGTTTAGCATGTTGAGATTTGACGAGGGCCACGACATATTGTGTATCTGAGGTACTCGGTTTCACTACAGGCTAGCGTGCACTTGCAGGGATTGGCTGCGAGACCGGCTACACAAAGAGCATCCAGTACCTTCTGTACACTGGGCAAATGACTTTCCCAGTCTGTGCTATGTATCACTATTTCATCTAAATAGGCCACAGCATACTCTTTGTGGGGCTGCAGGCCACGGTCCATCCGCTGAAAGGTGGAAGGGCTCCATGCAGACCAAATGGTAATTTGGTGTACTGGAAAAGCCCCTCACCTGCTATTTTATCTCTGGAAGCTGGGGAGAGTGGAACTTGCCAGTATCCCTTTGTGAGATTCAGGGTTGTGATGAAGTGAACCATTCCAAGATGGCCTATTAGTTCATCTACCAGGGGCATTGGGTAAGCATCTGACACTTCATTTTGTTTTCTAAAGTCATTGCAGAATCGAGTCGACGTATCAGGTTTGGGGACCAGCACAATAGGGCTTGCCCCGGTTCTATGGGACTCTTCAATAACTCCAAGCTCAAACATCTTAATTTCTTCTTGAATTGTTTTTTTATGGGCCTCTGGTACTCTGTAGGGCCACCGATTGACCTTACCAGGCTTGCTGCAAATTTCATGTACAGCAAGATGTGTAGTGCCTGGCTTGGTCAAGAACACTTCTTGGTTTAAAAAAGGATATGGAAGTGATTAGCATTTGAATTTTTGAGTTCAGCACATTACCTACATTACTCATTATACAGTCGCTTGAGCAACTCAGGAGGAATGTTTGCTGAACATGAGTTGTATCACCATGGAAATACAGCCTGGCTTCACTTAGCTTTTTGTTACAAGATCGAGGCATGACAGTGCATGCAAATTAACTTAGCACACTTTCACTTTCACATGTGTAGTTCAGTTCAGTTGTCATGTACCAAGGAAAAAATTATACATTATTGCCTTTTAGTTCTGGTCAGTTTCGGGTTCACACTGACTTACTATAAAGAAACAAATCCAAGAGTAAACAAAAGTTATATGGACTCGCAGGAAACTCATTCAGTGGAGAGCCGTGGTGACTGTCTGTGGAGGGAAAATCAAATTGTGGTGACTGACAGAAGGTTGTGCTGCACTTTATTAAACCTGATGTGTTTATGTTGGGATCGCAAAGCACTCTAAGCATTATTAGTCGAGACTGCAGCTTGTCCTCATATGTCATAATGACAGATGGTTAGGAAAAGTACAAAAAAGTAGCATCTTGTACCGTACTTCTGTTCTAACTATTTTCTGATATATCAGGGAAAATCCCCGCATTCACATGCATGTTACCTTTGTTACCAAATGATCTTGAGTCATTATATACAGTGGACAACTTAAACAGATCGCTTACAAGATCACTTTCTTGACAGTTAACTATCAGATGGATTTTATTGTAGTTTAGCTTTTGAATTCATGCTAAAATGACATATCTGCTCACATAAAATCATGTGGTTGGTCTGCTTTGTTTTCACACTACAAACAAAGTTTGGAACCGGACTAAAACTGACCTTGGCTTATTTGGTCCACACCAGAGTTTGATTGACAACTTTACACTAGCCTAACCAAACCAAGAAGTGTGTGTAGTTGCAATTGTAATTTGCAGTCTGCCACAACACCTGAATTTAAGTTATTATTAGTTATCACATTGAAATCAACCCCACTTTTTCATACACAGTGAGCTTTGGTAGAAAGATGTGGGTTTGGGGACTTTAAGGCAATCGAGGAGTGTATCTATAGGAATGAAAATAATAATGCTCATGATAATGAAGTTATATTTGTTAAATTCAATGTTACTTACACTTCCTTCTTTTTTACTTTTTGCAGTACTTCCCAGGATCTGATGAACCCCTGCAATATCCATACCAATATTCAGATGAGGGACAGAGCAACTCTGCAACTAGTACAGGTACAAGAGTCATCTTTAAACTTTTGGAGATGTGTCCCTTAATTACAACCCATTAAATGATCTTAGAGTCCACGAGATAGAAATCAACAGACTTCTTGTGGTAACAGTCATTCAGACCCGAGTGGACAAAAGTCTGTTGTTTAGTCAATGTACAGAACTGGCACTGAATCAGTGTAGCTGTCTGAATGTATACAGCTGTGGGAACTTATCAATCATTTGCACATTTCTCCAATATTTGTCTGTCTAAAGTTTTTGAAGTATTTTCAAATAATTAAAGTTTTTTCAAATGTTTTCAGTGTTGTGAACTATCCCCCCAAAATAATGTAAAATCTTAGATTCAAGGCACCACGGTTGAGAAAGTATGAAACCTATAAAACCTCTCTCCTGTCCTGTGTCTTGGGGAGTAACAGGTTCATATGTGGACTACACTGGCACCAGCACAAGCAACAAAAGCGATGCAAACATGGAGCACAGTAATTCTCAAGGGAGCAATGACACTATAAAGATAACGTCTCAGTTTGCTCCTCACTTCAAGCCAAAGGTAAATCAATTCTTCTTCATTTTGATCAAAACCATTTTATCTGTAATAATGGATATAGATGAAGTTATAGGAAAAGAAGAAAAATATTATCAAGACAAGCTTCTGTAGTGAAAGTTTTCTTTTGTTCTTTCAGGGAGACCCATTGAGGACTCTGCCTCTGTCCAGGGGGGGCAGTGTTGAAAGTCTGCCTTCACGAACACAGTGCCTGGTGTCATCTGACAGCAAAAGAATGAGTGCTGACCTGTCGGAGCTGGAGCCCAAGATGCCATTTACACCTCTAGGTAATGCCAGACATTACACGGGACAAAACAACACACGAAAGCAGAGCAGAAGAGATGCTTATCAAGGCAAATTGGCATGCTCTTGTGATTTTTTGAATTTTCTATTTAATAAGAAAAGTTGCACAGGAAAGGCAAGCAGTGTTATTGTCAGGATGAGTCTTGTTGGAATGAGGCCAAGTCCACAGGTTTCCAAGTCCACAAGAAGCTCCTTCCCTGATTGATTCCTCATATAAACCCATCCATATGCCCCTGAACACTGAGGCCCGTCACACCCAGCTGTCAACCATCTCCCCTCCTCTAAAGCTCTGACAGAGAGCAGCAGATTTACCAGAGCTGTCATGGTGAAAGCAAACCTCAGGAGCTCCCCACATAGTTTTGATTTCAATTTGATGTGAGCGCAGAGTGTATGTCAGGGTTTTTGTTGTTGCTCTTTATGTTTTCAGACTTTAATGTAATGTAATGTAATGAATAGAGTTCCTGTAATCTGTCCTTAGATTGCCTTGTTAAACTTTTTGTCCAAACAGCATTCGAGATGAATGCCTGCTGTTGTTTGTGCTTAGAAAAGTAGTGCAGTGGCTGCTGGTAGTTTATGCAGTACCGCTCCACAGCGTCTGGAATGGATGGGGTGCATGCTGCCCTTGCACGTACACTGTATGCTTTGCATGTGTGTGGCCCACATTTCCAGTCCAGCTGTGGGCCCCCATTCTGTCTTAGTCTGCATGCTCGTTGTGTTTGCAGCTGTATGTGTGTGTGTGTGTGTTTTCGCAGCAGGCCCCCAGTATAAACGAGGCCACCGTAAAACGGCATCATTCGGCACCATTCTGGATGTCCCCAAGATCGTCGTCACAGGTATCACTGGACCACTGGGCTTCCTGGAGCTGGTGGAGCTGGCTTGGCTGAGCTTCTGGGTTGCTGTACTCTTCCATGGCCCTCTCCTGTGTGTCACTCCATATGATACCAACCATCATATTAAATTTGTTGCGTGTCTTAGGGCAGTCTGTATAAAGAAAAAGGATATAATTGAGCTAGTTTTGGAGTAACACACATAAGAGTTGCCTTATGTCTCTCTGTCTTCTGTGATATTTAGTTGGCACAAGCAGAGCATGAGTTATTAATGTTCTCATCTGGTGTCACCTTTTACACCCCAAATCTAGTTCCAAATAATTAAGTTTCCTCAGATCTCGATGAGTCTTTCTATCACTTGTGTTAGTAACAACAAATCTCTAGCAGACTTCAGGAAATCCAATCGGTATATTGCATCAGATCAGGTGATACAGATGAGATACGCTTCCCAACTCATCGCCCTGTCCTCTCTGTCATCTCTCTGGCTTGGCTGCAGCAGATCATGGGTAGCAGGAGTAAATCAGTTCTCTGCATTTGAGCTTGTCCTTTCCTTTCGTGCATAGAGGACAGAGAAAGCATGCCTAATTTTTTTTCTCCCCCTCTTGCTGTCTTTACATCCATTATCTTAAACTAAAAAAGTCATTTTGATAATTTCTCTCACATTGAGGGTCAGTGCTATTATTACAAGCAGAGATACAGAAGAAAGGAATGCGGACAGCTCTGGATGTCAGAAAAGGCTTCTATTTTGGAGCTGTGTGAGACGCGTTGAATGAGTGGCCAATTTAATCCAGTGACCAAGGGAGTCAGCTGGTGCATGTTATTAAAGGTAGGGCGCTTATCATTGCATATGCACACGTGGACATCAGGCCTTTTCCCCAGCAGATAAATCCCTGGTGGTCATTGAGTAGGGGTTTAACAGTATACAAAATTCACAGTTCAGGGAAAATGTATAATAGTATTTTCAATACAGCAGGAACAACAAAAACACAGAAGATAACGGTTTTTGTCTTTCATTTTGAAAAATGTCAGCATTAAATGGTGTTCACTGGCTATAATTCTTACTGTAAAAAGTACAGCACTCAAACAGTCAATAATGCACCATCATTATTACAAAAGACTTAAATATATGGTGTTCTCTTTGGATTGGTCGTTTCTATATTTGCATTTCCTCAAATACTAAATAAAATTAAAATTGTCCATTTAGACAAGTGCAACATGTCTATAATTAACTTAAATCGGCCATTAGAGCCAGCAGTAAAGTTTAGTTACAATGAAACAGAAGTCAGAGCATCTTTAACTTCAGTAATGTGACACATTTCTGAATGAAACAGAACATGTGGGTTTAGTTACAAGAGTGATTGAAATCAAATCCTACTGATTTGATTGTATTGCTCAAAATGGTAAATGGACTGTACTTGTATAGTGCCTTTCTAGTCTTCCGACCACTCAAAGCGCTTCACACACTAGCCCAAGGACACTTTGACATATGGGCTGGGGGAAGCCGGTATCAAACTGCCAACCTTCCGATTGGTGGACAACCCGTTCTACCACCAAGTCACAGCTGCCAAAAGTGGGTATGGCTTAGCAAATACACAATACAGAGCTGTGAAGAGATATGGAGATGTAGACGTAGACAAATGTTCACCTCCACACACAGCTCCCTTACCTGTGTTAGATCAGGAAGAGGAGTATGAGTTAAATGAATAAATTCGACATCAACCACATTATTTGGAAATGTAAACAAAGTTTTTGCCAACTGAAATCCAAACACACACCTCCTACTAAGATATTGCTCTGCTAGCTACCCACGAGCTAACGATCAAGTGAGGTTTTTTAAGAGTTAGTTAGAACCCCAAATCACATTTGATTGGGTAACTTAATGTAATCGCCCAAGTTCAAGATGAGTGATTTTGAACTTTTTACAGGAAAAGGAAAGAGAGGTTTTGATATTAAAATATTCAAAAAAGATTTTGACACATATTTAGCATATAACAAGAGATAAATGAACAATTAACACAGGGACACAGGAATAGAACTCGGAAAATGTATGTTTTGTTATACTGTGTCCTTAAGATTTTCACATTCAGTCAATTCATACTCAGACTCACTCTTTCTGAATTTTCACAGTTACATGAATCGTTGTCGACATCTTCAATTCTTTCAACAATTCAAATATTTAAGTGAAACTAAATTGCATTTCAGTCTGATTATCAGGCTATGTCCATCCATAGGCAGTGAGAGCAGCTGCCGTGGTAGTGGGTAATTCCTGGACAACTACAGATTGTGCATAATGATAATGAACCAAAGATATATCAAAGTTGTGTTCAACAATGTCGCACATAATTTTAGTTTGTTTCACTACTCTTTGTCCAGTGTTGCTGTGACTTACAGGGAAACCATAATGCTCCCAAACTAGAGCTCTAAATGACACTGAGGACATCTCCTGCTCTGGTTTTTCATCTGCATTTGTCACACTCAATATATGAGTTTAACATCCATGGGCTAATCAGACTAAAATGGTTTAGCAAACAGACAAATACTCAATTCAGTTCAAAATACTTTATTCGTCCATCAAGGAGCAATTTGAGGAAAACAAATACAAACACACAAACAATTCATTTACACACATAAAAAGCAATCTAAAAATACTAATTTGACTTATTAAAGAGAGTTGAAAAACACAAGAGTTGATGGCAGTGGACAATCTGTAGCTGGCCAACAATATGTAACACTACAAAGGCACATTCTTTCAAAAAGTGGAAGTGCATTTAGCAATCTATACATAATATATCTATCCTATGAAACAACACTATGAAACAACATGATACATAAAATGAAGATCCAACAAGTTCTTAGTGTTCTCTTTTGAGTGCTTGTTTGTTATTGTGTGTTTCCTTAAGTGTTGTCTTCATTGTGTTATAGACAGAGCTTGTAGTCAGCCTAGACCAGATAAACCCAAGCATCTCTATTAGTTTTGAAGTGTGAGTAAGTATGATGAAGTTGAAAAAAGGCCCCCTTAAATTCTTGAAAAGCTGACATTTTGGACATACCAGGTTTTCACTCAGCAGCAATAATAATGCTGTATGTTTTTGTTGAATTAAGAGACACAGTGTAGTCAACAGTCCTACTAAAGAGCCACAATCAGTATGGTTCATATTGAACACAAATCAAAATTTTCAAATCCTCATTGAGGTCTAGAAAATGCACAGAAATTTGATATGATAAATATAAGTAGGCTTAGCTGTTCTTGTGGATAGGTTGGATCTACAGTGATATGTGTATGTTTTTTGAGCACAGTCAGTGGGGCTGGGTGCTTTAAGTGTTGTGATCTTGATCCAGCCATGCCACAGCACACGTTGACAGGCCAGGACATAGTAAAATCAGTGCAGCTGTCCCTGTGTGGCTCTCTGGGTCTGGATATCCCTCAAGCAAACACGGGCATCAATCTCCCAACATCACTATCCACAAACTCTTCTGGGTCTTATTCTTTCTCCTCTCTGTCCATCCTGTCCACAGCCACATGCGAGCCTCAAAGACGTCGGTCTGTGCAGGATCTGCCAGGCATCGGCACAGAGTCCAGCCAGGTAAGAAACAGTCAAACACTAGAAGTGAATGGCAGAGGGTCTGTGGCATTTCATTCATTGATGATTAGAGTCACTGTTGGAACAGGAAGTTTAAATTGGTCTGTGTAGCTGGTGTTACATTTTAGAGTCTGAGTTAAATTAAATTGCATGTTTGTTTATTTTTTTCAGCCACAGCATACCGACCTGCTGTATAAATTACATATCCTGTGCTCTATGTTTTATTTGTTGTTTGTTTTTGGTTTCATTATGGTGTCCCCTGTCTACCAGTGAATTTACAAGAGAGAATACAGTTGTTTCTGTCTGTGAAGACCGAGAAACTCAGTACTGTTTTTCCATACACTGACTCCTAATTGTTGATTGTATAGCCTACTGTTTTGTCTTCATACAATGTAATTATCACATATTGAAAAGTTTTTCGTGTGCTCTAAGAGAAAAGTAGACAACAAAAACACAGCTTTTAGGCTACTTCCCACAGGCAGTTCAAAACCAGAAGCTATGTCTCATAAAAGCACAAATCGTTTGAGCAAATGGAGTTGTGTTTGTGTGAATTTGCTTTGTTACCATTTTGATTCTATTTCCATATTAGGATCTACAGAGACACTCTAAAAAATTGTATGTTGGTAACATTGGATTAACTTCAGATTTGATGGTATTTGTTGTTATACCACTGCATACAAAATAATCATGTTGCATTGTAGACTAATATTCATAGTTTGTAAGGGACAATGTTCTACAATTATTTTGGATCATGCAGAGCTACAGCTGTCTCTCAAACCTGCAAGTTACCAGCTTCACAAGTTATTTCCAAAGTCCACTCTTTCCTCTTACTGCTGATTTGGACATCCAGATCCACCCAAATATGAAACACATTTGAAATCAAATTTGTGTGTTTTTTTCTAAATAGCTATTTATCAATTTTTTATTTGTTCCACAAATAACTCAGCTCTGTTGCTGCCCTCACCCAGAGGGTGTTATTTGGCATATGCCTCCAAATGTGCATGATAAGCAGATTGCTTTTACTTTTGTTTGTTTTTTGTTGTTGTCCGGACCACATTTTGCCATTTGAACATTCAGAAGCTGTGACTGGCTTCCCAGATGATTAACAGTGGTTTGTGCCGTCTTGCAGGGGAGCAGAAACAGCAGCCGGTCCTCCAGTCCTAGTGTGAGGATGATGCCACCAGATAAGATGAGCAGCAGAGGTTACTTCTCCCCTGATGACCCCACAGGTACTCATGACAACTTTTCTATTAAAGTCAGATACAACAACGCAATCACAGTAGAGTGAAATGAGAAAATATTTACACAATAAACACCTAAATTGCACCTAAAAAATAAAAGTATTATCAAAATATTTAATGTGTGATTTAATGTATTTTAAGTGTTTTGACTCTACTTACAGCCCAGTACTTAATCAGTGTAGCTACACATGGAAGTTGGAAGAAACTGACTTGATGCCTAATAAAACACTAAGAATATAAGCGTTGCGTGAGACGGACAACTAAACAACATGGCCAAAACGTTTATAGACAAGGTGTAAAGGAAAGCTGTAGAGGGCAGTATTGAATGACTTTAAAATTAGTTCAGCTTTAGTATACCAATAAATTTACTTAGTCTGGGCCAAGAAAAATAACAACCATTGTTGCCTTTTACTTTTGGTCCTTATTGTGTTCACTCTGACTTAACTGAACCAAGAAGAGTTAATATAAAGTTATATGAACTGACAGGTAACTCATGCACTAGAGGCTTTTGGTTGCTGTTGTTGGAAAACCGAATAAGGTTTATTTTGTATGAGCACCTGTGACAGTGGAATCTGTACTTGTTCACACATATGTGTCAGTATATTTGAAGTCACAGAGAAAAATGCTTTAGGAGTTGCAAACTTGTAGAATTTTTTAACAGTTAACTGTTACACCTTCTCAAATTCTTCATTACAGGTGTAGAAATCCTATGCTATGAATCACAGATTAAGAAACTCATATGCTCAGAGTTTTGCTACACTTGCTGCAGTGAATATGGTGCAAAACACATTCACACACTTAACAAAAAATGTGAAGTCATGGTATGCATATCTGCAAATCAGTATGTGAATACTTGCAATGAGAGGTGTACACCTGTAGAATATTTTCTCGCAAATCATTTTTTTCTCTCTGCTCTGCTATTTTTCTAGCACAAACAAGCCAATAACTACAACTGCTTGAATCTGCCTCTACATGTCTCAAATCCAGTTTTTTCACTCACAAATGACAACTTCTCTGCGCTCTCACTTTTGCAACATATCTCAGTGAAATGTGGAACAAAAGTGATATGTGTACCTATGGAGCCAGGGGCAGGCACTGTTCAGAGATCAGAGAACCCTTTTGGCCAATCAAAGGAGCTCTTTTGGGCGCCTGTCCATCTATTGTTTTTCCAACCCAGTTTAGATGAAACCACGCCCACTTCCGTATAGCTTGGAAAATAGCGACAAGGTGCATATTGGGTGCATATTTTCAAGATGTGCCCTCGGATTGCTAGTGCTGGATTGGTAGGCTAACTATAGCTTACGTACAACTTTATCACGAGGTTCCACAATTTTGCCGTCTACTGACCAAAATTCAAATCTCAATCAGACACCAGGTCTGGTTTTTATAGATGTTCTTTGGATGTATAAAACCTCTTAAAGCTACCTGGTCACCCACTTGAACCAGTTCTAAGCTGCTTAGATCGCACATACAAATGTCTAAACTTTTATTAATATGGACATGCTACACATCATTAGATCGGTTAGATTCTCCACAATTTTATTTTATTTTATGGAAACCATGACCACGAAGTATAATTCATTCAGATTTATCGGCATGGTAAACGAGAGACGGTCATAAAGTCCAATTATGTGTCCATTCCTTGATTATTTATATTCTTTTAGTGCGTATTGGCCCACCGATCAAAAGAATCAAAACGGATTTTCAAAAAATAAATCCAAGTTGAAATAACTACAGTAACTACTACGGCTTTCATCCTCTCTAAGGTGGGCTACCGGTGAAGTTTTCTGTATTTCCAAGCAGGGCTTTTTAGATTGCTTGGAGTGCAAATGACTCTTTTGCGGCCGAGTTGGGTTGTGAACTCTTTGCCATCGTTACCACACGGTTGTTGTTGAATTATTTGCTCATTTCAGCTTGACCTACATTTCATTATCAATCCATGAAAGTGACAATGTGTGACTCCTGTCCGTCATGCAGTGCATTCAGTGCAGCACAAGAACTCGTGAGGCAGACAGCCGCAGTAGTGCTGCTGTTTTTTCCACAGTCGAATTTTAATTTTCACAATCGAATGTCTGATATTTTTTTTTTTTTTAACAGTTCGATTATATAATCAAATTTAGAATATTCGTGACAGCCCTACTATGAGCACTTAGAGGCTGTATTATGTCGAGCTCTGGTTGTGTCTGTTTTTCTTGTGGTTGGTTTGTAAAAATAAAAAAAAAACAGCCAGCGGTGGTGCTGATACAGCAGGTTGTGAGCTGTAGTTTACCCAGTAAGTACACTGCTGCTGCTGCTCAGGGTCACTCCTCCTCCGGAGCCGCTGTTCACTGCCGGAGTGTCTGTGGGCTATGCAGAGCCACCGAAACCAAGTAGTCCTGGGCGCTTCATTTATTTTTCCAAGCTCGGTGTGCGTGGAGGGGCAGCCCGGCGGCAGCCCACCCTGCGGACACCCGGTCTGTCCTAGTGGAAGTACTGACAGCTGTCTCGTGTGCAGGGTCACAGTGTTAGTCAATTGTTAGTTTGCATGAATTTAGTAATTGCGTAGGCGCATTGTCGGGTTCTGTGTAGTTTATGGAATCTTGCTAGATCTGATGTCATCTGGAAAGAACAACTGTTAGCGCACTCACTGACCCACTGCCTTACTGCTGCTTGATAACGTTACGCGAAAGTCCCTTTACACCCAGGTGTTAAACTACCTAGCTAATGGTGAAATGCAAGTTTCAGACAAATGGTTGGAGGGCAAGAAGTTTGAACCATGGCTCAGGCCCGTCTCTGGAAATAACTGTGAGGCTTACTCTGTGTGTCAGAAGGCAATCATTTTAGTCTTGTTGAGGATCAACGCTGTTGGTCCCACATGCTAGCCACAAAGCCACTATGGGATGCAGACAGCGGGTTTTTCTGTGCTACACCACCATCCCTACCCACCACTGCTGAAGCTTTCATCATCCGCCCTTTCATCATCTACTGCTGACCTCCGAGTGATGATGGCCGCCACTCCAATGCGACATGGAGGTTCTGTGGTGTCTCAACACAGCAGCAAAAGACGGTGTAGTCCCTCATTCGTCCAGGAGTGTTCTATCGTAGAAAAGGTTTCAGTCTTAGTCATCTGGACACTGTTTTCAGAATCAAGACGTTTCGGCTCCCATCCGGAAGTCATTCTCAATTGTGAAAAAATTGGACGGGAACTGGAAATTTAAGCTACTCTGTGTTACATAAGCCCTGCCCTCAGGAGGGAATCTGCCTGAGTATCTGTTAATAGCTAGTTTCACCTGAAACTGACCTAATAGTTTCAAGATGGCCCAGTGATCAGTAATCAGGCCTATTGTTCTCTGGCTGCATCTACTTCATCACTGTTAAGTGCCTGATTAGCATGTGATAGGCGTGACCAAGGCGATAATACACTCTGATAGACTTTGGGCAGATTAAATCTCAGACCACCATTTCTGTTCAAAGAGGGGTCTCTTTCTTCACAAAAATGGCTTCCTTGACGCCCGCTCAAACCAACTCTTCTCTCTACTAAGAATCTTCACCTCGCTGTCTTCAAATGTGTGGTTTGTAGCTTTTAAATGCACGGCGCTCTGTAATCCTGAGTTAGCGTGTCGTCTGTGCTGATAAAGTCTTTTCAACACATACGGATCAATACCTGCTCTTTGACTCACACCATCCACTACAGCACAAGCTGGGTGTAATCCGGACATTACAACACAGAGCCTAAGAAGTGCCCACAGGCTCAGAGGGGAAGAAGAAAGAGGAAAGGCATGTCCAGAATGCACTCTCAGCCTGTGGTTATCCTACTTGGGCTATCAACAAAGTTAAAAGAGCCAAAAAACAAGACAAAAGTGTAACTGAACCGAGAAGGAACGGTGTCTCCATTCCTTATGTATCTGGACTGTCTGAAAAACTACAAAGGATCTTTAGACAGCACGATGTTCCTGTCTTCTTTAAACCAGGCAACACTTTAAGACAGAAACTCGTTCACCCTAAGGACAAGTTACCCACACAGAAACAGAGCAATGTTGTCTACTCCATTCAGTGCAGTGAGGAAAACTGCAAAGAACGGTACATAGGCGAAACCAAACAGCCACTTCACAAAAGACTTTATCAGCACAGACGACACGCTAACTCAGGATTACAGAGCGCCGTGCATTTGCATTTAAAAGCTACAAACCACACATTTGAAGACAGCGAGGTGAAGATTCTTAGTAGAGAGAAGAGTTGGTTTGAACGGGCGTCAAGGAAGCCATTTTTGTGAAGAAAGAGAACCCTCTTTGAACAGAAATGGTGGTCTGAGATTTAATCTGCCCAAAGTCTATCAGAGTGTATTATCACCTTGGTCACGCCTATCACATGCTAATCAGGCACTTAACAGTGATGAAGTAGATGCAGCCAGAAAACAATAGGCCTGATTACTGATCACTGGGCCATCTTGAAACTATTAGGTCAGTTTCAGGTGAAACTAGCTATTAACAGATACTCAGGCAGATTCCCTCCTGAGGGCAGGGCTTATGTAACTCAGATTAGCTTAAATTTCCAGTTCCTGTCCAATTTTTTCACAATTGAGAATGACTTCCGGATGGGAGCCAAACGTCTTGATTCTCTACGATACAGCAGCAAAACACCAATCCCTCAACTCTAATGACGGGATTTCAGATCTTTTTCAAGCGATGTTCCCAGATTCAGAAATAGCCAAGATGTTTGCCTGTGGAATAGATAAAACAGGGTACATAGTCCGATTCGGTTTAGCCCCATACTTTAAAGAACAGCTTGTTGATAGCATCAACAGATCCCATGATAGGTATTTGTTAAGAGGGTGCTCCTACGTGACATCACCCCCCTGAAGCTCACCAAAGTTTCATATTTAAAAGTTTTGCTAAAGTTTATTGGTCAAATACTGGTTATACAAGTACATGTAGGGCAATTATGGACCCCAAATTCCTTTTAATTGTGCCATATAGTATCCTAATAAATAGTTCATGTGTGTGTGTGTGTGTGTTATAGGGAACAAGATTGTGTTTTAGCTCCCGTGTATTGCTGATATTACTCTTTCTAATAAACCTTGCATTGGGTTATACTCAATTCATTCAACTCGAAGTGGCGATGAGGTCTTAAAATTAATGGAAAGGTCTTGAAAAGGTCTTAAAAGGTATTAAATGTAACTTCAGGATTCCTGCATATACCCTGTTAATGCGCTTTGATACGGACTGAATCAATGAGGATATAAAACAGTGTGACTCTGTAAAAGGGGGGAAACAGACAGAAACTCAGGGTTTGTTGAAAACCTTTAGGTTCACAGAGACAGTTACCACTGCAACTGACCCCGAGTTTAAGTTACCTCCTTTCTGGAACAGAAAATACAGAGGGGCGAATTCACAAAAGGATTGCGCTGCTTTTGTGGCTGCTAAACCTGCACAAACAAGAAGAAACCGTGTAATTCTCAAAGCACTGCAAAGAGTGAACTGCACCCCTAACTGTACTGCCAGGCAAATAGCGTCTTGGTGTTCCGGTGCTTTGCGGGTATGTAAATTAAGTAATATGCATACATTTGGTGCAAAATTGACCCCTTTCTATGCAAATGAGCCTCATTGCAAAAAAAGTCCAATTCACAAACACTAACACTTATAGCCACATGCAGTTAGAGTGAAATTATTAGCATCTTCAAAGGGTTGGTGGAAGCTGAAGTGCATTTATAAGCAGCGTCACACCAGACTTTCCAGTGAACATCACAGCAGTGATTGTAGGCAGGTGAAGCAATAGCTCATCACAGTACATCATATGTGCACAGGTGGCACAGAGACAGTAGGCTACAATGCCTGATATTCACCATGAGGGAATGAAACTGTAAAACACCTGCTGCTGTGAGGAACTGAGACGGTGGTTATGCACTGTAACAGTCCAGCATAAAGCAGAGTAGGAAAGAAAATAGCTCTCCATGCGCCCAGAGGTATGAGGGAGAGTGCACAGTCATAGAAAAACGAGAGACATCCTGCAGATAGAAACGAATGAAAGAGGAGGGGAGTTATTAGATAATTAGAATAGTTAGAATTAGAATAAGTTCTCTTTCAATGAATAGAAAGTATTGTTCTTGCAACTGCATTTATAACAATTGCTACTTTAGTATACCTTAAGAACAAATATTACTGGGACCACTACAGAGAATTGCAAATTAACATTTAACAGACGCAAAACAATGGCAAATTGCACTCAGCTGTAAAACTTTTTGGGCGTGTTTGCGCTGTAATATCATTAGTGCAGTATCTAGCGATCGCAAATGATGAGCAATTCATGGTGCTATCAGCGGCCGCAATTCATTCTTTGTTAATTCACACTAGAGTTTCCCTCATCTCAGGGTTAACAAACTCAGAGTTTGTTTGTTTCACTAAACCTGCTTTCTGGAATACACCCCAGAGCTACACAAAATACAGCTGCTCTGCTTGACTCAAACTGTTAACTCATAGTCCTTCAGAATAAATGTTTCCCATTACTCAGCACTCTGATAAAAAGTAAATTTATCAAATTCAGTGCCCCATGTCGCTATTTTCCAAGCTATATGGAAGTGGGCGTGGTTTCATCTAAACTGGGTTGGAAAAACAATAGATGGACAGGCGCCCAAAGGAGCTCCTTTGATTGGCCAAAAGGGTTCTCTGATCTGTGAACAGTGCCCGCCACTGGCTCCACAGGTACACAAATCACTTTTGCTCCACATTTCACTGAGATATGTTGCAAAAGTGAGAGCGCAGAGAAGTTTCATTTCTGAGTGAAAAAACTGCATTTGAGGCTCTTAGAAGCAGATTCAAGCAGTTATAGTTATTGGCTTGTTTGTGCTAGAAAGATATCCAAGAAAAAAAAATTGTGAGAAAATATTCTACAGGTGTACAACTCTTTTTTTGTCCACAGCATTTTGAATAGGAGTGTGTGAATGTGTTTTGCACCATATTCACTGCAGCAAGTGTAGCAAAACTGTGAGCGTATCAGTTTGCATAGGATTTGTGCACCTGCAATGAAGAATTTGAGAAGGTGTAACTGTTGTGTACTATTTGTGTGAGAGAAAAAGTTTGCAACTCCTAAAGCATTTTTCTCTGTGACTTCAAATTTACTGATACACGTGTGACTATTTTCTACAACTACAGATTCCACTGTCACAGGTGCTCAGTTGTTTTGCTCCAATAATACCTTCATAATTTTGGTGACCGACAGCACTTTGCTGTACCTTATTTCTCTTCTCTGGTGTCAAGAGCTCATGAAGAAAAAGTTATGACTGTTCTTAGTCAAGACTGCAGCTGGACTCCATATGTCATAAATAATGATGTAGAGGTATACCTGTGTTTTAACTTGACTCTGGGCACCTGAAAAGACCCACCTTCTCAGGCGGTCTTGTCTTAGATGTCATGGTTAAGAGAAACAAGTGAAGGTTGGATTTTACACCTCAGTTGATTGATTGAAACGGGACACTCCTGTTAGTTGCCCTTTAAACACAGTGGCTGTAACAGCATCAGTGTCATTGTGGCCAGTTGTTGTAAATCTGTCAGGCTGCACATTGTGTGTAGTGTTAAGGCCTTTACACAAAGGGGGCTGGGTTTTTTGTGCAGTTAATTCGCACGTCAATATATTTTTTCGAACTGTTGTTTTTGTCATTAGTACGTTTACAGAGAACACGAATATTACACAGCGAAAAAGCACCGTAATTTTTTAATTTTTTTTTCTTCGCACAGTGAATAAAGGCATCAACCTATGATGTTGCGCGGAACGGATGTCACGTCACAACTCGTAATGACAATGGCGGACCTGTTTGATTTTGATTTTTCCAAAGAAGCGCAGACAGTTTTTTAACTGTTAAAGATCTAGAGAGGATTTCTGCAGCAGCGCAGTGAAAGCCTGATCCCACTGAGAGAAATTCCACCTGGATGTCTACAATGTTGTGACAACTCCGGCAGAAGTGTGTGATGGAGGTGGTGCTGCTGACCATCCTGTCCTTTGTGTCCGTGTGGTCGGAGGTAAAGATCATATTTGACAGACACGCTGTCTACTGGAACAGCTCCAAGCCCAAGTGAGTTTTAGTATGATCTGGCGCAAATCTTTTATTGAACAAGTGTTGCAACTGTCACAAATTCAGATTGATGCCGGTATGAATAGTTTTGACTCAAAATATTTGCAGGCGAGTACTTCACATTTTCGTGCCGTTTCTTTGTCACGCCCCTAGTGTGTAAAGGCCTTTAATCAGTGATTTACGGTGCTGGCCAGCCCAAGCTGAGGAGGTGGTCAAGAGGTCATTTCTGAAGAAAGACCTATGGTGGAAAGCCGACACTATTCCTGCGCAGTCAGAAAAAACAAACAGCCTTTGCACTCTCTTTCTTCTCTTTTCTCAGACACCAACGGCTCAGACAACTCCATTCCCATGGCTTATCTCACCCTGGATCACCAGCTGCAGGTACACCATCCAATCAGCCTCCAGCAAATAACACTACTTACAAGCCGTTTGTTGTTCAATTTAAATATTGTCAGATACAAGCTGCATTGAATCAGCTTTAACTATGTTTTGGTGCTAAGCTATCTAAGCTATCAATCAGAGCTCCCCAAAACAGGGCTAAGTAATGTTCAGGATCATATTAACGTTCAAATGGTAGTTTATGGACAGGGTATTTTAAATAGGCTGCTCTCTGCCCCCAAATCACGTCACATGGTAGCACATGCAGGTTGGATGACATTACACCTTAAGTGGCAGAACTCCAAATAATGTCAATTATAAAGTTTTTATTAGGTTTATAGATAAACGTTGCTTTCTTCCCAACTTGTTTTAAATGGTTGAATAATGTTAAATTGGTTAGCATGTTTGGTTCAGTTGCTAAAGTTGACCTGCTTGCTAGCTTTTTTTGTCTGCAAAGGTTTAAGGTTTGTGATTGAACTCTGGCTAGTAGTAATGGTTTCAGATGTGTGTTGGGCATTGTTGAGAGAGTTGGATAATAATGAATGGGAAGCCGGGGTCAAAACGATGAATGGGAGCCCAACTTTATGTGAGTCAAACACCGGCTAAATACTGGCTAAAGGTACTTTTTTACTTTGCTAGCATTGTCTCGTCAAATGCAATGCTGCATTGTTATGGTAAAATGGACCAAAACATGATATGAAATGTTTAACTTTTGTAGCGGTAGCTCACACTAGGTGTGATTAGCCTCGTTAAAGACTCCACCTAATATTACTAGTAAAGGGGTATGGTGTGATTAACTGATAAGAGTCAGTGGCAGTTAATAATCCTAGCAAACTCGACTAACTTTGAATCGTACATTTAGGTATGTAAAGTTCATTCTAGATTTGTCAGTGGGCAAAATTGTAGGCTACTATTTGTGTTATTGGTGTTCAGGCCATTCAGTTTTTGGTGTGCAGGTAGCATTGGTTAATGTAATTCATAAGAAAAAGGGATTCAGGTTATAAAATAATAATAATGATACATTTTATTTACCTAGCACTTGCCAAGCATAGAGCACAAAGGACTTTTCAAAAGAAACAAAATAAAATACAATGACGGAATACTAAAAAAATAATAATAATAATATTAAAACAGAGCATTAAAACAAAGCAAGAAATAAAAAAACAACAGTAAGAGGAGATAGTTGTAACAGTAGTGACATTAAAACATCTAAAGGTTATGCCCATATACTGAAATGCTTCTATAACATTTGTCTTCTAACCATAGACTGCACTTTTTTAAAATCAGACTTCCACAGAGAGGAACACATTAGTGTATGGCACAATCACTGTCTGTCATACCAGCTAGATCATCACTGAAAATGTCTGGAAAAGTCCTGGAAAATGAGCTCTAGAAAAAAGTGGGAACCCTGGTAATGCATGAGCAGATTTTGAAGTCAGTTAACTGCAACATGCGTTTTTATTTCCAGCCTCTCGCTCCCTGTCCCAACTCCAAAGAGTCCATGGCTGTGTTTGAGCAGCACTGCAAGATGGCCCAAGAATACCTGAAAGTGCAAACAGAGATTGCCCTGCTGATCCAGAGAAAGTAAGTCTAGCTGCACAAAGCAGCCAAATTTCAAGGACATTTTGTGCTTAGAAAGGGTTTGGTTTGGTGTTGAGGCTATTCAATGTACTTCTAAGTACACTGCAACCAAGGTAAGTGCTTCTTATTATACATGTTGCCACAAGGCCAGCAGAATAAACAGAGCCATATTAAGGCGACTTCACATGATAAAGACATTTTAATGTGGAGATGTGAGTGTACAGAAAGCCACCCAAAGGCAATGACCGAATTTAGCAGACAAATTGTGCACTGCTTTTATTTTGAAAGTAAATCCTCCAGTGATCAAGTATTTGTCATAACATCCCGCTGAGAATGGTGATGGTTCAGGCAAAAAATGAGAAGCTGCTAGCTGAATGTTTTCTTCACTGCTCTTTGCTAATGAGAAAGAAAGAGGACACAGATTACATATTCGTTAGCCTTTAGGGAATCTGTGTATTTTGCCAACCTCTGTGTCAGAGAGTCACTTCTACCAGTGTGCTCAAATAATTTTTCACATTCTCTAAATTACACTCAAATTAATTCAAATGAATTACATGTTAGTACAAATTTGCAGCCCTAATGTAGTGACAATGCCACAAGTCTGTTATTCGAGTATAAACAAATTAATAACAGTCTCAGAGGATTAATATTGCTTCATATCCCTTCTGTGCAGGAAGGAGCTCATCGCTGAACTGGACCAAGATGAGAAGGACCAGCAGAACACGTCCCGTCTGGTGCAGGAGCACAAAAAGCTGCTGGAGGAGAACAAAAGTCTGTCCACATACTACCAGAAGTGCAAAAAACAACTGGAGCTGATCCGGGTCCAGCAACAGAAGAGACAGGGCACGTCGTGATGAGACAGAGACAAATGAACTGTTACCATCCCCTCCCTGCCCACCCCATCCTCACCCCAGCACTATAACACTACCCACTCTCATGCTCTGCGTGCGCACACACACACACACACACACACACACACACACACACATTGTTCCTAGTCCAGCTTTGTAAAGAGACCTGCATTCTACTGTGTCCTGCATGATGCATTGTAGACCCTTACGTCTGTCCAGCAGGAAGATGACATCCTCTGTACATACATTTGCACATCCATCAGTGTATTCTGTGACCACAGACCAAACAATCACTGCACCCCATCCTGATCACCCCAGACCCTGCTGCTGTGGTCCAGGATGGACTTTTTCTTCAGCAGCCGTGTGTCCTCTGAGTGTGATGGCAGGCCAATGAGTGTGGGTTGTGTGTTTCTATGTTTGCTCTCAGGGCCTCTGGGCTGCCGTGTGTCCACTCCTCAACGGCTGACAGCCACGCCGTCCTCCAGAATGTGAAAACCAAGACAAAGGCTTTTCAGCAAGAAGTGTGAATAATATGCAGAATTTTGAGAGCAATGAGGATGGTTGAAACCTGTTTTACAGTGCGCATGTGGAATCCCTGTTGTGCAAAACACACACCCCTTAAATCAACATATTTATCTCTATCCTATCCCTTTTCTAATCGTGAGCATGAGCCCTTCCACAGACCACCATACCTGATTACTTCTTCAAGGTGTTTGATGTATTCAGTTCAGAGAAGGATGTACTTCTTGTCAGGCAACACAGAAAAAGGAATAGCTCGGGGTTTGTGTACACCTGGATGCAGCGGTAATAATCTGCTCCTCATGCTCTTAAAAACACAGCTAGCTTCCAGAGCAAATACAGAGAGCTGTGGATTCCCTTCTTATTTTGACTAAAGTATTGTTTTTGTGTGTAGATGTTTTTGTCTTTTCTATTCAGTAGTTCACTTTGTATGACAGCTCTTGTCATTTTTGCATTAGGATATATTTTATCTGGTCTGAGAATGCCCTTACAGACAAAATAGAGGAGCTCATAGATCCCTATAAAGTATCTAGTTTGTTTTTAGTTCACATGTTGCCTTAGAAGTTGCCTGCATTTTAAGTGCTTGTTTTACGTGACGTTTAGTGGGGATAAAATCTTAAAAAAAAGATATTTTTAATGTAATGGACATTGAATGAAATTCTTTCCGGAGGTGTGTGAGAAAGATATGTCAGTAAGCTGATAATGTAAATGTTTCCCACCAGCTTTCCATCCAAACAATGACATGTACTCTAAAAGAAGGATTGGATGTGATATTTTTTTTCTTGGTCTCATGTCCCTCAAGTATTTTTGCACAATCACTTTGTTTTGTCTGGTCATATACAAATTTTATTTCTCATTTAAGCAATTCTGTTTTTAAAAGTGCAAGACTTGACAAGTCTTACTTTTAAATACTTTTAAAGTTACTTTACAGGAGTGAATCTTCACTGCTTCTCCTCATAAGAATTAATTTACCACACACATCACACTGTTTATTAACTGTTTCCTAAGTTATTGGGAACTGAGGTACAGTATATGACCGTGAGCAAGGCATTATGAAATAAACTGAATGGTGAAAAGATTAACTTTTTCACGCCTGAATGTTTGTGTTGGATGCATGTACAGTGTCCCTTTTTTAATTTCTGCTTAACCAAACAGATTATCAATATTCTGTAAAGCCATGTGATTTATTGAAGTGCCAAGTATAAAAATTCCATGTGATGATTAGATAAATGTTTTCAGCTGCTTAAGTTTTGCTACAGACAATGCTGACTGTCATCCTCTGCAGAAATTAGAAATTTATTTAATGTTTATTTGTATAGGGCCAAGTAGATAGCACAAGCCAATGCCACATACTGCAACATGTAGTAGTAGTAGTTTAAGTAGTTTAAGATAATTTGCAATGCCCATCCCTAGATGGGCCTTTAAACAAGACTAAGAGTCTACAGCCATGCTAGTAGCTCTGTGAGGCTTTTCATAGGTACAGCTAAAGTCAGCATGATAACATGCTCACGATGACATGTTTACCATTTTCACCATCTTAGGTTACTGTCTTAGCATGCTAACATTTGCTACATCAACAGGCAACACAAAGTACAGCTGAGGCTGATGGGAATGTCATTAGTTTTGCAGGTATTTGTTCATAAACCAAAGTATTGGACAAAGTGTTGATGGCGCTAGATGAAAAGTCAGGATCAAAGTGATAACAATTCATCCCGAGGGGGACATGAACGTCGATACCAAACGTCATGACAATCCAATATTTGTCGAGACTTTTCACTCAAGACCATAAATGTCAACCTCATGGTGGTGCTAGAGGAAAGTTCACTAGATCTCCAAAGTCATTAGTATTCATCCTGTGGGCGCCATAGATATCTGTACCAAATTTCATGGCAATCCACTAATTAGTGGATTAGAGTAATTGTTGAGCTATTTCACTAAAAAATAAAAATGTCAACCTCATGGTGGCACTAGAGGAAATGTCAGGGGAGTCAGTAGGATTCATCTTCTGTGATCCATAAATGTCATGTAATAGTTGTTGAAATATTTCAGTCTGGACCAAAGTGGTGGCCTGAGAGACCGACACTGCCATCCTTAGAGCCATGCCACTAGAATGGCTAAAAATGTGCGAGCTGTAATTGTTATTTTTGTGGGTTTTATTATTGTGATTCTTACTGAAGCTACTTACTTACTAAAACTCTTTTAAAACAAAAACCTTGGTAAAGAGTGGTTTGACAAAATATCTTAACAAAAGGTCCACTTACTAGCTTTTTCCAGAACTTTCAAACGCATCATGGTCTTCATCAGCAGATGGCGTTTGCTCAGTTAATTTAATTTGCTAATGAAAACCATGAGACATTGTTTGGTTAGTTTGGTCACCCAACCACAATGACAAATACAGTAACAAACGACACAAGTCAGACAGGTTAGGTCAGGTCAAGTCAGAAGCCCACCAAATTAAAATTTTTAATTAAATTAATTTTAAAAATGTGAATAACAAATTATTTTCAGGATTGGGTGATAGAGTTTGGACAAGTTACTGCACATGAGACAATGTCATATAGGATGGGTAATAGGGCAGAAAAATATTGTCACAAGTGGGGCATATACTGTATATTCCTTTTATAAATGTGTAAGCGAAAGGATGAGGTGGAATCACATTGACTTCCATGAGGGAGTTAGGATTTTATACTCTCATAATTGTTGCTTTTATTCTCTCCTTTTTCTTCATTTCTAATAAAGAGGTTTTGTATTTTGGTTGACCCCACTTCTGTATCTAGTCTGATATATGTTTCTGATATTATATTACAAAATGAAAATAGTTATAAAAAACAATGCAAATAAAATTGATCAGTTAATAAAAGCCAAACCTTATAAATCATTCTGCTGAGCTTCTGGGCATCCATAAATGCTCACTCAACACACTATTTAGACTACTAAAAACACCAGATAGAGTGACTTTCAAACTGATTACTTATTAAGCATTTATCAGACTGATTCTAGCTTCTCAAATTGGGGGATTTGCTGCTTAGATCTGTTTTATATCATTGCAAATTAATGCAGGATAGTTTTAGACTTTGTTCAGGTATTTCCCTTCATTATTGCTTTTAAATAAAACTGTAGTTTTTAAGTATGTACCCAATTGTTTCGAATTGTTTTGAAAGTGTTTCATGTGCCTGCAAGGTTAAAAACATTTTTTCTGTCCTTACAGGGTTATGTCATCATTATGACATATGCACTGTGCTCTACCTCTCAGAAAACACAGTAGACCTGCATCTGGTGGACAGTACACTGTAATTACTACCTGTCCCTGCCACAGTGTCTCCATTTAGCCAGCAGGTGGTGCTAAACATCCAGTCTTTGTCATTAACGTGGAGCTGTGGAGCTGTTTTTCACAGACAAAGAACCATACATCTTCAGATGATCCATGGCCAGGATCAAAGTGAATGCTTATTATGTCATGCTACAAGGCCCAGCCCAAACTACTTTATTGATTGTGTGAACAGTCGCTCTATTGAATTGAGCTGATTTATTTCATATAGAAACTGATTCAGTTACATAAGCTGTGTCTGGCCTTTGACAGTGAGGACCCATTTTTATATTGCCAGTAGAAGAGCCCAGGCTTCTGGTTTACATTTCAGGTTGAAATTATCTTAGCATTCTGCTGACAAAGGCTTCTGTTTTGTTACTGTCTGTGTTTGAAGTTGACAGCTAAATGGGAAACAATGAGTCATTTCATTGTGGAGAAATGATGTCATTTTCCTTCTCCAGCCAGGTATTGTGTATGTGCTCCTGCTCGCCCTCACTGAACTGGTGGAAATAAGGAAGACAGCATATTGTTGCCAGCTTTGTCCTGTGCTCTTTTGTTCTCAGAAGGACATACAGTGTTTGGCCCACTGTGGGCTGGTAGGAAATCAAGGGCGATGGTCTGCTTGTGTGTGTGTGAGCGAGGAAGGAAGGCTACTGTCCATTTGTGGTGGTTTGTGTATGTAAGCTTTTATTTTCACAAGGACAGATGAAACCCCAATGTCACATTTCTAAGACTGCTGAGGACTTGCTTCTTTAAATGCCTGTATGTAGAGTAGGGCTGGGTCATCCTTCAAATTTTTCGATACCACTGCAGATACAATACCTGAGTTTCTGTATGGAAGCCAGTTTCAGAAGCCAAAGTTCTCAAATGTTAAATGTTGCCTAAACACAAGAAGCTTTTGTTTAAATAAATTATAATCTATACTTGGCAGTAGTTTCAATTAAATTTGGAACTATCTGATCAAAGAATAAGTAAACAAGATTACAAATCTGACAAAGCATTCTGGGTCAGTTTTCGACATGACAGTTTTCGATACTCAGTGTTACAGAGACATTTTGGTGCCAAAAAAATATTGAGGTTGTAAACCCAACTTTGGTGCAGAAGCACCAAAACCTGGTTTAGTGTGTTTACTCAAAGGCACTTCAGCAGCCTTAAACCTACCTCAAACTTGCAACAATTGGGCAAGGCATCCTAGCAAAAGCTGTCACAATGATAGGTTACTGATGCTTTGCTCCATTTTTAAACCTTTTAAACGCAATGTGTTTTCCTATTTTAATATTCTTGCAAATTAGGAGAGAACGCACATTAACAGCCTTATCTGCCTTTGTTCAAGTGTATTAATGAATGTAAGGCACTGTAATGTCATCCCGCTTTGCTAGGAAAAGTTGATGTTGCACTTGAAAACCTGTGTGTGCTTTAGATTTTATCTATGGCATGGTAGCCATGGAAACTGGATGACATAAATAGGCTAGCAGTGGCAGAGAGAGATATTGCAGTTTTTAATAATGGACAGAATTTGGGTCATAATATCTTTCATGTTGGTCTATAAATTGCACTGTGTGCCAGTTAGGATTCCATTAATCTGCTTGAATCCTTGGTTGGTCTTCAAAGTGGCTGCAGGCGATTATTTAAGAACTCGATGAGGTCTCTGCAGGGTCAAAGATGTTAGAGGAGCTAAGAGGTTCACGTTCTAGCACCAAATTCTTTGTTTACTCTACTTCGTGCATTGTGTAATTACACATTGCATATTAGCTACAGTGTATGTATGCTAATTGGGATCATGAATTAATTTCTTATTTGGAATAGCACTCAACTCTATCATTCTCCATTCATAATTTCATCATGGGTCTATTTAGAGGGGCACTAATGAGGGCAAGGGGAGGTAGAGAGTAAGCAGCTGCTCCTTTTCTGCTGCAAAATTGGAAGCAAACACTTTAACAAATTTATTTTTGTATGAATTTAAGATTTATTTTATCGACTTGTATCAGTAGTCTGCTTCTGTTGGTTGATTGTATGAGTCATGGAAGGGAGGCTGAATTAACCCTCTTGTGATTTGATAGTAGCAGAGGGTGAGAAAGGTCAAAGCTCTCTGTGCAGCCTGCTGGAAGACACCTGGCATGAATCAGTGATTGAATTTCCACTCCACACACTGTGGAGGGTGACAAGAGACCACCACCCACCCATAGTACAATACAGACCCATTATAAACTCAAACAATATAAAAAAAAAAAATAAAACTGAAATTGCGATAATTGTACAAGATATTAAAGATCTCAGTGGAAATGTATAACTTCAGTGTGGTGCCTCATGTAAAGTATGAATTTTGTGGCTTAAAGTATGCTGAAGTATAGTTGAAGTGCAAAGTTGAATAGGTTGACACTTGTTTAAACATTTAACAAACGTTAGTGGAAGCACACATTTTGAAGTTTCTGTATGTGGAAGTAGTAGGGCAAAAGAGCATCCAGAATAATGAGAATAATGAATGAGTAAAAAAGAGTATAAGAGTGCATTGCAAGCTCACTGACTGTGGGACAACACCTCGAGATGTGTTGTATTACGGTATTTATCATCGCCGGTCAATGTAACACCTGCCTGTGATGTGTTGAATGTTAAACAGCTGACCGCATACTGACAGACAGCGTACTGCTGCTGCATGCTGGAAAGCACTGCATGAAGAAGAGGTGAGGCATCTGTGTGTTACGGTAAGATGAACATCTTCTCAGATGCCTTCAGGTTCAGGATAGAATGAGTGAGAAGAGATGAAAGCAGGGCTATAAAAGAAAAGAGAATGCCTATTGTACACTGCATCAGCAAGTCCCTTACTCTTCAAGTAGCCACATTTTTCTCTGTTAGACACATTTCGTTGACAAAATTTGACATTTTATACGCAATATGTGCAAGAGTATGTGTCAACTCGATTTTTATTCTGGGTAGGAAAGCCTCTGAAGCTGTATTGATGCTATGATATTACTAACTTTCTCCAGTGATGCCTTTACTAATGACATTACTAAGGTTTAGGGTTTAAAGCTCTTTACACCACAGCATCTTTTCAGCAGCACGCGAAACCGACCGTGGGAGGCAGGCTGTTGAGTTCATACCAACAACAAGCCAATTTCTTGCCATGTAAACACAAAGCCGGCATCAACCCGCACAGTTTTCCACAAGCAAAGGTCTAGGAAAAGCACAAATAAACAGTCAAATGTCAAGAAGGCTTTATTTACTGGGTGGTTTGGCTTGAGGTTTGCAGGTCGGAGGTGTAATTTGTGCAGTCAGTTTACTACTTAGAATGGAAGCTAATAATAACAGGTCCCATTCACACTGCAAGCCTTCATGCTTGATTCTCTGCATCAACTGCACTGATCAGATGTTTTCAAAGAATTACATTTTTTTGTGAGTTGACAATTCAACACAGTACCAAAACCATCACACCCAGGATGCTAATGTACAGGGACAGAGATGAATTAATTATGAATACTAATGTCACATTGGAGTGAAGTAAAAGTTGTGTGAATTCTGATATGACTGTTCAGACTAAAGTTGCACTCCCGTAAATCAGCCATATTCTGTATTAGATTTAAATGCACATATGAAAGTGGCCCAAATCAGAGCTGAAAATGTTAGTGTAATGTTTTTTTTTCATTCAAATAAGACAAACTGAGTTACATATATGGGGTGAAAAGGTCAGATGTGGTCTGATTCACCTGCAGTGTGAATGTAGCCCCAGTTTGAGCCTCTCGTGTATTATCATTACATTCACAGTCAAGAAAAATATAAAAGCATTATTGTGTATGAAAATATAAAGAAAATTTGAAAGTACCATTAAGGTAGACAAATAAAACTGATAATAACTTTTTAGTTTTGGTTCATGTTGTACTAAGCAAGCAAGGAGATGTGTCATTTCCGGCTACTATCTTGAATTGAGAAATACAGTCCCAACTTTGGAAACTGTTAAAAATCTTTTTTATTGTGCAGTGGATAGATTATTTTTCATCAAGATGGATAGAAGAGTCTGTGGACCCTCTGAGACCCACATAAAGACCTTTCTGTTATAATAGGGGATAGTAGCCCATAAAACAAAAAAAAAACCTTTTACTTTTTATTTTTACTTATTTTATTGAAAACAGCACTGCAAACCATAATATTGAAATAAAAACTCAACATAGAAAGTTGTAGACATTTGTTTGGGTTGTGCTAGAAGTGGTTTGAAGATTCCAGCTTCTTGAGTTCTGCCCATTTGTTGGCATAACTGTCATTGTTCTCCCTGCCAATGCCTATCCCTAAGTATGATGCATCATGGCAGTTCATGTCCACAATCACTGTCACGGACACGCCAGGCTAACACAACCTCACAGCGTACTCCCTCACCAGAGTTCTAATCAGACATCTGTTTCCAATCACACACCTGATCCTCATCTGCATCGCCTCAGCTCCAGTACTTAAACATCCCACTCACCTCAGTCAGTGTCCGGCCTTGTTTCTACAAGGACAATACTCTCTGCCCTACAAGACAACGCTTCGGACCACAGCTGTGTGTGTGTGTGTGTGTGTGTGTGTGTGTGTGTGTGTGTGTGTGTGTGTGTGTGTGTGTGTGTGTGTGTGTGTGTGTGTGTGTGTCTCCCGTCTCCACGTCCGCTCTCCTGAGTTCCTGTCTCCAGTTTGTGTTTCCTGCTCCCGATCTCCGACTCAGCTAAACAAAGGACGATATCAGTACCCACCATCACCCATTCTACTCACCGCTTGTCTGACTCGTGTAAAATAAAATCATCTTTGTCTCCACCTTGGTGTCTCCTGCTATTCTGTCCGTAACAATCACACACAGGGGCATCTGGCATATCTTGCACCAGAATGGGGTATTCTTCCTGGTCCTGGAGGGGATATTTGTGGTAAGTCAGAGGGAGACGGCCTTCCTCTTCTCCTCCTCATACCACCGTGTTGGATGCCCACCTCGTCAGCATCAACACTATAACATGAAAATAAATAAATAAAACTACTTTTTCTATGGGTAATTATAATTACTCAAAGCCTTGTTAAACACACATCCTCAGTGGCCTAACCCTTCTCCCCCCATCAAAACACACCTTCTGGAGGGAGGTTTATTTATATAGACTATCTATATACAGTAAAATAGTTTACAGTGGTATTTGGTTTATTTCACATACTATTTACTTCCACCCTATACTATTCTACAGTAATAGTCTGTTTATTTTACATAATATACATTTACTTTACCATGCTATAATGATCAGTATTGCTTACAGGAAAACACATACACACACACAGTGTTAGACCTATCAGATACTGTAGGTCTGTCTGGATAGCTTGCAGTGCAAATGGTGTCCTAGTGTGCAAAAACCAGGAGGCAGAGTTGCAGTCCTACATGCTTCTCTGCGCTTCCAGAGCAGTTACCCACCCAAAACTCCTCAGTGACGGTGTCTGCCCACCAACCACTTAAATTAATAAAATCTAAAGTTACCTTTACTGTATTATTATCATCAACCAGTAAACCCATTTTGTACTTCACACTTATTTTATTTTATACTTATACCCACTTGGTACTTCATTTATTTTCTGACCTGTATTATAGTATATTATATTTTTTGCTTAGTACTTCTATTCCTGTGTGCACTGACGTGATAGTGAGCTGCTGTAGCAAAGAGTTTCCCCTCGAGGATCAATAAAGTATTTCTGATTCTGATTCTGATCAACAGAACAGGAGTTATAAATAAAAACCTAAACAAAAACGCTGAAATAGCACAACAAAAAAGGACAATTAAATGTGGACTCTTAAACATCAGATCTCTGTCATCTAAAGCTGTACTGGTGAACAAATTAATATCAGAGTATCATATTAACTTATTTTGTCTTACTGAAACCTGGCTGGGTCATGAAGAATATGTTAGCCTAAATGAATCCACTCCGCCCAGTCATATTAATACTCATATTCCTCGAGGCACCGGCCGAGGAGGTGGAGTTGCAGCCATCTTCGACTCAAGCCTATTAATCAACCCTAAACCTAAACTAAATAACTCATTAACTCAAATAACTCATTCGAAAGCCTTGTTCTTAGTCTTTCACACCCAACCTGGAAAACACGACAGCCAATTCTATTTGTTATAGTGTACCGCGCTCCTGGTCCTTATTCTGAATTTTTAGTAAAGTTTAAAGTTTAGTAAAACAGATGAAGTAATTATTGTAGGTGATTTCAATATTCATGTGGACGTTGAAAATGATAGCCTTAGTACTGCGTTTATCTCATTATTAGATTCAACTGGCTTTTGTCAGAGTATACATGAAGCCACACCCTCGACTTTGTTCTGGTATATGGCATTGAAATTGAACATTTAATAGTCTTTCCACAGAATCCTTCTTTATCGGACCATTATTTAATAACTTTTGAACCGCTATTACTGGACTACACACGATTAGGCAAAGATTCTTACTCTAGATGTCTATCTCATATTGCTGTGGCTAGATTCAAGGAAGCGATCCCATCTGCATTTAATTCAATGTTACGTCTCAATGTAACAGAGGACTCCTATGCAAATCGCAGCCCCTCCCAACTTGACCATCTAGTTGATAGCGCTGCGGGCTCACTGCGAACAACACTTGATTCTATCACCCCTCTAAAAAAGAAGATAATAAAACAAAGAAAGTTAGCTCCATGGTATAACCCCCAAACTCGCAAATTAAAGCAAACATCACAAAAACTTGAAAGGAAATGGCGTTCCAACAACCTGGAAGAATCCCGTTTAGTCCGGCAAGATAGTCTTAAAACATATAGGAAGGCCGTCTGTAATGCCAAAGCAGCTTACTACTCATCATTAATAGAAGAAAATGAAAACAACCCCAGGTTTCTTTTCAGTACTGTAGCCAGGCTGACAGAGAATCACAGCTCTATTGAACCATGTATTCCTATAGCCCTCAGTAGTAACGACTTCATGAGCTTCTTTAATGATAAAATTTTAACTATTAGAGAGAAAAAATTCTGGTGCCGACTTGTCTTCAAACACAGGAACCTTGGAAACAGCTGTAGAGCCTGATGTGTGTTTTGGCTGCTTTGCTCCTGTCAACCTTCTTCAGCTGACTTCGACGATTAATTCATCTAAGCCATCAACCTGTCTCTTAGACCCCATTCCAACTAGGCTGCTTAAAGACGATTTACCCTTAATTAGCACTTCTGTACTGGATATGATCAATCTGTCTTTATTAACAGGCTATGTACCACAATCCTTTAAAGTAACTGTAATTAAACCTCTTCTTAAAAAGCCCACTCTTGATCCTGGGGTTTTAGCCAACTATAGACCTATATCTAACCTTCCCTTTCTTTCTAAGATCCTTGAGAAAGCAGTCGCCAATCAGTTGTGTGACTTTCTAAATAACAATAGTTTATTTGAGGATTTTCAGTCAGGGTTTAGAGTGCATCATAGCACAGGGACACTACTGGTGAAAATTACAAATGAGATCAGACAATGGACTTGTCTCTGTACTAGTCTTGTTAGATCTTAGTGCTGCAAGACTGGAACATGTAATTGGCATTAAAGGAGCCGCACTAAGCTGGTTTAAATCCTATCTATCAGATCAATCTCAGTTTGTACATGTTAACGGTGAGTCCTCCATGCCCACCAAAATTAGTCACGGAGTTCCACAAGGTTCTGTGCTTGGTTCTATTCAGGTTCTATATGCTTCCTCTATGTAATATTATTAGGAAACACTCCATAAACTTTCATTGCTATGCAGATGACAGCCAATTATATCTATCGATCAAGCCAGATGAAACTAACCAGTTAGCTAAACTTCAACCATGCCTTAAGGACATAAAGACATAAAGACCAGAAATTTCTGATGTTAAACTCAGACAAAACTGAATTTATTGTACTTGACCCCAAACGCCTCCAAGACACATTTTCTAAGGATGTGGTTACTCTGAATGGCATTGCCCTGGCCTCCAGCAGCACCGTAAGGAACCTCGGAGTTATCTTTGATCAGGATTTATCCTTTAACTCCCACATGAAACAAACTTCAAGGACTGCCTTTTTTCACCTACGTGACATTGCAAAAATCAGGCACATCCTGTCTCAAAATGATGCCGTAAAATTAGTGCATGCATTTGTTCCGAATGGTAAATGGACTGTACTTGTATAGCGCCTTTCTAGTCTTCTGACCACTCAAAGCGCTTCACAGCAGAACTGCTCATCAGTACAAAGAAACTAATTAATCATTCACACACACCAAAGGCACAGCCCTCGGGAGCCCTCGGGAGCAATTTGGGGTTCAGTGTCTTGCCCAAGGACACTTCGACATGTGGACTGAGGGAAGCCGGGATCGAACCACCAATCTTCCAAGTGGACGACCCGCTCTACCACTAAGCCACAGCCGCCCCCAAATAAGAGGTTAAGAGTAGGCTTAAGACTTTCCTCTTTGATAAAGCTTATAGTTAGGACTGACTTGGGTGAGTCCTGAACCATCCCTTAGTTATGCTGCTATAGGCCTAGACTGCCGGTAGACTTCCCATGATGCGCCTCTTTCCTCTCTCCTTCTCTCCCTCTCCATCTGTATGCATTTTTATCCCATTACTGCATGGTACTAACTCAACATCTTCTCTCTCCTGTAGTTTTGTGCTTTCTCATTTCTCTCCTCTCTCCTTCTGTCACTTTCAGCAAGTATTTCTGCCTCCGGAGCTGCAGAGACTGGATCTGTGGTTGTGGGCCACCTGCTGCCCCCATGTTCCTGCTCAACAACTGCTACTACAATTACAGTTATTAATGGCTCTGTTACTAATACTGACATTATTTTTCCTATAGCTGTTGTTTCTATTATTACTAATTTATTAATATTAACACTACAATTACTATACTACTATTTTTAAAAAAATGTAAAAATTCTACATGGTCTTTGCATTGTGCCTCCCTCTCCCGCCACCCCCCTCCCCCAAACTCCTCCCTCTCTCTCTCTCTCTCTCTCTCTCTCTCAAAACCTAACATGGCAGCGGCGGATGGCCGCCCTCCATTGAGTCTGGTTCTGTCCAAGGTTTCTGCCTCTTAAAGGAAGTTTTTCCTTGCCACTGTTGCCAAATGCTTCCTCATGGTGGGATTTGTTGGGTCTCTGTAATTAATATTATAAGAGTATGGTCTAGACCTCCTCTATAGGAAAAGTGCAATGAGATAACTTCTGTTATGAATTGGCACTATTTAAATAAATAAATTGAAAAACAATATATCTGGAATCCAAAATACCATCTGCAATATCTGAATAGCAGAGTCGTCACTGTCATTGTCCTCGACATCTCCTTGAAAAATAAGCTCCAATGCCTCAGCTGCACTAAATGTCTTTTTTGCCATGTCTTTGCATCTTTGTATCTGTCTGTATCTCTTTGTTTCTGTACAAACTTCCTCTCTGCTTTGCTCCTGTCCTGTTACAACACACAGCCAAGCCTCTGAATCCAATTCTGATTGGCTGTGATGTCATCTACTGTAGCCAATAGGAGTGTCCAATCAGACATGTGACTCTCACAGAAAGAATGAGCTGCGCAGAGGGTGAGATTATCCACATTTTTTTTTTTTTACTTTTCATATTAGTTTTACTAACAGAAGTAAATTACTCACATGCACAAAATAGGGGCTCTCCTGTTAGCATAGTTTCTGTAGTTTAACAGGAAAAAAACGGCATGTCTCTAGCTCAAACCATTGGGGAAATAATGACCCTCTAAAGACAAAATAATATTTGGGAGCGTATACATGGGTTTCAGAGGGTATACATGGGTTTCAGAGGGTTTTAAACAACCATCTGAGTTTTTCAAAGATCATTAGTTTTTCAGAATGCTTAACTATGTGACACGAATGTAACAATAACACATGAGAGACACACACTGAGGCTAGTGTGAATGTAGCCAGAGGTTCACACTGTTCAGGTGAACCTTTGAAGACTTCAGTTCAGTATCTTTGCATGCACTTGTTATTCTCAAGACAAAGTGAGTTTATTTTTCAAAACTACTGTATCTATTCAGAGTCAAACTCACTGCTTTAAAGCTGCACTAATTGATTTTTCTTTTTTGTGGCCACTTGAGAGCAGTGCAACAAATTGTAAACGCAGCATTGACATATTATCATCTTATAAATGTGTTAGCAAACCGTTGTTCAATATTTACTCTCCTTTTAGCTGCTGAATGCTCCACTATGTTCACCAGCTAGTTGCTAACTGTATCTGTGCTTGTTTGGTAGTGTACAGTAGGCTTTTAGTGCTTTTTCACTGAAAACAGCTGATTAATTTACAAAATTTTAATTGAAGAAATAATAATTAGTTTATTGTTTACAAAAACTGAGGAAAGAAAAAAAAACTATATTGAAGACAGCCTGACAAAAAATCTGTTAAATGTAATACAAACCTAATATCAACATGTGTTAGGTCTTTAATCAGATTCTGTGTGTGTGTGTGTGTGTGTGTGTGTGTGTGTGTGTGTGTGTGTGTGTGTGTGTGTGTGTGTGTGTGTGTGTGTGTGTGTGTGTATTTATGTGTGTGTGTGTGGAGAGTGCTGGCAAGTGAGTTTGGAGTTGGACAGTGCGACAGCCTGTTATTATGGCCCATGTGACTGACATGTGTGGGCGATAAGGTAATTGCTGAAGTATGCCTGTGGTGACGAGGGCCTTTGGGGGAGCGGATGTTCAGCAGACTGAGGCACGCAGAGCGCACAGAGAGGCACAGTGGGCCCAGAACTGATGACTCATCTCTCATATCCCATTCACTCTTGTTTGTTTACTTCACTCATCTACAGCCTGAGCCAAAGCGATGACAGACAGGGAACTGTCACCCAGTGACTGGGCAGTCTTAAAGGATTTCACCTGTTTAGACTTAAGCACAAGCGGCTTAGTTAGAGCCAGGTCCACTTCCCATGTAAACAGCCTCCAGAGCAGGCAGACTGTAAGCTTCTGTTTACTGGACTGAGAGGGAGAGTCAGACACAGGTCTTAATTTACCAACTGCACCCCCAACGATGGAGGTGATGCAGTGGTCGGGATTAAATGCTAAACATTATTTATTTATTACATATATTCAATTAAATTTGTTTTTATTTAGATTACATTTTGAGGAAATGTATATAAAATGATACAAAAGACATCTAAGATATTTCCATTTGATGGAATGGTGCAGCTGTAAAAAACGTGAATATTTCACTTAGTGTAAACATTATAGCTTCAATGTGGTTATATGTAGGATATGTATGAGCCTCATTTAACATTCGAGGTGCAAACACAGATACTGGCTGTCGACAAACTTCAGTCTGAAAAACATCAGATCAGCATCTGCCTTGTAGCTTGAATTTCATGACATAATCTCAACCTATAGAATATATTAATTATATATATTTAAACTGTGAGCTATTTACAGACTGTTTTCCAAACCTCCAGAACAGTAGCCAGTAAACAAAGCCCTCTGGGCAGTTGTAATTTTGGTTTGTAAGCCCTATTTGCTTGTGGAAAACTTTGACGTTTATGTGCCAAGAAACTGGCTTTCCGCCCATCTGAACTCTGCAACTTTCCAACTCACCGCCCACATACATGCATGCCATGCACACTCGTACATACCTGACAAACATATAATGACAACCTGTCATCTGTGGATGTTCAGGCTTTTACCTTTTAATCTCTGAGATATGGAGAGACCGGCAAACTAGCTCAGTCTGTCAGACGGATCCTGTGGTAAACCGGAGGCAGGGATTGACCTTACAGTTCCTTCCACTCATCCAGCAAAACAATAGTTCCTCAGACACACACACTGGGAGTTGGGTTCCTGCTCCTGGATTCTTCTGCTGCATTTCAATATTTTTAAGTTCTCTGACCCCATCAAACCCAGCAGTGGGTTCATTATATGATAATTCCAATTGAGTGACTGATGCAGCCAAAAACATTCAAGATTCAAGGCTTTATTGTCATATACATAGAGAACAAGCTGCACTGTATAATGAAATTCTTTGTTTGCCATCCTCTCTCATTGCCTGATTGCCACACAGAGAAAACATTTACTTAAAAGGGTTAACCTCTTCAACCTCACTGACCTACCAATTAGTCAGTCATGACAAACTCATGCTGCCAAACTTTGTTCAAACGTACAGAACTTGATTTTAAATTCTTGTGGAGATCCACAAGTTTCCAAAGTTACCAAATATGTCCAGTTGAATTCTGGGGAAATGTCCATTTGATGGAATGATGCAGTCATAAAAACACGGAGTCCTGGGTTTGAATATATGTTAAGTTAGAACAAGAGTGTGGAAGATTTAAAATACCTAAATACAAAAATCAAACAAAAAGAAATCTAGTGAAATACAATACAATTCAATTAAATTGTATTTATATAGTGCCAATTCATAACAGAAGTTATCTCATTGCACTTTTCCTATAGAGCAGGTCTAGACCGTACTCTATAATATAGACCCAACAAATCCCACTATGAGCAAGCATTTGGCAACAGTGGCTAGAAAAAACTTCCTTTAAGAGGCAGAAACCTTGGACAGAACCAGACTCAATGGTGGGCGGCCATCCGCCGCTGCCGTGTTAGGTTTTGAGAGCGAGAGAGAGGTTTGGAGAGAGAGAGAGAGAGAGAGAGAGAGAGAGAGGTTTGGAGGTTTGGAGAGAGAGAGAGAGAGAGAGAGAGAGAGAGAGGTTTAGAGAGAGAGGGGGAGTGAAGGTGGGGGAGAGGGAAGCACAATGCAAATACCACCCTGAATTTTTAAAATACTCATTGTTATTTGTATTTCCTTTTTATGTGTGCATTTACTGTGCTTTTTGGCTTTAATTACTGAATAGATTGTGACATGAATTTCCATGCCACATTAAAATCAAATCACAACACAGAAAACAAAGTGAAGATATTGCCTTCACAACAAAAATGCATTTTGGCCTCAAAATCTCACATTGCATGCAAAATTAAAACATTTGTATCAAATTGGGTAGTACATTATGTATCAAGTGTGTTAATTAGTTTTAGTTTTTGTTGCATTCTAAAATAAATTAGTCACTAAATCCCATGAAAACAAAGTTAGCAATTTTCATTTCCTCAAAGAATATACAAAAAACAACCAGAAAAATTAGCAATGTACACAGAAGTCAGTATTTGAAATGATGTATTTACTGAATATGCTGTATTTCTGCAAATATAGATAATGAAGTCTGACGCTGTGACTGGACATTTGTGACTGGACATCTGGCATTTGCAGCTGCATCATGCATTTGAATATTTTACTACATATAGTATAAGCATCATGTACTGTAGTTTCAGTGACATGTTGGAACAAGTAGATACAGAAATGTGTTAAACACTATAGAAAATAGTATATTTCTAATTTAAGCTGCTTAAGAGACAATGTAAAGGTTAATTGGGGTTCAAAAGGTTAAATGTATATTTGAATGTCTGTTATGTGTGTGCATGCATTTGTGTATTTGTTGACACAGTAATAACACGTGGGTTTGAAACATGCATTGCCTGTGTGTTTTCTTTCATGTGTGACATTGTGTGTGTTTGTATGTTTTTCCGAAGAATGAGGGGCTGTCCTGAAGGTAACCTGAACCTGATAGGTCGGTCTGCGGCAGTCGCTGTTATGAATGGTGGTTAGTTCGGCCCCTGAGGCACCGTCAGGCTTGCAATAATTGATGTAGTCAAAGGCATTTGGCTTTGGGTCACATGCTAGTTTGCTGGCTGACAACAGTGCTGCATTTACGTCTTTGTGCCTCTGCCTGGACTTGCCACTCTCCTTAGCCAGCAAATTCATGGAAGTTCTTTTTGGCTGGCGGTCCTATCTGGGTGACCGCAAACCTAGATGAATCACTTGGAAATGAGTCATCCTCACTCTCAAAGTGATGACTCTTTGACCGACGTGTCTCTCGTTCTGAGCAGGCCTTTTTTTCAAGCTTTTGGTATTGCTTTGAACACTTTTCCTATGAGTCATTGCTTTGAGCAGATGCAGGATTATATATGTGTCTGTTTTGTTCACAGTGCAAATTTACTGAACTGCTCTGGAGATAAACTGAACTGTGCTGCTGTTATTGGATGAAAAGCGTCATGAAATCTGAGTTATATAAACCTGTCATACATTGTAGTTGCAAATGGCTCTCATGGGCACTTTAATAATGAAACTTTCTCTGCGCAGACAGGTTCCTGAAGAAGCTGGATAAACTACAGCTGCAGTTTATGTGAATGTTTGTGTGTTAAGGAATACAAAAACTGATGTAGAGATCATATTTCATCTAGTCCCTCCATAGCAGTATGTGTTTACTTATCTGACTTTGTCACTCAAGTGCGTCCCAGTAGTGCTGCATCGAAGAGTTGTATGTCTGCATGGGAAAGGAAAATCAGTGTGGAAAAGTACATTGCAAAATCTCCATATTATCTAGTCTTTTTTTCTCTCTGATAGTCCTAACAGTCTTATTTTGTTTGACTTGTTTATTGAACAAGTCAAATAATCCAGTACAAATCAATTTATTTGAAGAACTTTTCTATAATCAAGTGTTATTTTTCTTTATTCTTGTACAGCAATCTGCACTTTTGCAATTGTCTCTTCATTCATGATACTGTCACAAATTTCTAAACAAAAACTTGAAATAAGTCGATTTGTATTGGAAACAAGTTTAAAATACTTACTACTTAATACTTACTTTTAAAAAGGCAAGACTCTGGGCCTAAATATAGAATAAAATTACTTGATAAGATTACTTGATTTGATAATGCCCCTACATTTTGAAGAAAACAGCTAAATATCTTTCTTAGCAGCAAAATATGTACTGTGCATGCATGCCGCAACTCCGGCTTTGTTCTACTTTGTTCCACTACATTTTTCCAATTTGTGTTGGTCTATATATGCTCTAAAGGGCTGTGCCATGTAAGATTCAATTCAATTCAATTTTATTTATATAGTGCCAATTCATAACAGAAGTTATCTTGTTGCACTTTTCCTATAGAGCAGGTCTAGACCGTACTCTTTATAATATTAATTACAGAGACCCAACAAATCCCACCATGAGCAAGCACAATGCAAAGACCACGTAGAATTGTTTTTGTTTTTTTTTAAATAGTAGAATAGTAATTGTAGTGTTAATATGAAGATATTTGTTGTCTTGTGATTATTTATCTATTTCTCCCTCGTGTGTTGTATTCAGTAATTTAGCTCTAGCAAAATCAAAACTCATGCCTGTAAAGCTTATTTGATTTTTTTTTACTGTGTAGATTTTTTGTGTAACACATTTCATTCTAACATGATTTACAGATATTATTTGGTTCCACTTCTAAAAAGGCACCCATTTTTAAAAGTTAATGAGTTACTAATAGTTTTATTAATGGTTGATGAATTTAAAATGCTTTATAGATCAGTAATAAGCCATTAATAAGAACAACATTATTGCCATATTGTGAAAAATCCGTATGGCTGATGTTATGAAGCGCTTTGAGTAGTCAGGAAAGACTAGAAAGGCGCTATATAAGTACAGTACATTATCATTAGTTTCTAATAAGCCACCAAGTCTGCAGTTATAAATGTTAATAAGTTGTAAATAAATGGATTTTGGGCCAGATGCTCTGCAACCCTTTTTCAGAAGGTAAGTTTGCAAATATCCAATGTATGGGTCTTCCTGATGAACTAATGAGCTATCTGAAAAGGTAAAGCTGGTGTTTATCCTTCAGATAAACACCAGCCAAACAGATTTTTCTTAACCAAGCAAAAGCTGTTCTAATTAATGTCTCATAACTGACCTATAAAGCATTAGTAAATTATTTACTAACCAATAATAAGATAAACCTTTATTCATCCCAAAGTACATTTTGTGCCAAAGATGATTCAGTACATTAAAATAAATGACTATAGTATATAGTATACTGTATATACTATATACTATTAGTCCAACATTCTAGGAATTACGTCCATATTAAACAATTCCACACTTACCAATTTATGTCCAGTGCCAACATTTAGTGCCAAAGCAGGAAGTAATGTGCCCTTCATGTTGCAAAGTAGAAAGTAAGGTTGGTGGATGGGTATGTAGCATGTCTGACTTTCATGCAGGAGACCAGATGTCTCAATTAACGTTGACCTTTTTATCAACTGTAACCACGGTCAGTTTTGGCAGCTTGCAGGTGCTGCCAAAACAAGTAGGACCTGGACCACACAACAGACAACACTCAAGAGGCAGAACTGAATCTTCCAATATCGACATTCTTGTCTGGCAATAGGGTTGCCATTACAAAGTACAAGATACAAAGTAAGATAAACTGTACATGCATAGTAATATAAAAAAACATATACATGAACAATTGACAGTGCAACACATGAATAAAAGTGTAGGGGACCAGTTATAAATTACAAGCAATGAACTGTACAGAGAGGTGCATTTATCTTAAAATATGATTATGTTACAGTGAAAAAATGACTACAAAAATAAATACAAAAAACCTGTGTGAACTGTATTAAGGTGTTCATCACGCAGTGATGATAAAAACAGTAGATTGAATTTGTAAAACAATAGCAGATTGAATTTGTAACTAATAGCTTTAGAATGAAGCCATTAGAAATGGAATATTTTGAGACCAACTACCTCAATCTGTCTCCTGTCAAGTACAGATGTTAACCATGTTGGACATAATGTGTCTGAGAGCAGGACAAGCACACCTCCACAGTTGGTTAAAAAGTAATTAACACGTGAGTTGAATGGACATGCTACATGTATCAGTTGCTTCTCAGTAATGTATGCATGACAGGACGCATTTTCTTCTGACAACTGTCAACCAAACAATAACATTCCACACATGTTGCACAATCATCAGCATTGCCTTGTCCTTAAGATGAGGGTTTCAGTATTTCCACATAGACCGGGCCTCCCTCTGCATGGAGCTTCCTCTTTCTGTCACGGAGGAATGGCAGACATTTCACATGCTGTTTTTATTAAGTTTAATTACACCTCCTGACATAAGAACACAGTGTTTGTCCACAGTGTGGGCGCTGGGCAGGAAGGCTAGGCCAATGCCATCGCTCTGTAGACTCTTTCACCCCCCCACCACCACCCCATTCATCCCCCACGCCTTTCCCCCTTTTCCACCACCCAACTTCAGTCAGCCGCCTTTCTTGAAACCTCGAGGAGAGGTCATTGAGTGCAGGAATGCCACTGCTCGCTGTCTATGCATGTGTGTGTGTGCAGGGAGTCTATACTCTGTGATTAAATTCTCCTTATGCATTTAGTGGATTGGGAGCAGGAGCAAGATGTTGACTATGAATGCACTGTGCTGAGACAAAGGGGTCGAGGCTCGTCTCCCAGACCCATTAGACACAGGGCCGCTCTTGCCTGCTGAAGGCCCCCCGGCCCAGCTTTGGAGCTCTTTAGGTTTCAGAATTAAAAACCCTCAGATGTCCCAAAGGTTTCTGTGTGGGTGAATATGAATATGAATACCTTCACTAATCTGGGGGATTAGCTGCTGGATTGTCAAACTGTGTCTCTGGACCCCAAAATCACCCCTTGACAGATTACAATTCTCCTCCTAGTGCTGTATTTTTTATTTGGCATTTAGCTCCTTACTTCAGGGTATCTCTGATTTTCCACTGTCACATTTGTTAAATTATGAGTAATGCATATGAATCACAGTAACAGTATGTGCAGGCTGCAATATAATCTGTGCGTGTCATCTGAGTTCTTAGAAGTAAACTGACTTTATACATAAAAAAGTGCCATTTGGAAAAAGCAAATGGCTCCACTATCTGTTTTAAAACATGTTTACAGAGCCTGTCGAGAAGCAGCATGTTTAAAGTCCGTCTGAACTATGAATTATCCACACTTTTGCATAAGGACATATTAACTATAATGATAATGCAGCTATTTAGCAGATTTTTTGATTTTTCAGAAGAGCATAAAACACTGTTATATGTAAGGATGTGACACAAGACTGAGAAGGGTCGAGAGCCATGTTAGTACTAAAAAGTTACTGAAAAGAACCCCAGAACATTGCCATGTTAATTCCACTTTAATGCCAGTAAAGTTACGCAAAACTGGAGACCAAGTCTTAAGAGTGTTTTTTTGTAGTTACAATACAACAACAGGACCCACTGTGCTGTTAAATTGTGGAAGTGGAAGCTAGTTAGCCTAGCTTGCTAACATTAGCACTGATTTCAACTAATTTTCGTTGATGTTATTTTCACAGCTGCTAAGTCATTGGCAGCTCCTGCACACTCAATGATGTGTTTGTCCTGCATTATACAAAGGGAGCCCACATAGTGTTAGCTGTCTTGCTGTCTATGTTTCTTCTGCTACTGTATTTCTTCATTCATTCATACTCTTCAATTTAATTGTTTAAGGTTTATAGAAGAATAATTAATTCAATAATTCAAGTTTCCCTACTCATCATCATAAAATGGCCTCATCACTTTCCCCTTGCATACAGTATGCACAATTCTCTAAATTATCTGAATCTCACTTACTTTGATGCCTTCTCCACACCAATAACAAACGCCTGTTGGTGGTGTTGTTTTGATGTCAGCAGCAGCACCATCTCAAATCGCCGGTTTAATGCATGCAGCAGCACAGGGAGCTGTTCTTTGAATGCCACTCATGGAATATCCAGTGAAAAGTGACGGCTGCTATGAAGAAGGGGCTGTCTGCTGTACTGTGATAATTCATAATTACATGCAAACTCCCTAGGGGTAGTTTTTACATTAGGAATTAAAACATCTCCAGTGAGTGTTCGCTTGTCCAAATAGGATGTGAGCTCCTTCCAGAAACAAAACCTTGCCTCTCTCACATGACTGATATTTAAGTGGAAAAGCGTTTTCCAGCTTACCTCCCTCCCACCGCCTTGCTCCGCTCATTTAGCATGATGCATTTGCATTTCTGTTTGTTTGCTTTGGTCTGTTTTCACTTCTGAAAACTTTAATTAAATAGCCCCCACACAACTGGTTTTCTCACCAAGTACAATCACTTAGTCTGAGCATCCATCTTACAATATGATAGTGTTATAGCAATATGATATTTTTATAGAACCCTGTAAAGTATTTGTGGGACTTAATACTTTATAGTTTAAAGTGACTTTAGCATTCATATCCCCAAAACATAGGGAAATAAACGTTTTTTGATCAATGTCCTTCCAAAATGTAGTGTGCCATACACTTCACCATTGGTATCAAACCTTTTTGGTTAGTAACCTTTTATAGCCAAGAAATACCGTTCGTCATCAAGGCTGAATTACCAACTGGGCAAAGCTGGTAACTGCCCCACGGCCCCAGACACCTTGAGGCCCCAAACCTCCAAGGTTTACTGTAGCTCAACTGGGTTTGGTAATTGTATTATTTTGGTGTGTATTGCACTCACATTGTGCATATTCCTGAACAACATTTTGTTTAAAGTTCCCCTCAAGACACGTTTTATAATATGTAAAAATACTCTGCTATGATTAATATTTTGTTTAATATGGTTATCCCACATAAAAAGTTTTTTTTTTAATTCTGAGAAGGGGCTGGAAGCACATCTACTCTTTCTCCCTCATTGAGAAATTCTGGATCTCTGAATGCCCCACCCACCACCGCTGCGCGTTAGGTTGACCAGTGCCGGTGCGTGTAAAGATGGCTGGAGTTAGAGGAAACATCGGAGAGATTCAGCTATACATGTTTGAGCCTCAGTCAGACCCAGATGATGAGTCTGTTGTGAACCAAAATCAGCGACTAGCAGAAGTATCAGTATGGTAAGTGTAGTTAGCATCTTTTAGTTGTTTATGTTGTTTTTTAGCTTGTTAGCTTGTAACTGGCAGTGGCTGACACAGCGTTAGTGGTCGTGAAATATTCAATAATATCTGCTACGATGTTACAGTGCATTTAAATTGTTAATACATAACGTTAGTACAGTAGATAGTGGAAGGAAGCTCCAGGGTCCGGTTTACATCCAAAAACTGCACACTCTACCATGTTTGCTGTCAAAACTTTCACGACCCTAACTTAGTGCAAACTCTCTGTCTCTGTACTGACAAGTCTACGCTGGAGGTTTCAGGCTTCTTTTCCGGTGGCATTGCAATTGGCCTTCGAATTTGTGACGCCCCAACTCTAGCTTGCCCGGAGAACGTTTGAATCTCAGAGTTTAGGGAAGTGTACATTTCCCCCTTGAGTAGAGGAATGTGACAAACTTTGCACAGATACAAGTCAGTAAAGTTAAGGACTGACATTTTAGGGGACATAAACATAACAAAAACTAATTTTTGAGTGGAGGGGTACTTTAATGAAATTACCACAAGCTAATTTCTTCATCAGGCAAGTGAACACCACAGAGCAAATTAAGCAAAATACGTAGACAGAAACACAATAATCACACAGACATGGACCAATCACAACAGCACTGGATAGCACTGATACTTACCAAGGTGACAAGGTGTCCCTCTGAGAAAATAGAAAAGAAATAAAAAACATGCTGAATCAATTAAAACCCCAAAAATGTATTAAAACACATAAGTCATAAATTACCCAAAAAGGAAACAGTTGTCATAGAAACTGCTAAATGGAAAAGATAAGAAGTGGCCTAAGGACAAAATAAAGATTGAAGATAATAATGGTGATATAATTAGTGGACCAAAAACGTTTTGGATAGCAAAAAGGTTTTGTCTGACTTCTGCCTTCAGTTTGAGTAATTTGATTCAGCACCTGTAAACAAATATGAGGAGCTATGCACATGTTCCTCTCTGTTTTGAATGCTCTGTCTTAAAAGGATTACGGTTCTGTTTGATAGGTTAGTTTTGAGTGTAGCTATCCAAATCATCTTACACACAAAACTATGCATTTAAAACATGAATAGAAAACAAACATTATTTTATGTCTTAAAGTACGTTTTTCTTAAAATAGGTGACAACCGTTTGAGACAAATCACAAATCAGTTCAACCTATTTCAAGCATTTTCTTTTTGAGTTGGGATACTTTATTTTGGTGCCCGAGTGGCACGACTTTCTTCAGTACAATTCTCTCTCTCTCAGAAAAAAAAAATCTTACTTTGACGGAAATAAATGTTAAGGTGGTTTGACTTTAAAAAAATAAGTAAGCACTGACTGGACTAAATTGTGTTCACGTTTGCGTCTGCAGCTTGTGAAAAATGCCTTGTGTCGTCTATCCACCTCATATTCCCGCTGTGTGCACCGGGAGGAGAAGGAGGGAATGGGGGGTGCTAAGCCACCGAACCAGCGAGCACGAGGGGAGGGATTTGAGCTAGCAGCCAGTAGTGCGATTCTCCAAGCTCCGCTGCGCACATTCGAGAGAGTATGCGCGCGCTTCCCACCGGCACCAACGCAAAGCCGCACCGCGCTAACGATGTTGTGAATGAGGGGATAGAGTTGACGTCAGCGGCCGAATGTCAACAATGTAGCGACTGAGAGTAGGCGTTCCAGTCGAGTGTAACAAACAGCGGAGACGGAGCTGCACGCCGCCCTGGATCACCACGCACACATACACACGCGCGCGCGCAGCGCATACACGCACACAAAGCGGCAACAACAGACCGTAGAATCACATACGTTGTTTTTTTTGTAAGTGAGAAATAACCGAGTTGCAGCGACGGGAGAAGAAGTCACCTATCTGGAGGCTTTGAGGAAACGACAAAGCGAGTCATCATGTGAAAGAACTTATGTGGGAAACGGACAAAAGGGCTGGAATACGAGCAGAATAGAAAGTAAAAGGTGAGCTGGCATGTTTCTTGGCGTCTTTTCTGCCTCTCTGACCAATATCTCGCTGTGTTATTTCTGTAAATTCCCCGTTTGTCAATCTCAGTCTAATGTTGATGATCTCATAATCGAGTTGCAAACTTGCATAAGTGGCGTAGCGGTGGGCTACAGCCAGGAGAGTCCTCACAGTGATATATGGAAAAAGTCACTTACAGAAAAAACTGAAAAACCGCATGCATGAATCTTGAAAGCTTGGCGGTGGTGCGAATATTGATTGGTGTAATGTGTTGGGGTGTGAACGCAGGTTCAGGAGTGAAACTCAACTCTGTACCACATCCTGTTATGCTTTGAGTCAGTACGCCGTGTGCGCTCCCTTTTCTCTGTTTTTGCAAAGTAGATGCGTTGATGATCCCAGAGGAGGGTCAGGCATGCCGCTACTTTTATGAGGAAAAATGCTCCATTAAAGAAGAAACTGTCACTTGCAGCGTCATTAAACACCTCCCTCATTCACTACATGTATCATTCATCAAATTAGTTTGAAGCTGAATAGAATTACGTGTTGTTATTATTATTATTATTATTTTTATTATTATACAGTGCACTACAGCATTGTTTTCTGCTCTTTCCCAATCTGAAATCATCGCTTATTACAACTCCTCATTAATCCACTTTTTTTTTTTTTAAATCATCAAAATATTTGCTGTGTAAGGACGAGCCTTATTTGCTCCGACAGCCAATGGAATCATCTCGATCGCTCGACGATGTCGTTTAAGCACCCATATTTTCACTATCATTAACCCCTTATGTTAAAAAGAGCGGGAGCACGCTCAACTCCCATCACCTACCGAAAATAAAAGAACACATTGGTGATTTTTAAATCAAGTGGTGTATCAAAACAGCTGCGCCTTTACGCACGGTCCTGCATTGACTGGGTGCTACAGTAGTGGCTTAGCCAGTCCCTGTCAGTCTTGCTATGTAGGTAGGAGTCAGTGGTGTAGTGGTGATATATGCTGTGAAGCAAGCCAGTGATAAGGTCTCACAGGTCGATATAAAAATTAAAAGAGGATATTTTGTGGAAAAACACCTTTTTAAATATTTTTTTAAATGTAGCTCATTTGTCTTTTTGGACAAAGTTTATAATGAGAAAAAAATCGGTTGACAAGCTTCATCTCAGCTTTCATCTTCCACGTGTGTTTCTCTTGGAATAAAAAGAAGCACAAGAAAATGTGTCCAGGGAGGTAGTGCTATGTCTTGGCGGAATAAGAATAAGAATAAATGTGTTTATTTCGGGATACTATTATTTGATTGCCACGTGTTTGACTCGGCGACGAGGTGCCTGAAATCATAAGGGAGTGGAGTGATGCTGCCATTAATGCGGTGATACAGCATTTTGAGCAGCATTGACATCCATGGCATCACAGCCTCATTGTCTGTGCTGATGCAACACGATGATGGCACAGAGGGGATCGCAGCATCACCCTCCATCCTCGTTTCTCACATGATGTGTCGTTGTTGCTTGTATTTCTTTGAAATTATAACATTGTAATAACTGGATTTCATGGATCCGTGCTGCAGATGATTTTGAGTGCTTGATGAGAAGAGGAGGTTTAGGTGTCGTGGTAATATCTAATCATAGTCATTTTAAAGGCGCTGAAATGAAAACCCATTCTCGTTCACTGGCATCGCTTCGCTTTCCCAACACGTGCATGGCGGCAGCACTCATGCGCAGTTTTACACGCAGAGCCTTTTGTTCTGTAAAGTAGAGCCTTGCCTTTCTTTTCCCATGCATGGCAATCCCCTACTTATTGCGAGGGGGAGGAGGGGTGTCCAAAAATGTAAACCCTACAGTGACTCAGTCAGCCTTAAATGCCACTTCATTCGAAGTGCCAGCCTTTATTTCTCCTCCTTATATCACATTGTCCTCTGAAATATCGAATAATAGGATTGAAGATCAGGTTCATTATTTTCTTTGCCTATCAGTATAAAGAGAGGAATTAAATGACAAAAGACATTTTGACCTCGATAGCTAATTCTCTACAGTATGTAAGGGCAAAATAATAATACATTTAGAAAATGAATCATTTTGTCCTGTTTTTTTAACATAAAAAGTCAGTTTAATAGGTCAGTGATTGAGACATTTATCAACAAACCGTAACATTAGTCAAAAGTTGAAGTTTCCAGTTGAGATCTCACTGACCAATGGACTGTGCAATGTTTATAGTCTGCTCTTACTATGTAGAATAAGACATTCAAATTTTTCCAAATAGAGAATTTAGCATAGTGTTTTGTGTGTAGTGTGTGTTGTTTTTTTGTCTTGCTTCCAACTTCTGATTTTGACTGAATCTTTAAAGACTTTGCATGCAGTGGTGTTTTTAGAGATCAGCTGATACCCGCATCCAGAGAATACCTGTCCATTGTTATCAAGTCATTTTTAATCTTCCATTTATTTTACTTCTGTAAGTATGCCTTTTAATGGCATAATAATGTTAATAATGTTGCTTATAAATAAATGTACACAAAAAAATCCAGCCAATGCTATCATCACACTAGGGCTAGGAAATTATTGAAATCAATATCAAAATGTGAATAAGAATATTTTTACGCTATTGATATACAGTATATCATGTTACATGTATGCAAAATGACATACAAAAGAATCAAATTGATGTTCAGTGCAGTAAAGTGTTTTCCACTGTTATGCATTACAGGCAAAACTGCAATAACTTTTATCCATTTTTAATCAAAAGTCACATTAGTGATGTTGGTAACAGTTTATATTAGGGTATACATATTCACCACTAACTAGTTGTTTATTAGCATGCATATTAGTAGCATGTTGGCTCTTTATTAGTCATTAGTCATAAAGCACCTATTAATGCCTTGTTCTGCATGATCATATTCTTCAACTACTAGGCCATTAACGACAGGCATTAATTAAAGAGTTTTCCCTTAATAACCACCTAATTACTGCTTATTGATAGTAAGTAAGGAAGTTGTTGAATTACGATCTTAATATGCTTTGCTGAGTATGGGCCTTATAAGGTGGTAGCGCCACATGAATAGTCATTATCCCTTAATAACACTTAATAAATATGGTCTATTCTTATGTAACAAAACACAAAACTACAAGTGTTAATGGTGTCCAAATAAGTCTAAATTAAGTCTTTCTAACTCAGAATATGTTTCCCATCCTAAAGTGTGAGATCTGGCTCATAACTAATTCACTAGTAGTTTGACACTTATTAACCCACCCTGGTTCCCTATTCTTAAGTTGCCTCCGCTTCACACTTAGTAAATCCATTATTCTGTACTTGCACAATGTAGTGTGACTTATATCCATTTTACAAACTGCACGTGATGTCTGTTTACTTCCTGTCAACTCTCCCTTTTTTGGTTAAAGCATCCACAATTTATAACAATAAAAACTATGCACAATGCATTAAGTACATTAAAATGAATTAAGCAAGACTTAATTAAACCACTGAAGTACTTAAAAAAAAGTTAAGTCATAATGTTGGACAAAATGATTATTATATACTGTAACAAGGCCAACATCTGAGCAAGGCTGTTTTGGGGATCTCAACATAATGAGTCCCTCAGGGTTCCCAGCCACAGTGGATTTCCCACACGGCAACAGGGTCCCTTCATGTGACCCTGCCGGTCCCCCCTTCATGCTTTCCATTCTGAACTGTATGAATCGAGGGTCTAAGGATAGAGGATGCCGTATGCTCTACAGATTATAAAGCCCCCTGAGGCAAATTATAATTTGTGATACTGGGCTATATAAATAAAAGTCACTTGACTTGACTTGAACTGTACCATCCAGATAGCTCCTCCAGGTTTCCTCTGAACCTGTAGTAATCATGTTTTATGTTGGTGAAGTTGGTATCAAGCTAATTACCATGCTGGTGACATAAGAAACTGCTTGTGTTCAAAAGTAACCAAGCACTTATGGGTTAATGATTCATGAAATTGCACTTGGAGTAGGATGTGATGGAGTGATCTCTTTGTGTGATCATAGATGGATTTCTCCTGAAGACAATCCAGCAGCCCCTTAAGGTGCTAAAACTGCATCATTTTTGATTCTTATGAAACATAGCAGAAGTGTGGTTTAAAAGAAAAGCATATATCCTCCTTTAAAGAGATAAATAAAAAGCTGCAAATCCCCATCTCTCACATAGATTTTTTTCTCGCTGCATCATTAAAGGATCGTTTGCATCACTGAAGATATTTGAGTAACCCCCACCAGCTCAGCTCAACATCCCAAGCCAGTGCCTTGGCCAGGAAAAAAGAAGAAAACATGTTCCCATAGCTCTCCCACGTCAGCACAAAGGCATGTTTGACTGGGCTGCTGCCAGTGTGAGGCGTAGATGGAACAGCACTGCTGGGAGAAATCTAAGTTCCTGCACTTTACACCAAGGGCTATTGTTTCCCCTCTCTGTCTGTTGTGAAGCCTTCTTCTCGCCGTCATATCATGGCTGCTCACTGTTCTCCATTATTACTTGCCATGTGAAATCAGATTGCATTATTCCGTCAGACCCAGCTCCCACCAGTCTGCGGTTGCAGAGTCAGTGCCTGTCTGTGTGTTTGCTGCTCAAAGACGATGCTTGCCAAGAAGCTATCAAATCTAAAACACCACAGGCAGATTTCTGATTGTTCTGTTTTTGTTAGGGATTTTTTTTCTTGTGTTGCCTGTAAGAAATTATCAAGACACGTAAATCATCCTGATAGTTGCGTCAAACCTATTTGATGATCTCAGAGACTTCTCGTACTGCCTCAAGCAGAGAGCTTCACCTGCTGAACTCTGAGTTGATACTCTTTAGAAACCCATCCTGTGGTCATCCATAAGTTTACAACTGTGCAAAACATATTGAGCTAATGAAATTATGCACATCTGGTCCTAATAGGTTTGGAATTAAAACATTGGAGGAGTGGAAGTTTTAGTAGTTATTGAAGCAGTTTAGAAGAATGAGCCACTCAGTGAATGAAGAGAAAACATTTAGCACAGTGTAATGACCTGTTTGTATTGGATTAGTGCAGCACTACTACTACTGGCAAGGGACTGGAGAGCATTGCCGAAGTCTGTTTAAACTGCACCCACTGAGCCGGAAAGAGCTCAGTGTAGAGGTGCTGCTGCTACATTTGGTTTCCTTACATTCAGTGAGCTGTAGGTGCACACAACTAAACCTGGCACAGCTACTATTTTGACACAATTAGCTCCTCAATAAGAAGCCAGGCTGCACCATTCTATGGAAGACAGTTAGAGCCAATTCATTAATAAGATTAATCAAATGGTTAGGATTAAACCTGGTGTTATAAGCAAAAAGTAAGGGTTCTGTGTAAAACTGTGACTCCTGAGACTAAAGTCAGTTCTAAGTTTAATGTCAGAATTTAGAATTCTGAGGATTGAGTGTGAGGGTTTTTTTTTCTCAAAATACTGACTTTTATTAGTTAATTCATGGCATTGCTTTAAATTCCTGATTAGATTTAAAGGTGGGGTGTGAGCGATTCTAATCCAATTCATGTCTTTTTGTCAAATTCAGCGAATATCTCCTCATGGTCCGCTAGCTGTCTGTTCAGTCTGTGCGCCGAAAAAAACTCCGGAGTTTGTACACAGCCCTGGCTCTGTAAATAGGAAACAAACAAGTTGCTTGGACCGAGACACACAACACTATTCCAGCCATTGTGTGTCAGGTAACGTTAAATGACTTGCCCATGGACATTCAAATTACTTTCTAGTTTGCTAAGATATGCTGTTGTAGTGATGTTTGCTATAGTAGTAGGAGAGTATTGCTGTCTGGAGCTGGTTTGCTGGCTCTTGGAAAATGTCTCGAGTTAAATTCATAATTGAAGTTTGAATTCCAAATTTTGTGTTTTCTGACATGATTCTGGGATTTCAGAAATAAATTTCAATTCTAAGACATTACTTAGAATTAGTCTCAGATTCAGAAATCAAATTGAGAGCTCTCATTTTCTTCTCATAATGTATTAATTTCAGAAACTCAGTTTTTTTTCACATAGCTCTAATAGTCCCCCATATTCTGAAGAAAAAAGAAAAATACTGAGAAATATAAAAAACTGTGACTTAATTGTCAAAATTGTATTGTCAGTCCTTGACTTTTTGAATTTTGAAAATACACTTTAGGCTTAAGATTAAATTTTTCGTAAAATTTTACGAATTTTTGTGAAATTGCCACTGGGACACCTATCTTGATAAAAAATAGCTATAAAACTTTAGCATGTGTTATGGTTGTGTCTGAGCACGCTCCTGAACACACATGCTGTGCTGTATGAAACACGCGCCTCCATATTTAAGCAGGGGCTTGATGAAGCTTTTGCATGTTGTTTTAAATTCCACTGTGTGTGGTGTGTGGTCTTTCTTTTATTATTCCAAGCATCACATAATGTGAATTACATGTGTGCTACAGTTCTCCCAGAGCCCACTGGGAAAATGGCTGCCAAAGAGCCACATCAAGTGCTTTCGCTGTCTAGATATTCACCTTGGTAACAGTAACAGAGCAATTATCATGGTATCGAACTAGGCCAGCTCCTCCATATATTCATTTTGGATTTTCTTCGGGTTGCTGAGGTTATTCATATTAAACACCGTTGTCTGTGTGGTTCCCAGAGCCCACCCTCCTGCTGCCACCATATAAATGATATGCATACCATATCAAATTAGAGCAAAATGAGGCGGTGTAAACAGAGTGTGTCTCTAGGGTCCTCTAGTGTTTGCAGCACCTCTCAGTGTACTCTTGGGACTGAAGCACACAGTAGTAGTAGTTCCCATTTAAAGTCCTCCTGTTGTCTCACAGCAGTTTTCTCTTTGCAGCTGCTGAGTCACACATAAAGTGGAAGCTCTCACTGGCCAGAGAACAGCCACGGCTGCACCACCACTTCAGTCTGTCCACCTTAAACCTAATCACACATACAGTCTCTGTCTTTACTGTCAGTCTGAGTCTTTTCTTTTATTATAATGTTCTTGTGATGCATAATTCACGTGTTTAATTTTTTCTCCCAATAGAATAGTGTGTCACAATCAAATCAGAATTTTTGTTCTACAGACTATATTTCTAGTGGACAAAGTAATCTCACCTCAAGGTCCATTCTGGAGCTTTTGATCAGATCAGATGATCTTCATCAGCAGATGGAGATAGTTTCCAAGGTCCAGAATAAGCTTTAAAACGCGTTTATGTTTAAGTTGTGAAGTGCTGCAAAAAATGGAAATCTAAACATCTATAAATTAATCACAACAGAGCAAACTCTATCTGCACATTGCAGATCATGTGATATGATTGAAAGTTCCAGAACAGCTACTAAATGGAACTGTTGTTTCCAAGGTCAAGAATGAACTTTGAAACTTAACTACATTTTTAGTATTTTATTCAATAACATAGATATATGAAAATCTGATTTTCTTAATGATAATACTAATTCCTTTGAATAATTGTTATTAACAGGCATATGTCAGTCTGTATTTAATAAGAGAAATCACATGACACAATTTGGTCGCTGGGGGAAGTATTAAAATTTAGTTCATTTACCAACCAAGTAAAATAACATAAATGTTGTGCTTTTATAAAGCTTGAAAATTAATTAATTTGCACATATATTGAGAGTGAAGTAAAGTAAAAGTAAATATAGTAAAATAAGATCATCCCCAGAGGGGAAATTCAAGTGTTGCAGCAGCACGGGGTATAGAAGTATGTAAAATAAAAATAAGAATAAAAATAGAAACTATGCAAGCCTGAAAAGTCAAATACCCTCCACCAGTTACACCAGAACTAAAAAGTTGCCGTAGTGCGAACAAGCTTAAAAATAAAGTGCTTGAGATTCACAAAAGTGTAGACAAAAGTCCAAAAACAAGGAATATTAGAAAGAGCTGCTGCAACAGGCTGTCTACTGCTTGGTGCCCGGAAGTAAAGTGATGAATTACATCTTTTTATCTTACCTCACAGTTACTTTAAACTCTGAGGTGAGACTGAGAAGACCAGCATGTTTTTTCTAACTTTCTGTTAGAAAACTTACAAATTTTTGCCTCTTCTACTTTTAGCCAAATTACACCTAACATGCCTCACACATCTGTAAATACAACTGCACCTGACAGAATACAGGTAGCGGTTGTTGGTTACAAACATTTGTGTTTCTAAGTATAAAGATGTCTGTTTTAGTTTCGACACAGTTCTCCCCCCTCTTGTACAGGCAGAAGAATGCTGTTGTGTGTCTTTCTCTGAAGTCTGAGGTCATTATCCTTATTTGTGACACCCTTTTGTTCTGTTCACTAACATTGAAGTGCACACTGCAGCAGTGAAAAGCTTGCCAGTGTTGCTGCAATCATCGCTGTTTTCTCCCTCTTGCTGAGAGTTAAACTCATTACAGTGTGTGAATATAGCAGCACAGTATGTAACGGTCACAACTGTTACATATTGTGAACATTTTTTGGGGTGTTTATGGTTTCTGTTATAACCCAGACAGACTCCTGTATGCAGCAGAAAGGATTGGGTGTTAAAGATACTGTGATAAATATGATATTAAAGTGCATTTAAGGCCATTTGCGAGTCGAGCCCAATAGAATTTTGTCATCTAAATACTATATCTGTAATTGCTGGATACATATATCCCACTGTCCCATCTCTCTTTTCCTCTAAAAACAAATACTCAGAGTCCAGGTATTTTTTTGTAGAGAATATTTTCTGCTGATATTGGATTATAACAGATACTCCGTTTGTAATGGTGTGTATGTTGGCAAATACTCAAACTGAAACTGCAAAGTAGTAAACTGTGCAAAATCGTATGTTTTGTATATTTAAAAATCAAGTTCAATATAGTTGAGAAAACAATCTGTACTCAAGGTCTACTTACTTGTGTGTTCTGACTTAAAAATTAAAGATTTTTAAGCCAGTTTTGTTTTAATTTATTTTTTTATGGCTGGGTATCATTTGAAATTTTTAGATACTAGTGTTGATGCAAGTTATTTTATTTGTTTATTCATTGCAATTTGAGAAATATGAATATGGTTTTCTATAAAGGCCTTTTTTAATCATTTAACAAAGGAATGTTGTCATGTTGTCTAAAAACAAGCCCCCATATAAGTCTTTAAAAAATTTTACATATATTAGGAGTCATCTTCATAACAATATTACAAATCTGACCAGACTTTTCATGCCAGTCTCTGGTACTTGACTGTTATCGATAATCGTGCCATGGAGATATTTCTGTACCAAAAAAACAGTGTTATTAGTGAACATTTCCAATAGTTTGTACCATTCAAAATGGACAGTTATATCTGCTGTTACTGTCATCGTTGATAATAAAGTTTATTGTTCAACTGTAAAATATATTTCCTTAGACATATCTTTGTTACAAAATGTTTACATTATGTGTTTCTGAAGAAAAAAAAAGAATATCGGACAGTATATTGTTTTGGGGTTTTATTCTTCTTAAGTATTAATATCGGCCTCAAAATTGGTCAGGTACATACGTTTTGCACATCTTACATTCAGCATCAATCTCAGATTCCTCACTTCACTGCCAAAAGTCATTCTATGTGTTTTCCGATGAGTCTTACTGAGTTGAAATGGCTTTGTAGTCACTGCTGTAATGTAATGTAATGTAATTTTATATCTTGCTAGAGGGCTTGATGTTTCCTTCCAAGGTCAAGGTCTCTCTCTGTGTGGCAGTCAAGCATAGTGGATGGTATTTCAAACAATCAGTGGTTTCCTGGTATAGGGAGTGAGATCACTGTTTAAATGAAGGAGGGGAGAGAGCTAAGATGACCCTCGTGGCAGGACATTGTCTGTCCGCTAGAGCCGCTCAGTGATTGCTGTGAACTTGAAGTGGACACTGGCTGTGGCAGAGGTCAGAATTCCTCCCTAGATGAATGTATTGTATTGCTTTACACATCAGGGACACCCTGTAAAAACAAAACGCTCTCATTGTGTCTGTAAGGCATATTAATATGGAGCTCTGACACCTGTGGCTGATAAACATAGTATAAATAGAAAATAATAAGCATGTTTCTTTTGGAGTAAACAAAGTGTCAGGGTAGAACTAGTGATCATCAATACAGACAACAATTTGATCTCTTGTTTGTTTTGTGAGCTCACATTAGAGATGACAATGATAAATTCCCTTGGTTCATGTACATCATTATAGCAGCATGATCAGTAGGCAATTTGTAAATTTTTAACAACAACAATTTTTAATTTTATTTGAAAAGAAAAGAAGTGAGAAAAAAAAGTTTATGAGCTCTGTTCATTTCTGACCCAGCCTCTGTCATTCTGCTGCCACACTTTCTCTTTCTCCTGTCTGCTGTAGAGAATATAGATAAATTGTTGAGGATTATAACATTTTGACGGAGTGTTTCTATTTCAACCTGCGCAGCTTTTCTAGCCTTTACAGCACTGGTTTAGCGGCCCGCGAGTCAAGTCAGTGAGTGAGGTAGCCTTCACACACACACACACACACACACACACACACACACACACACAGGGAGTGACAGCGGAAACAGAGCTTTTAAACAAGAATAGACATACTCTTACATGTTCAGTCTTCCCACAGGCAGTTCAAAACCAGTAGCTATGTCTCATATCTTCCAAGATTGTGGCGATTATTAAAAGCTGCAATGTGAAGCGCCACTTCAAGACAAAGCACAGAGCATATTTTGAGCAGGTTAACAAGGGGGACGGATTTTGGTTATTTTGCTAACAAAAGGGATGGCATACCCCCCCCCCTCAAATCGCCTACTGGGCATGATCATGAACTTGACGACAACACAAGATCATGAACTCGACTGCACAACATCCATCTTTAAAGTGACAGTTCACTCAAAGTACAACAAAGCATATTTCTTCACTTAACCCTCATGGTATCTAGCCATGCAAATAAATTTGGTTTGATTTGTCCTGGTTTTGAGATATCTGTCTCTGAGATTTCTGCCTAAACCCCAAAACAATGAAGGTATAGTTGAAAGATTACCTGTAATTGTTTTTGTGTCGAAATTACAATTTGAATGAGTGCAATTTTCAAGTCAGAAGAGACACAGTTTAAATTATCTAGCAACTGTTGCCAGCTGATAATTTCGTAAATTGGACAAACTACAGAATTAAATTATTTTGTGTTTTCCGGTTGACAGGCTTTCTGCTTACCAGTGGCCTCTTCAAAAAAAAAGTAACCACCCTATATAATTTTGATGTTAGAAAAAACAGAATGGACTGTATGGATTTGCTCTACAAAAAGACCAACAAAGTGGTGAGTTTCATCACTATCTCACTTATCACATTGCATTTTTCCTTCCTTTTCCTGACTGACTGATTAGCAGCTAGTTTGATAGTTGTCAAGTGAATGACCAGCAGCTGGCAAATAGTGTAGTGAAGAGTGGAGTTAAACTTTTAAGCACATCATATCATTGTTTTAAGCTTATCACCTCACCAAGATCTCCAAGATTCAGGACTGTGAAGTATTTCTTATTCTGAAGCTAAGGTTAGCTTAATCATATAAATTACAGAACTTTTCTTCATCAGACGTTACTTAACTGGAGTTTGTCATTATTCCCATAGGTTTACAATGTATCTGTTTGTGTTGATGTTGTGTGATGATGAAGAAATAATATACCACTAATGCAATATCTTACTAAATGTGAGCTAAATGGGATTTTGCTAAATAATCTTTTTTACTTAAATTGTAGATGTGAGTGGATTTTTGTTTCTGGTGCTCACAGAAGTGAAAAATTACATTTTTACATTTAAAAAAAAATTTTGAACAATGTTCCTATTATTATGAATAATTAACAGACCAGTGAAAATGTTGAATGAAGCTGAAGTTAGATATCGCCAAATCAGACATCTCAAAACCTGGTTAAATAAAACCAAAACGATCTAAATGGCTTAATACCACTACTGGTAAATGCGATTTTTTTTTTCTTGTTTGGGGGTGGGTGAACCAACCTATTAATGACTGCATGTATTTTGAGGCAGTTAACAGTAAACCGAATCATATCTTCATTGACGGTGAAGCAGTAGAGTGTAAAACAACAAAGTGTGTTCAGTGTGCGGTTTGGTAAAGAAGTGCAGCTGTAAAGGAGTTTGTGTGAGGGAGGAGAAGAGGGTTGTAGGGGGGGTATCCTGTGAGACCAGCACAGGTGTTTGGGAGGGGGTTGGTTTAGTGGTGGGAGGGGAGGGGGGAGGTTGTGGGTGTGGAAAGTGCAGTAATGTGACCACTTCCTGCACCTAGCCCCTGCGCTGTACTGTAAGCTTACAACAAGATCAGCAGGATTTGCCAGCGGTGGCTTCCTGCCGTTTCACAGCAGGCAGCCATAGATGGAGATCCTGTCTGTGCACTCTAGTGGCCCTCTGTGCCTCATACTTGTCCTTGTGATGTTTTTTTCAAATCATGGCACAGAAAAAGGAGCAAGAAAAGGAACATTAATTCTACAGCAAGAAATATCTGTGAAATGAAAGCATAAAAGAGAGAGTATGACGTTTACCCCAATGGGTTTTCCATTTGTACACAGATGTGGAATGGAAAACATGAAAGTCTATGTGTAGGGTTAAATCCATGTATACAGCTCTTCCTGTGGGGGAGTAATCTGTATGTAGATACTTGTCAGCCAGGTTTATGCTGATTTCAGCCTGTAATTTCAAGTGAATGAGCCTATAAAAACATTACAATCACAAGTCGCTCTCAGGGCATGTTCACATCAGCTATGTTTGGAGCAGTTCATACTTGGAGAGTTCACTCCTGTTGGTTTGGCTCAATAGTTCAGCTGAGAACGACGCCATTCAAACTTGGTTGGCACCAAAGAAACCCTATCGTCCCCCATGTCAACCTCATTTTTGGTGCATCAATAGAATTTTTATTGGTTTACGGATATTTAAGTTGTTGCCAAAAAGTTTGATTGAACGATTGAACGATTCTGCAAAACCTCAGATTCTGTTCAGCGATGACGCTTTTGAACATTCACTACCAATGTTTCAAGCAGTCAGTGATGACTGCTGGTAGGAGGTATGATGTGGATCCAGACCTCTGGTATCAGGGGTAAACAGGTTACATGCCCACCCATCGGCCAGAACGACACATCTTTACTTTTCTGCGTAAAAACATCACACTAGTTAAAGCTGAAATCTTTCAGATAGTTGATAATGTGAAATTTGAGATAAAATTGTTCTCTTAAGTAGCATGGAATGTCTGAAGGGCTGGATATAGTCCAAAATAGACTTGTATGCAGTTCTGTTTATACTACAGTGGGTGTCTGTATACACATTCACTTGTCTGTCAGAACATACCATCCGTGCGTACAGTTCGCCCTTATGGAAATTTATGTCATGCAGACCCCAGCAGATACGTGGATGTGGAAAGTATAATTTGGATTTTAGGCTGGAATTATGGTTCTCCACAAATACATACTTCAACTTTAACAGGCTTTATTAGTATTGGTAAATGGACTGTACTTGTATAGCACCTTTATAGTCTTCCGACCACTCAAAGCGCTTTACACACTACATATTGCATTCACCCCATTCATACAGAATGTACTGATGGCAGAACTGCTCATCAGTACAAAGAAATTAATTAATCATTCACACACACTCACACACTGAAGGCACAGCCCTTGGGAGCAATTTGGGATTCAGTGACTTGCCCAAGGACACTTTGACAGGTGGGCTGGGGGAAGCCGGGCTCGAACCGCTGACCTTCCGATTGGTGGACGACCCGTTCTACCACAAAGCCTCAGCTGGCCCTTTGGTATTGTTACCACAAAGGTAACAAGCTGCTAACCAGAGTCCAAACTAAGTTATTGATGTTGGCACTGGATGTAAATCATATGCTACAGAATTATCCAAGAACATTTTCCTAACAAAGGATCACGCCAATAAAGATGTGGATTTAGAATAGTTTATTGTGTATTACAGATGGAGGAGAGCCAAGATGATGTAGAAGGGATGAATTGAGGGTCTGGAGGTAGGGATGAGGGATGAAGGGATAAGGGGAGGAAAGGTGAGTGATGAGGGGATGAAGGGTGAGGGATGAAAGGGTGAAGGTAGAGGGATGAAGGGATGAGGGGAGGAAGGGTGAGTGGTGAACGGATGAGGGGAGAAATCAGGGTCGTGGTAAGGATGGATGGAGGAGTACGATGATGGACCGGAGTCAGCTGGTGGCGGGAATACAGGAGGGAACTGGGGGAGTCCCCTCCAGGTGTGCTGGAAAAGGCTAGTGGCTGAGAATTTTGATGATGTGGTCAGGGATTTGCTGCCTAGTGACTTGGTACGAGTCATACAGGTCGATAGAGGTAGATGGATTGAGGTAGACCAGACTTGGTTGGTCTTGCTGAATTTGAGGTGATAGATTGGAGTGTCGGAGTAATGTCAGACAGAGATGCGTGTTGAGATGGATGTAGTTGAGGGTAACAGCGGTGAACTCTGCGCAGAAAGCCAAAGAATGCCAGTAGGAACATGGTTTTGGCGTAGGAGGTGGTTCAGTCTTACAGAGACCTTTGATTAACGTGCTTGTGTGAGTAGGACAGGGCGGGGCACAGTGCAGGAGGGTTTTGCAAATAAGTAAATTATGCTGATGCAGACCTGTATAGTGGATGATTTAATCTTGAGAATGCAATGGGAGAATGTGATGAACTAGATTGGCGAGAGGATTTGGGGAAGGATAGGGTATAGGGTCGTGTACGGTTGGATAGGAATGTTAGGGAGGCTCGCGTGCCATGATGTGTCGTAGGTGGATGAGGTGGTGGTGAATTCCGTGTATCGTAAAGAACCGAAGCAGAATATTGCTTCGAGGGTTAAGTCAATAGATGTGGATAAGTATCCTGCACAGAGGGTTTGGATGCAACGGATGAGTCTGCTGTCAGGGGTAAGCGTTTAGGTTCAAGCTGAGGTTCTGTCTTTCGTAGGCTGAATAACGTGGGGGTGAGAAGGGAAGGGGCTGGAGCTCTGGAAAGAGTTTGATAAAGAAGTACTGCTGAGGTACACTTGGATACACTTGGATCGTGGATGTTCTGATTTTGAGAACTGAGTGAGATTAAGTGAAAAACCTGGTTAAAGATATAATGTCGATGGAAAGAAATGGCAGGCTGAGCGAGGTATCGAAATTTTTGAAACTGCACCATCCTGAATAGTACGATGAAAGGGCTTTAGGAGCGAGAATATTAATGATTGCTTGTTGTGATGGCCCGGTCGAGAAGCTGAAGATGGTGGCTGGAAATGGAGGGGCAGGTGTTGGATGAGAATCCGAGTCTGCTGCCAAAGATTTGTATTTCTGACAGGATTTGCTGCCTGTGGGAAGGTGAAACGGGGAAGGGTCGTGTGGCTGTAAGTGGACGGACAGGAGGAACAGCAGAGACCAAGGTGAAATTGCTGGTGGTCGTGGGATCAAGGTGAGGGTGGCGCTGTAGGAACTGAAAATGCAGTGGGATGTAGGGAGAGGAATGATGTCATAATTTGGTAAGTTGCAACATTACCAACAGGTGACGTAACAAACAAATAACATGAGCACAGGTGCGATGGCTGGGTAGCTGGCCGCATAGGAGTTGATGTGATTATGGACGGAGGAGATTCAGAGACCACGGATTCATTGTCAAACGGATCGCGGTCCAAGGGGCTGCGAACCAGCTCACAGTCCATGGTGAGGTAAGCAAAGAACTATTTGCTATAACTTGAGTAACGTGTATGTCTAAGCCAAAACAAACGGTTGTGAAAACTGATACAAAAGGGAAGTGAACAGATAGGCGTGTGCTTAAATACTTGTGCGCGGAAATGGGATGTGTTCAAGGCGTGGTCTTTGTTCCCAAATCTAGTTATAAAACTTCATTATACTCCTAGAGGTGGCATATTTATTTTGTAAGAAAAACGCTACAAATTTACGATAAGAATTTGATAAGTGCACATTACCACATATTATTAAAATTTTTTTTAAGATAACTTTTTTCTGTTCTTCCCCCTTGTTTTCTTTATTGCTTGTTCGTGATGTACACATTTTTAATAAAACGATACATGTCAGAAATATTAATTCCGAATAATCAGTATCAAACTTGCAAATCCCATCATTCTATCACTAGTTAGGACTGAGAATGTAATCCAGAGAAAGTAGAGGAAATGACCCCAGAGCACAAGGTTTTATGGGCATAAGAAAACGGATGTTGACATCCGATAGCCAGCAGTTACTCATTCTTGCACAACCTCCAGTATTAAAAGGTGTTTTTAATGGTGTGACATCCAGAAAGTCAGTTATGGCAAAAAAACATACAGTCAGTTTGAGCCCTGGGGCATTTGCAGTCAGGAAGTGTGAATCTAAATAAACCAAATAAATTCAGTAGGTGTGAGGAGTTCATGGTCAATTCATTGGGTGTCCACCCGTGTCTCTCTCTGGCCTGCAGTGAGTAAGCAGTCTCTTGTTATGTCCCTGCAGCGGTCACATGCTGTCTTGTGCAGTTCACTGGCCGGACCGTGGGTCAACAAGGCAGAGTTGTGGACACTCCACTGTTGATACTGAGTCACAAGATCTGCTTCAGCCAAGCATGTTAAAACAACGCAGTGTAGGTGCCTGTGAACCTGCTACCTGCCACTGACTTTTAAACCATTCACTCACAGTTTTTTATGTTAGATTTTAAAGTAAAATTTTTAATGAGAATATTTTTCCCTCTGTTTCTGGAAATTAGATTTTGGTCTCACTGGTTAGACACAACATCATAAATTTTCTCAGTCTTGATTGGTTCCTTGCAGTAAGGCAGTTTTGAAGTATTTGTAGCTCGTTGTACCATCTGTTTCAGTTTGTTTGTGTGTGTGTGTGTGTGTGTGTGTGTGTGTGTGTGTGTGTGTGTGTGTGTGTGTGTGTGTGTGTGTGTGTGTGTGTGTGTGTGTGTGTTTAACACTCTTTTTACTTGAAGGCATGTGTTAGTTCACTTTTTAAAATGTGCTTCACATTGCTGAGACAATTAGTTGATTAATCAATTAGAAAAAAATTAATTGACACCAATTCTGATAATTGATTAATCATTTAAGTCATTTTTAAATTACAATTGGCAAACATTTTGCCAGTGAGTATTTGAATATCTGTGAGTTTTGGACTGCTGGCCAGACAAAACAATCAATGTAAAGAACTGACTTTGGTAAATTGGGCTCTTGGAAATTGTGATGGGTATTTCATAAATTAATCAATTAATCACAAAAATAACCAACAAATTAATAGATAATAACCCTACTATTTTGTAGCCTTGTCCTACGAAGCATTTTGCGACTGCTGCTCTGGAAATGTTTTGCAGTACTTCATTATTATTATATCAATGGGAGGACCTGGTATTGTCAGCCAATAGGGTCCAGCTTTGTTATAGTATAGTATGATATACAAAGACTTCAGTTCAGGGCCGTAGCCAGAATTTTAGAAATACTGAGGTCATGAGACCTAGTCCTGGTAGAGGGGTTTGGGGGCATGCCCTCCTACAAAAATAGGATAAATCTATGCATTTTAATGCATTTTGAGAGTAACAATAATCACTTAGGAAATAATGTCAGTGCCAACACATAGATGAAAATTGGACTAGAATCCAACATAAGATAAGTCACAAATATGGCCTATTTTGAAAGTACTCTTTTTCAGTTTAGTTTCTCATTGCATTGAAATTACTTTCACTATCAAACAAATTGTGTAGAGGAGCACAACTGCATTATCTTTCAGGTTTTGCCCTAAATTACCTGACAAGTGTTCTAACACTCATTACTCAAGTTCATCCAAACAATAAGCCATAATCTAAAAGTTATGGCTATTATTATGGCTAAAATATTATCGAAATCGCAGTACGGCTAAGTGCGATATCCGAATCACAGAAGCTGCAATTCTTTGATAAAGGTAAAATGTGTGACAAAACATCATTATAATGAAGTACTGTAGTGCTGCAGAGATGCCCTGGCCTGCAAGTCTTGTTCTCCAGATGTAAGAAAACATGTTTGTTTGGTATAGACCCTAACAAATGTCACATCATCATTTTCACCATGAATATTTTTGCCACTGGAAATGTCAGAGCAGAAACTCCTAACTGATTATGTGCACAAAAGTTTGGACATGTCACATTTTGAAAGCATATAGGTTAACAGTTTGTGAGTTCAGATCTTGAACGCAGTTGCTGCTTCTGTTCCTGTGGTGTGACTCGTAGTTACTTGTTTTGAGTGTGTAGGTCAGGTGGAATACAGTCTATGGAAGGCTATAGCTAGGTCCATTATTCATGGCATTGACCAATCTTTCTTCTAGAGGAAGGTTATATAACCGGAGCGCCCCAATTTATTATTGCCGTTCTATAGTGTTCTTAAATTATCTAAGAGGATTACCAATACCATATTAGTAAGGCCAGTCATGTGTGCTTTGAAAGTGCAACCTGTATTCAAACAGGTCTCATAGTAAGTATTGCGTGTATGTAGGTTATAGCCCCCTCGCCCATGGAGTGAATAGAATGACAGGGCCGTACTGTACGTGCGCAACTCGTTACATGTATGTCACATAATGTAACGTGGTGCGTACACAGAGCTGTTAAGCTCTACTGGCGAGATGATGCCAGGCTTTGTTCACAACACACCATACAACTAAGTAGTTTTGGCAATTCCTCCCTTAAGCAAATTTTAAGAAATATATATATTAAAAAATTTAAAAAGACCCAGAAAAAATACCAAGGACATGACCTCGGTGTCCTCAATGGTAGTTATGGGCCTGCTTCAGTTTATTTACTCAACAATACTCCTATTTGATCACAAATTTAATTTAATTTTTTAAAAATTTGAAATTATAGAACAAAACCGGACAGGACAAGTAGGGCTGGGCTAACATTTTTCAATATTAGTGCCAATACAATAGCTGAATTTCTCTACCAATACAATATATATATACTTTTTTGATACCTTACTTTAAAGGAAATAAACATGTTATGTTTTTCTTCTGTTAGAAAGAACCAACTCCCTAACTCACTGTATTAGTTAATATATTGAATATTTTTGTTTCATTCTGCTTCTGTCCACATGCTAAGCCTTTATGTTGAGAAGGAAGGTGGACAATGTTTCTCCCACAACTTTTAGTTTACATGCAGGTTTTGAACTGTTGATGAATTGATGAAGTGAACTGTTATTTCAGCATTTGTGCTGGTGCTTAAAGAGGAAGTATGCCTCAACATTTTATTTGGAGTTTGAGTAGACGGGATCTCAGAATTGTTTGGACAGTTGTGTTATTAAATGAAATGTAATTACGTTAGATAGTGAAGAATGTAAGAATAATAATTTTTTTTTAATTAATTTGTTTATGCTACAGTATTAAAGTGTTGGTATTAAACAGTGAACTGAGGCATTGTTGTTATGAACAATTTAAAAGATAAAAGTATTTTTTGACAAAACAGTCTTTACTTAAGGTGCACTTACAAACTTTTTTCAGCACTTTTCAACCACTTCTTTATCTCTATCTGCTAATGAAGACCATGAAAGTTCTGGAAAAAGCTGGTATTTAGACCTTGAGTTAAAATTATTTGATCAAACTACTATTTCCAAGGTCAAGAATTAACTTTCATGGTCATGAACATATACTGTATGTTTTTGTTAATTTGTTTGGATCTCCATTGTAGAGTCAAGACTCAAGACTCAAAATATTTTTTTTCATATAACAAAAGAATGTTAAATGTCAAAGAATAAGTCAACAAAATTACAAATCTGACCAGACTTTCAATGCTACAGTTTTTGATACTGTGCTACAGACACACTTTGGTTGGTACCAATAAAGTCTTTGGTTTTAAGACACAATAATTAGCATGAAAAAGCATGATTTTAGCTCTCTGGGATAAGTGTTGTACATGTTAAAAGTCCAGTTACAGAGGCTTTCCCTATAAAAAGCAGAGAAGAAGAAAGATTGAGAAACAAAGGCAGACACAGGGAGAGTGTAGAGATCAGTAGTTGTGGCTACATGGAAGGCTGTAGGAGCCAGCCATTTAGATGAATTACAGTAGCACAGCTTCCCTTTCATCTCACTCAAGGATTGTGTCTGGAGGGGAGGAAGCAAATTGGTTCTCATCATGCTTAGCAAGTGCTGCTCAGTCTGATTCTGATAGCTGTGTATGTGTATATTCCTTCAGGATGATATACAAGAGGAACATTAATGCTGTGCTTTAAGCCAACTATCACAGTCATCTTCTCTTCCAAGAGCACAGTGACAGAGCCACAAACAGCCTAATCTGTTATATCTTTTATTTAACAGCTTTTCCAAAATGTGATTCATCAATGTGTCGCTTTAACCATCAGTGACATCAGTGATGTCTCTGTCACAAATGTGTAGGTGCATAGGCATCACCTGCTAATGAGCTACTAGGCAATGTTTTTCGATTTTACTTTTAGAAGTTGTTTGCTAGTTTGCTAACTAATCTTAAAGTAATGTTGCCTGCCTTTAATTAAAGCGTGCTAGCTAGCTAAGCTAATTCAGCAATTTCACACTGTTAACAGTACATTGATCTACTTTCAAAAGCACAAAAATAAAACAGTTTTGCTATTGAGCAATGGAACCCGTAAGAATAATCATTTATGTTAAACATATGATTTCTTGTGATTTCGACTGTCATGGCGTGTGTGTAGATTAAAACTTTGGAGCCTACGTTTTTTGTTTTTATTTGTAATTATTTAGAGGCTTTAACAAGGTCTCATTCTCTAATAGATTTGATAAACATTTTCGGTTATGACCAAAATGTGTTGCATTCTTGTTTTCAGTCAGCTTCAGTAACAAAGCTGAGATATACATGATTTATAAAAATCATGCATATATGTTTTGAATGTGCAGAAAGTTTTGAAGATGAGCAGAAATCTTGCTGAAACACATGTGAGCTATTAAAGTCTAGGGGTTTATAAATGAATTAAAATGAATTAATTTATCATTGACGTGACATACATTGATGCAGAAAATGCACAAAATCACCAGAATGCAGGAAATTAAGTATTTGATGCTCCAAACTTCTTGGGAGGATCCCCCAGACCCCGCACTTAATATGTGCCCCCTGAAACGAAACATACACAAGGGTGTAGCTTGTTGACAGTTGACACAGAATAAGAAGAGAAGAAAAAAAGGACATTTCACAGCTAATTTGAATCTGAAAGTGAAAGATTTCTTTAACCACCAGCACACACAAAGACACAGTGCTGTTAACTTAATCACCTTAGACATTCTATGGTTTAAACTGCTGCATGATAGCTGTGATGTGACTCATATTTTCCATTGTGTCAAAGTAAGACAGAATGATGCAGATAACTACACTAATAACAAATTAATCAAATTCAGTCTTGAAATGAGTTGATTTGTTTTGGGAATAGATTCACTTTCTCAGAAGCACACTGGCAGATTTTTTGAAATTATAAGAAAATAAGATTTTGGAACTCAAAATAAATAACATGACGGAGCATGACATGATCTGTGACTGCAGTTAGTAATATTTTTCAATTATTGATTAATCTATCTTTTTTAAATTGATACGTTGATTGAGTGTTCATTCTTGACCTTGGAAATAGTTGACAAAAAATGTATTTTCATTTCTCATTTACTAGCTTTCAACCACCTCTCATGGTCTTATCATCAACCGATAAAGTTTTCATAACAACTGAGCAAACTCCACTGATGAAGACTATGAGATGCAATGTCAAATAGATTACTTATCTTATCTTGCTTATATATAAAAGCAGTAAATCATCATTGTTAAGCAATCAAATGTGCTGTTTTTGAATAAACGAATTATTGATGATCAAAATAGTTAATAGGATCATTTTCTGTGAAATCATAATAATAGAATATTATATATACAGAATAATTTTCTCAGCACTAGTAAAATTAAGATTTTTTGAAATTTATTTAAGAGCAAACACAACTGTGAGCTACAGTGATGTGAAGCATTTAGGTAAAGCAGGTGGCTGAAAATAAAGCAGGTAGATTTTTGTCACCATGATGATTTGGAAATCTAGGGGGAAAAAGGAATATATATATATATATATATGTGTGTGTGTTTTGATTTTAAAAGTTTGTGTGTAATACAAAATGTCTGAAATATTAACCACAAATATTATAGCCCATATTAAGGGGATTGCACTGTAAAATTTTAAATAAAAATGTAATTTCACAAAAATAAAATTCAAAATAGAATTTGTCAAAATTTGTCAAATTATTTTAAAGTCGAAAGCTTAGGAAAAAGCTAGTAAGTTTGAGCTTGAGTTGAGTTTCTATAAATCGATTCATCTTTCCTTTTTTCCATTATTTCTGATTCTTGATTTTAGAAAATTCCTGATACAAGTAAACTTTCATTGAAAGCAAAAGGAGCAGTGTATTCCCATTGATGTACAATTATTACGGTAATTTTTCACTTGTTCTTTAAATCTGAATTCAAATAGAGTAAATTACCTTTTTAGCTTGTTCTTAAATGTTTCACAATATGTACTTGTACAGGAACAGTTTCTCGCTGTCTTGCAATAGATTTAATAAAAACCCTTAAGAATTAGATAGATTATATTGTAATGATCTCTGACACAACTCTTCACTTATAGTCACAAAATCTTTACATTTGAATGACGTGTTTCTGTAGCTTTCCTTTGAGATTGGCTGAGTAATTGTGGATGATAGGAGGATCTGTCTTCACGCTGAAGGGACGCCCTCCCTGCACACCACCAACCTGCCAATCATGTGTCTGACCTTGCATCTTTCTGCCTGATAGTGATGTAGATGTGTCAGTGTGACCGTGTGCTGCTCGTGGATACATGATCACTAATCACCATCAGGAGATGAAGGACAAATCTGTAAGTAGCACGAATACTGTACATACGCCACCTTTTGTTTTTATATGTCAAAACATTATTTTCTGTTGACAGGAAGGCTGTTTTTTATTTTTTCCTGTTGTGGTTAGACTGTGTGAAGCCGAGGCAAACATTTGTCACAGTGACACACAAGCAAAAATTCAGACGGTGCTGTAGTCTGATTCTTCTATTATTCTTCTTTTATTATCTATATTTATCTATATGTAATTTATAATTTATAATCCCAGCAGCAACAAGACTTATTTATTTATTTTGCTATAAAATAATTAATCGATTCCTTTCTATTTTGAAGTAAAGTTCTTTGGAGTCTAAAAGCAGAAAATCTCCATTAAAACAGATAATTCAAAGGCTCTTGAAGACTAATGATATTGTTGTGTTCTCAAACAACAAGAGACAACCACACTGTCGAAACTAATAAATTCTTGACAAAGTACGCATTTCCATTTATAACTAAGTGTTGCAAAGGAAATAAAGCTTCCTTCTCTGACTTCCTTTGCAGGTGCTAGAATAGTGGCTGTAGTAGACTTGATATTCAGTGATAATTAATCCAACTTTCATTCTCTCTTATGCTAGTGTAAATCTTTTAACAAGCCTCATAACTATTAACAACTCCAGTGATTTACACACACAAAACAAAGGAAACCTAGATTTCTAACCCTTTCCTTCTAATAATAGATCCAGGCAAAATATCCCATTGAACATATGCTTGTTAAAAGGGAAACTATAACTCTAAAGTGACATGCTGCTCACTAATCTCTTTACGGCAGTTCTCACTTGTATATAGAGTCAGAACTCTTATCTCTGCTTTTCTTAATAATCTACAATCAAAAACAAAGGCATTCTTTGTCCGGGAGCTATTAGTCTCATAGCCAGAGTTTGTGGTTAAGTGTATACAGTGGAGTTAAAGCTACTGTAGTAAGAGAACATGTAGTTAGAATACTTAGCCCAGACCATGTGGAGTGCTGGCATCTGTGTCACACCCTGAGACCAGCTCAACGTGGATACTTTTGCTTTTGGTGGCTGTGGCATGCTGCTATGGCCTTGTATGAGTCCTAGGCCTCCCACTGTAAAATATATGTGTGTGTATTTATACAGATGGGGGACAAATTAAAGGATGGGGCGGACCTCATAGTCTCAAGGACTAAAAGTATAGTTTTGTTCCTTTTTCAGAAAAAGGATTGTTTGTTACTAAACGGTTTAATCCTGTATTGTGACTTGGGACAATATGCACAATAGTTGTAGTATCAGCATAGTTTCTATTTCCTTACACAAAAAGTGAGGAAAATTTGAATTTCAGTGTGACTTAAATAAGCATTTTGGTTTACCAATGAGACCTACTGGAACATCTTTGCAAGGTAGCATAAACATTTTAATTTAGTCTCTGTAAGTTGCTTTATATTTCTTAATTATTCTACCTAGGGGTGTAAGAAATATCTCAAACAAGAAGCTAAATCCTGAATGACTTCCTGCTTCCTGTTCCTGCTCAGGCTAATTGAATCTTGTGTGGTTTTTTTAAACAATGTCTGGCAAAAACTGGAGAAAATGGAGCCAAACTGAACTGAGGAGGGGACGAATATGCCAAAAAAAGTAAATGCTATTGTCCAGGCTGAGGCAACATGTGTCAAAAAATAAAGTATCCCAAGTATCCAAAGGGTTTTCTCTGTCGCCAAACAGCATTCACGACACATTGACACATCGAAATGTACTTCCTTATTTATTTAAGGATATTTCCTAAGGAGTTGACTTAAGTTACATTTTTGCAGGTCCCTTTTTCTAAAGCAATTTTAAGAGAACTAGGAAAACCTTTTAAAATGCTTTATGCAGCAAAGCATTTTTTTTTCTATGAAAAAGTGGCACAGTAGTCAGTTAATTCAACTTGAAACAAGTGGCAGTAACTTGAAATAAGGCAGAATGTGTAAAAATGTCAAACGTAGAAAGCAGTCCATCCTTCAAATAAGTGCTTGTACATCAGAAACAAGTGGAAACATCCCATCACACTTTTATTTACACACTACACCTCTGCGCCGGCCATAGCCGTGGCCGGAGGCATTATGTTTTCAGGTTGTCCATCCGTCCCATTCTATCTCAGGAACGCCTTGAGGGAATGTCTTCAAATTTGGCACAAACTGATTTGAATTTGGTCGTCAAAGGGCAAAGGTCAAGGTCACTGTGACCTCACAAAACACGTTTTTGGCCATAACTCAAGAATTGATGACCCTATTTCACAGTTGAAATATCACAATGAATTGGTAACACTTTTGACTCAAAGGTCAAGGTCACTGTGGCCTCAAACTGACCTTGACAAACACGTTTTTGGCCATAACTCAATAATTGATGCAGTAATTATGACAAAATTTCACACAGATGTTTAATAGAATACAACAATGAAGTGATGACATTTTTTACCCAAAAGGTCAAAGGTCAACTGTGACATCATTATGTCCGTTTTTGGCCATTATTAACTCAGGAACAGAAGGGGAGATTGTAACCATATTTCACAGTTGGTCAGACACTGAATAGGTGACACTTTTGACTCAAAGGTCATTGTGACCTCAAAATAGATTTTTAGCCATAATTTAAGAATTAATTGGATGATTACGAATTTTTTTACAATGAGTAAACAATAATTAGCACAGTTCGGGCTTTCCCTCATGTCGTCCATTCTGCCTTTCACTTCCTCCCTCATTCTGAATTTTGAGCGTCATCTTAATCACCTTACTGCAAATAACGTATTGGAGCCTGCCTAGCTAATCATGAGCCTGTGAGTGAGTGAGTTTCACCTACAGCTCACAGAGAGGCTTCGCATCTAAAAATGCCAGGAGAAAACAAAAGCACTACTCTATAAGAATCCATCTTTACATAGTAATCAATGTACATGTATACCTGTTTAGTTTAACAATATTCACTGGAATCACACATATGTATCATATGTATCAATATAGTGATAACTTCCATTTAGCCAGAAAATACACTTTATACCTTTTATTCAATTCCTTCCAAGTATTCACTACATATATTACATGAGTGTGGACAGACATGGATGTAAATTGCAACTTGACTGGTTGCCGGAGGCATACAACCACAGGGGCGGTAATTCTAGTTTTTTATACACTTTATTTTTCTTACATAAAATCAGGAGTTGAAAGAGAACAGCCTGCCCTCTAATCCAGGCTGTATGTTTCAGCGGTGTGTATTTTACAAAGCAGGAGTAATCCAAGCACATAATTCACACATGGCCCATATGTGGAAGTTTAAGTGCCATTGCTTGTTCCCTGGGTTTGTGAAGTATCAGTGCTCAACTGTACTTGCCTGTCTGCTTCCCATGATGCACCTCCCCATCTCCTGCCTGGTGAAGGCAGTGAAAGAGGCTATTGTTCCTGTCACTCTGAGGCATTTTGCATGCACTTATGACACAGAGTGGGAGAAATTATTCCCATTATACCCCTGGAATGTATTTAAATCTATCAATTCTGTATGAATAAATGCTGCTCTAGTCGGCAGACTAATTACTTTAGTCACAAATGTACTTGTTTACATGTTTGAAAGAAAGGGAAGCAAAAAGTTACAAAAGGTACAAAAAGTTATTTGAAGAAGAAAAGAAGATGGTATTACAAGTTTTCAAATCAAAAGCAACACCTTGTTTTATGCTAATTTCCTTCCTCATTGAGGCATTTTTCATTTTTAGTATGACCTGGAGCAAAGACCACCTCCAGACCCTGATTCAGATGTCTGATCCTCTGAATTGAGTGGTCTGTTAACACTTTGCAAGAAAACAAGTGGCTTTCAGGGCTTCTTTCTCCTTAATTCCTTTCTTTTCTCACTGAGCTTTGAATGATGTGCAACAAACCACAGTTGGAAGAGCTTGAAGCTTCTCTCATGGATTTTTCCTGCATGATGTAATGTTTTGATGATCCTCTATATAGTATGCCATGTGCAGTGTAATCAAAATATCCTCCCCTGCAAAGGTGGACTTCCCTGTCTTCTCGGGGGAGATCATTTATGCTTCACATACCATGAGACCCTTTGAATCCCCTAAACAGGACATTCTTTGCTTTGACATGTGTGAGAACGTTTGATTCTCTCTGTTCTCAAGTTCCAGGCCACATGAAATCCTAATAGAAGTGAAGCTTCCTAATCCTAATTCTGCATCTTTAAGTGGTGCCTAAAATACCTATCCTTTTTTTCAATCCTGAGCTGAGTTGCAGGAGTCTCAGCCACAGCTACTTGGGGTGTAAACCAAGAGCGCTATGCAGAGGTCATGAAACACTGCCCTATCTGTCAGTAGTGAGTCTATTTTTAACCCTGCTGTATCACATATCACATCGTGCCATTTTGTTCTTTTGTTCAGCGAGGGGAGATATTTCAGAACTCGAGTAGTGTGGGAGGTGGAGGCCCCTCCCTAACAATTGATCTTCCCTGTGCTTCGTGTGTGTGAGATGAGGTAAAGCCCACGCCTGCCACTGACCTGTTTCAGGGTTTGAAAATGTGCTCTTCCCATTCATTAGGATGGGCGGCATGCACTGCTACCAAGCGCTTTCACTACATCTGTATTTGTCGTCTGTGATAGGATCCAGATGGCAGTCTGAAACACCCGTGCAGACCTCGTACGAGCTTCACATATTTAAAGGAGCCTTGCTCCCAGGTTACTCTGTAAACAAGTCATGGTCAGTGCATTTATAGTATTAGCAGTTCATTTAAAATCTACAGTGTACCGTGTCTGGATGGGATTACTAATTCACACAAAGTGTCATCAAAACACTATGGCAAAAGTGTTTATACCTTTTTCTGAATGCCTACAAACGAAGGTGAGGTGAAAAGCCAGCTGCCATAGTCAGGGGCAAGATATGATGAATCGGGATAACACCCAAAGCGACATAAGTAGTTGTGAGAAGAAGGAAAAAAGAGCTTGAGAGAGCAGTTCAAGCTCCTCTTACTTTCTTATCTGCGCACACCTGGCCAACCGCTGTGTAAAGTCAGTGTGATTGTTGGGTTGTTGGTTTTGGAAAATTACAAAACTCTGCCAGACGCAGCACCCCTAATTCTGCCATCAGAAAGGTGTGGGGAAAGGGGTTTCAGTTGCTGTTTGATCATCCAACAAGCATTTCTTTTAAAGCATAGGCCTTATACATTCCTTCATTAATGTAATCTGCATCAAAAAACACATACCCAGTCTTCTCAGAGTCATAGCTGAGTCATATTGCAACAGAAAGACATAAACATACTGCTGGAATCAGTGGAACTAACTTTCTCCAGTGATAACAGTATCTCAGGTGTCAGTTGGTGATTAACATCCTTAAATCCATCCACAGGCCGAAAGTCCCAACAGTTTCAAATTGCATACATTTTTTTCTTGTATATATATAGTACCACCCACATACTGATGGTATTTGTAGGTGGCTTAACTTATTCTGTAAATAACAATATATGACATGTCTAGCTAAGACATGTAGTGACTATAATATATTACTATAATAGTGACTTAATACTATAAGCCTATAAATAAAGATAAAGAAAGAATGAAATCCGAGTAAAAGCTGCCTAGGATTCAAATGGTTAAAGGGTGAAAGACAAGACAAAGATAAAAAGCTGCCAAATGATATACCATTCAAACAGACATTTAGTAAGTGCCCTTTGTTTTTTAGAGGTCTTTTTAGAGTGATCAGGACAAGACTTAATCTGCTGAGGGAAAAGTCCAAAGGCTTCTTTGCTGCTGTATTTGTTTGGGTTGGGTTATGATCCTCCTATCCAGTCTGCTGCTGCTGCTACTGCTGCTGCTCTGTTTTGCTCAGATTTTTTGCTGCTATGAATGTGGCGGGGGAATGTGCATGGGGCGGGGTAACAGAGGGGGGAGCACAGGAATTCCCACACACTTGGCTCATCTTGCATTTGCTCTACTCCTCCTCCTTCGCCGAATCTTCCCCACCACACATGGAAAAAGGGATGTTTTGTTTGTGAAACACAACGCACTCAGGGCCGTGCACCACATCCTTGTTTTTCAGGCATCTGGGACCCGGAGACGCTGCACGATGTGGCGGCTCGGTTAGCAGGAGGAGCACCCTTTTTGCTTTTATTTTTAGCCAAAATTCATCAGGTCTAACAAGTAGGGCAATTTGAGCCAAGTCGTGTGCAGCACTCCAGGTCCCTTCCACAAAGTCAGTCTTCACCTCCCCTCTTGGGAAAAAGCTACGGACAGCCGTGCTCCAGGTCTGGGGTTTTGTTGAGTCATGTGAGATCATGTACACAGAAACACAGGAGAGGTGGGGGCAGCGGGGTAAATGAGGGGGATGGGGTTAAGGCCAGGGGCAGCAGGGGAGTAAAATCTGCTCAGAGGCCAGCAGACAGCAAAACGCACTGGTTTATACTGATTTACGCTGCAGGTCTTGACAGTAGGGGGAGAAATGTCGAGCCTGCCAGCTCGTCCCAAACCACTGTCACACTTTGGACAAGACTGGACTTTTTAGTAGACAAACCCTCCACAGGCGAATAAAAAAACACTGACAAGAGGCAAGTTTCAGTCCAAATTTGACCTTTTAATCTGCATGATCAGACTGGATTTTTTTTCCATCCCTTGAATGCTGTTTGAACTCGTTTTCCTTATGCTGTCTTCACACGGCTGGACTAGCTCCTCTGACAGATGCAGTGTTTGAGTTAATTGCCCTGCAGGGAGGTCTGGATTTGGCATGTCAGTCATATATTTAGCATTGCATTGATACAGTACAAGTAGGTGCCTTAAGGTAGTTACGCTGCACAGAGGTGGGGGTCTACTGTGGCTTCATACCTGAAACAATATGTCTGTGCATCACATTTTCGATATCAGCTTTAGAGAATTAAATATTTCTTACCTGACTAATTAGGTACTGGGCTGCAACTAATGATTAATTTCATAATTAATCTATTGATTATTTTTTTTAATTAATTAATTATTAAACAATGTCAGAATCAGAATCGGAATCAGGTCTGTCCCAAAATAGTGGAAAATTGACAATAATGTGAAACAGAGAAACACAGCAAATCTTCATATTTGCATATCCTGAAAATGTTTTGCATTTTTGCTTAATAAATGATAATTAGTGGATTACATCAAAATAGTTATTGATTGAGTGTGAAAGTTCATTCTTGCAGTTGACATTCCAGGAAAAAGCTAGTAAGTGGACATTAAAAAATTTTGTCAAACAAAAGTAGTTATTGATTATTTTTTTGTTCAGTCATCAATTGTTTCAGCATTATATACTGTAGTTAGATAGTTGACTTACCTACAAAATCAATAAAAAACAGTTTTTGATTTTTAGTTAAATGTTTCAACAACTGTTGGATTAATTGCCATGAAATTTGATACAGACAGTCATGTTCTAATCTGGATGAACTGTAATAATTTTGGTGAACAACATTCAGTGGGTTAATAATTTTTATAGCCAATAAAAAGCGCTGACACTCTCACAGGACATAAATCAGCACAGTCTGTATTTGCAGGGTGTTCTTAAGTGTGTTGGAAACAAGGCTGTACACTGCAGTGGCAACTCCTTCCAGCCCACCTTGAGCGATGAAGGTCACACAAGAGGAGAGTTAATGTCAAGCACAAGTGTTATTTAGATTTTCAGTCTTCCCACTCCCATTAGAGCTGTCAAGAGGCTGTATATCCTGCTTCTGTGTATGTCTGATTTTTGTCTCTGGGAATATATGCTTCTATGCTGCTATGTATGTTCATGTTCAACTCTCATAACTGTCATTATTCATGTCTCATTACTGTACAATAGAGCTCTTGTGTGTACTGTAAAGGTGCCCATTGTGTCAGCTGAGTTACCCAGTGATAGAGCGGCGCTTAGTGGTTAGTGGTAGAGTGGGTTGTTCACCAATCGGAAGGTCAGCGGTTCGATCCCGGTTTCCCCCAGTGTCCTCGGGCAAGACACTGAACCCCGAATTGCTCCAGAGGGGTGTGAATGATTAGTTAGTTTCTTTGGACTGATGAGCAGTTAGCATCTGCCATCAGTGTGTTAATGGGGTGATATGTAATGTGAAGCGCTGTCGGAAGACTAGAAAGGCGCTATACAAGTACAGTCCATTTACCATTTGATATTTAAAGCTGCATATATTGAAGAGCCCAATAGTCCAAAACAGCCACAATTAGCGACCAAGCTACCTAGCTTCCTAACAGTTAGCAAGCCAGCTAGCTACTGTGATAGCATGTTCCCAGATGACTAGTGTGTTAAGGGCCATTCACACTTAAAGGACAGCAATGAGCTGCTATTTATTGTGAATGGGACCTGGCATTGCAGCCCAGCGTCTCCCACTCAACTAAACCCAGCAAACATTTCGATGTTGAAACGACGATGTCAGCAAAAATGAAAGTTGTCCCACCTGCAGTTGTCAACGTCTCCACAATGTCAGGTCACAACATAGACAGTGTCAACGTGTAGTCTTCAACTTTTAAAAATTATTAAATTTCTATATCCTGATGTGTTTTGTGAATAACTGTCTTGCAAGAATTTCAAAATTCAAGAATTCCTGCTCACAACATCTGTTCATATTAACTTTTTAATGTAAAATAATCAATTACAATATAGTAATTATTATATACTATTAATATATATATTCATTATAATACATATATGAATTAATTAAAGACCATCTCATAGAAAGTCCAACAGTCTGTACTCCTGGTGTGCTGGAATACTACACAAAATAGCCTACATTCGCCAATTTTTTACTGTTGAAATTATACAATGCAGATTAACTTGTCTGTATCTACTTTTCAACCACAACTGTATGGATGTGTTATTGATTTGAGTATTTATCACAAAAAAAGCCATGTTGAGAGCTGTTAAAGTTAAAGGTTATATTGATAAAATTTTTATGTAGCCGAATATTTAAAAAATAATAAAACATCCACAAAGCTTTTAAGAAGGTGTGGAATAAAAGTCACTTTTCCTAAAAAAAAATTCTGATTGTGAATTAATCATTTTAAAAATGTTGATGGGTCCAAAATGAATGTTCTGTTTATCTCTGTGTGAGATGTCTTAAGTTTGGTTCCTGCTTCTAATAAGGCTTGTGAGCCAATAGTATAACAACGTTGGTATCACGTGGTATAGTTGCCAGTGTTGAAAAAAAACGGACACTGACATTGGCACATATTAGCTATCTTAGCTTAATAGTCCGAACAACAATAACCCATAAAATTACAGTTCTACATATTTTAACAAAATATAGAACAACTATGACAGCCATACTCCCTATAACCTTAACTAATGTGTTGTCACCGGTTAGATTGTCAAAATTAGAAAATTAACAACTTCAGTCCCTGAGGAGCTACATTAGCATTAGTGACGGTTGCGTCAAGTTACCAAATGTTATAGTTCCCTCAAACAATGTAACGTTATCACGAAGATGCATATCAGAGGGGATTTAGAAGTGGGCCAGGGTCCAACATAACCAGGGCATAATCCAGGGCAACTTGATTGTGGCGGATTGGTCCGCTTATGAAAAGACATTCGCTCTTCTTTAAGAACAGAGTGGACGTGGGATCCCAATATATTACCAATGTGGCCAAATCTGCTCATTATAGTGTTTAGACCCAAAATGTGACTGTTATTGAGGGTGTCATCTCATGTAGCAGTCTAACATTGTACATAGCAACCATTGTTGCTATGTGGCGCTCAGCTGTTTTTTATAATCTGCTATGAGATTTGATTTCAGCAAGAAAATACTTTGATTAATGTTAATGTTAGGTCAACACTATGCGCTAGCTAACGTCAATTTTTGACTGTAGATGTCTGCTATTAGACAGACAGCTGCATGGGGTTTAATATGGGGTTTAATAGTATCCCTACAATTCAATTAAATTTTATTTTATTTATATAGTTCAACAGAAGTTATCTCATTGCACTTTTCCTATAGAGCAGGTCTAGACCATACTCTTTATAATATTATTTACAGATACCCAACAAATTCCACCATGAGCAAGCACTTGATGACAGTGGCAAGAAAAAACTTTCTTTTTTTTTTAATAGGCAGAAACCTTGGGCAGAACCAGACTCAATGGTGGGTGGCCATCCACTGCTGCCATGTTGAGAGAGGGAGAGAGAGAGAGAGAGAAAGGGGTGGGGGAGAGGGAAGCACCTAGAATTCCTCAATTCCACCTAGAATTGGTAGTGGTAATATTTATATTAATGAAGTAATAATAATAGGAATGATAGATAATGACAATAATAGTAACAAAGCCAATAACAACAACTGTAGTAGCAGTTGTCGAGCAGGAACACGTGCATTCCTCTCCCCTCTCCCTTCCCTCTCCCCCACCCCCTTCTATCTCTCTCTCTCGCAAGTTTTTCCTTGCCACTGTCGCCAAGTGCTTGCTCATGGTGGGATTTGTTGGGTCTCTGTAAATAATATTATAAAGAGTACGGTCTAGACCTGCTCTATAGGAAAAGTACAATGAGATAACTTCTGTTATGAATTGGTGCTATATAAATGAAATTGAATTGAATTGAACACAGGGGCAGAAAGCGGGCCACAATCACAGATCCAGACTCTACAGCTCCGGAGGCAGAAATACCTGCTGAAACCGACAGAAGGACAGAGGCGAGAGACAAGAAAGCACAAAACTATGGGAGAGAAAAGATGTTGAGTTAGTAACATGCATTAATGGGATAAAAATGCATACAGATGGAGAGGGAGAGGAGGAGAGAGGAAAGAGGCGCATCATGGGAAGTCTTCCGGCAGTCTAGGCCTATAGCAGCATAACTAAGGGATGGTTCAGGACTCACCCAAGTCAGCCCTAACTATAAGCTTTATCAAAGAGGAAAGTCTTAAGCCTACTCTTAAATGTAAAGATGGTGTCTGCCTCCCAAACCCAAACAGGGACCTAATTCCACAGGAGAGGAGCTTGATAGCTGAAGGCTCTGGCTCCCATTCTACTTTTGGAGAATCTAGGAACCACAAGTAAGTCTGCATTCTGGGAGCTCAGTGTTCTAGTGTGGTATTATGAGCTCTTTAAGATAGGATAGTGCCTGACCATTAAGAGCTTTGTAGGTGAGGAGAAGGATTTTAAATTCTATTCTGGATTTTATAGGGAGCCAGTGCAGAGAAGCTAATATTGGAGAGATATGATCTCTTTTCCTAGTTCTTGTAAGTACACGTGCCGCAGCATTCTGGATCAACTGGAGAGTCTTAAGGCAGCCTGATAATATGGAATTGCAATAGTCCAGCCTAGAAGTAACAAATGCATGGGCTAGTTTTTCTGCATCATTTTGAGACAGGATGTCCCTGATATTTGCAATGTTACATAGGTGAAAGAAGGCAGTCCTTGAAGTTTATTTCATGTGGGAGTGAAAGGATAAATCTTGATCAAAAGAGGTTCCTTACGCTGGTGCTGGAGGCCAGGGCAGTGCCATCTAGAGCAACTATGTCTTTAGATAATGTGTCTCGGAGGTGTTTGGGGCCAAGTACAATAACTTCAGTTTTGTCAGAGTTTAACATCAGAAAATTGCAGGTCATCCAGGTTCTTATGTCCTTAAGGCATGCTTGTGCCTCGATTAATGTGAGTGAATATGACTGGGCGGAGTGGATTTATGTAATTTGAACATATTCTTCATGACCCAGCCAGGTTTCAGTAAGACAAAATAAGTCAATATGATACTCTGATATTAAATCGTTCACTAGTACAGCTTTAGATGACAGAGATCTGATGTTTAAGAGTCCACATTTAATTGTCCTATTTTGTTGTGCTATTTCTGCGGTTTTGTTTAGGTTTTTATGTATAACTCCTCTTCTGTTAACTTTTGATTTTATTAATTTAAGTGGTCGGGGGGCAGACACCATCAGTATGGAGTTTTGGGTGGGTAACTGCTCTGGAAGCGTAGAGAAGCATGTAGGACTGCAACTCTGCCTCCTGGTCTCAACTCTGATTTGTAATGGTTTTGGTCCACTAATAAAATCAGTCAGATTTCTGGATATGAGAGCTGCTCCATCCAAAGTGGGATAAATGCTGTCTCTCCTAATCAGACCAAGTCTTCCCCAAAAAGTCCGCCAATTATCTACAAAGCCCACATCGTTTGCTGTCTATAGCTAATCTATAGCTAATGTATAGTTATATGTTGCGAAATGAATTCATTACTCTATCATGAAGGATTCATCACTTGATATGACTGAGTCTGAGTCTCACTCTACTAGACCATGAAATACGCAGGTTTCGCAACAAAGTGGCAACCACTGGAATGGAAGGGGGTAGGGGGAGTGCGTCATCTAGTGGCTGGATGTTATCAATATTATCAATAGCACATTTAAATATCAGCCAAAATCCAGTCTTTTTTTTAGGAGTCATACAAAGTCATATGTTATGATTTAGGAGTATCATCTGTGTAACGGGGGAATCCAGATCTGTTAAATTGAGCAATATGTTAGTCTGGAAAGTAGTAAGGCCGGCAGTCACTGGACTCCAACAACTCTAGTGTGTGTTTTCGGAGAGATGGGCTTTTGTTTTCGGGATAATGGGCCGTCAGACTAATGGTCCAATGGGACATTTTTAGGACTATTGGGGTTTCAGAATAATGGGCCGTCAGACCAATGGGCAGTCCCCTCCACACTGCGAGCATATAGCAATTAGCATATAGCATTAGCCTGGCCACGCTGGCCTAACATTAGCTAGCTAGCTAACGTTGCATCCACATCATGCAAACTAAATGCCACTTTTTATAACTCTGAAAGTTGCATATGAACGCATAAAAATCGTCTAATGTTCTATCATAATAAATAACTTACGATAAATGTATAAAGAAGTCTTCATTGTTTGCTGTCCTGTGCTGTTTGTGCTACTCAAGAATATTCTGTGACTAACACTTATTATACAAAGCCAACTTCTAGGTTGCATAATTATAAAAGTAAATAGAATCCGAGCGTTCCATTGAAGGAATTCAGGTGTTGGAGATCTTTCAGTAAAAGATTGAGCAAAGTTGCTGGGAAATGCTGGGAAGGCGCAGTAGATTGATATTCATACTTGGAGGGACAACACATACAGAACCACAATGCCGATCTTGGGAAAGACTGATTGGCTGATTAAACTGAATTAAAACTGTTTCAACAACAAGCTCCTAGCACTTTGTCACATATTGGTGCCGTGCTTTAGACCCTCCCTGCCTGGTAAAGGTCCACTTTATTCAGACTCCAAACCCCCAGTTTGTAACGCAGTAACGCAACGCTAGTAACGCAACTCTTGAGCCAAGCTAAGATAACCCTGATGACATTGCTATTATGTCATCGGGGGTCAGACTTGACAAAGCTCCTCTAGACGCCAAATAAGTCATTACACAACTGTTTTCACAAGCTGAGTCGTACTAATGATGATGAGTAAACCTGTTGTGTAAAATTGGTAGAATGACACTTTAATGACATTTCTTCCAGACCTCCATGAACTTGCTCTAACAGAGGTCTGTCCATGCACGGTTGAGGCAAAGACAACATCTTTATCACCGTATGTCAAAATTTTGTTCCATTACTAAGAGTAGGTGTGACCTTTTCCTAATGATTGATATCTCATTTTAGAGCCAAACTATTTAGCCTTGACTAGATGTATTGTCCTCTCAGTATTTGATGTTTTGTGGCATGTAGCCTTTGTTGCCTGTGACCGGGTGGTCTATAAGAGGGATGTCACCCACAGCTGTCCGCACTGTTCACAGAGCCTTCAACCAAGGAAGGCATCATGGGTGGTATGGGTGCCAAAGCTATGCCTGTGGTCAGAGCTTACCCATGTTTCCCTCTTTCAGTGTGACATCACGCACTTGCTAGGCAGCCACCAGCCTCCAGCTATGTAGTTTTTCTCAAAAGACTGGGATTCTTTCCTTCCCTTTGTTCTCTTTCTGTTGTGGATCGTTGATTAATTAACTTAATTTAAAATTGCTCAAAGGATTATTGAAGAAAAGGCTTCACAAATAGCTCATAAGAGGCTATACAGTATGTAGTACTGCTTCAAATCAATAATGTAAAATTCCCAGTTATTTTACTCTTGCTGAAATCAAAATGGCTCTTCCAAAGGGATGTGGTTCTCCAGACTTGTGTATTCTGTTGAGGATGTTGTTTTCTTCCAAACTATTGATGAATGCAAATTCCTACTGTGCTGTCAAGATCATAGGCTAAAAGGATGTCTCTGGGAAAAAAAGCTTTAGAAAGTTTGGGGCTGCCATGGACCTTGGGAACAGCAGAGATGGAAATAGAACATGGACAAAAGCGTATTTTCTTTTCCGTAAATCAGAGTTTACTTACCTTCTGACACAGAACGGAAAAAGGAGATCCCTGAAAAATGTTCCGTAACATGGTGGAAGTTGGGGTCATTGTTCTGTCGGTTCATTTCTGTACCACAGCCCTGGATACGAGGACCCATCACCATGGAAACCATTATGTGGGGCAATTGGCATCAGAGCACTTTAGAAATCTCCTTGGAATATATTAGTAGTTGCAGTGGCCCCACTCTCCTCACCTTCAACCTCTCACCATTGTCTCGGAGCTAGTTTACTTCAGGCGCTGTTCTCAGGATTTCAGGCCTCGGCTCAGGAATGTTCGACCTATAGCCTGTCTCCACGCAGGGATGTAAAAACAAGCCAGCTGCTGTTGGCTGAGGTTCGAAATTTCAAATAAACAGGCTGAAACCTACCACTAGTTCAGCTCCAATGCCTCAGAAATATTTTTATACAGAAGAAATCTAATTAAAAAGATAAATTTCATTGATTCATACCGGCCGTAACAGTTTAGAACTTCAATTTCAACTTTCATCAGAGAAATGAAATTATTTGCACTGCAGAGCTAAATAACAACATGCTGTTTTTCCTGATGTGGCAAAAACCCAAATAAGATGAAGACTTATATGGAGCTGATGTGCTGAAACTCAAATTTCACAGAGAAAGTGCAGCTGATTCAGAATGCTCATTGAATTGTCAAGCTGTGTGTGTGCATGTGTGTGTATGTGGTCATTAACTCAGCCCCTACAGACTGCGAACCGCCCTCAATATGATTCTTTTTTCCTCTTTCACAGCGATATTACCTTTTTGCCCTTCACAGACATTTCCCTCTGGTATTTTGTTGGCGGCATAGGTTCTCAAATCTGAAACGCTCAGCAATCTTGTAGCCTATCACCTTGCATCGCTCAAAGGTATTGAGTGTAATAACACTTTTCCTTTTTAGATTAAAAAAACAATGCTGATTTCTGTGTTACAGCCCAATATGGTACATTTTTATTGAGCAGAAAAACAAGCTTCCTAAAGATCTGCTAACCCATCTGGCTGAGGTGATTAGCAAAAGTCTAGCCAGATGGTGCCACGGCCAGATTCTGTATTGCTTCACGAGTGTTGTACAACAGACAGCCATGTTTGGCTATTTATTTAAATATTTTGGTGTGTTACACGACTGAATGAGAATGAAAAAGTCAGTCTTTTCCAGCAGTGTGTGAGGTTTCTGATGGAACTGGCTTATTTGTCTTGGCAAGCCGATTGACTGGGACCCTCAGGATGTTTTTGTTAGGGGACGAGAGGGGTGGAGGGCAGGTGATTTGTGGACCTTCCTCTCCTCATCTGCAGCAAACATGCTAAAAGTGAATGAGCCACGCAGCAGCTAATATCCCCACAGCCACCTCCCCTTCACTGCTTGCAGCAGAGTCTGGAAATGTTGACACACAGAGCAGAGAGTAGCCCCAGAAGCCCCAGGAATCCCCCTGAGAAGACGTTGGGCGGGAGGGTGAGATGGAGCCTTGGAATGCACTTGGAGGAGTCAGTCATTTATTTACTAGATGAACTCAGTGAACCCTGCCTGAGTCAGCCACTTCCACCACGGCCAGTCTGTCCCACTTCTCCCTCCCACTTTCCTCTCTGTTCCTACTCTAATGCTACTCGTTTGCTTGCCCCTCCCCTTCCATCTCCTTATTGACAGACACTCAGCTTCTTGGCTTCTCATTGGCCAGCATCTTCGCCCATGCCCCAAGGGACCTAATCCAACCCCCACCTGACCCCTGTCACCCTGTTGCTCACCCTCTAGCTGCAAACGTTGAGGTCATAAGCTCATGATGAGTGGACAACAAATGTCAGTGGGAATGTAAGTCAAGCTGGGCAGTGTCTGGAGTGTAGCCTGGGTACAGGAAGTACCACACACATTTTGGCTACTGTGAAAAATACTCTTCCTCCAAGCCTACTTCAAACAGGTTAATCTGGGGTTTAAAATGAATAGCTATTTTGAACCCAGACATACTATACAAGTATAATGAAAACATCTTCATCATACAGTATATTCTTGCTCTCACCCTGGAAAGCCTGTGTTTGAATCCTTTGTGATCAAATGTGTCACTTTCAGCCATGTGCTTTATTACGTAAATGTGCTGGCAAATTTATATGTCAGGTTCATATTTTAATAGAGAGATTAAGTGAAACCAGAACTTTCAGGTTCTGGTTTAAGACTGAGAAAAATCTAAGTCTGAAAATCTGGCCCTACAACATAACCTTACTCAACAGTATGTTGCGTAGTTCACTTCATTTGTCTAGACAAGGATTGTAAAAAAAAAATTTTAAAAAGTGATATAATTGTTTATTTACTATTTCTGTTTTTAGCTGCCGTTAACAAACACCATTTCCCTGTTGGAGAAACAGTTAAGAGAAACAGTAACAATAACATATGCATGCTGCACTGATAAAACTTCATGCAAGATGTGTTTGGATTTTTTGAGGGGGGGATTTTGTAATGTTAGCAAACTAAACATTGAATCATCTGAATTGAATGCCATCATCTTAATATAATGGCTATAGCACACTGTGAATTTATGTTTCATTATTTTTTTGTCTTATTCTACTAAGTTGATTCAAAAATGTATTTGGGCATCCACCAGTAGTACGCAGGGGACAGTGTCCCTCACATTCGCTGTGGTCATTAATTAAGACTTACATAGCTGTAAATCCATTAAAATCCATCCACTCACCGCTTTTCTCCAAGCAATTCCACCACTGCTTCTCACTTACGAGGTGGCAAATATTGTGTGAGCATTGTAGCTCTTTCCGTAATTGTCCTGTCATGTTTGAATAAGGCCATTACGGAACATTTATGTAACGGACACATAATATGTTTAAAGGGCAATATTCCATTGTTTTAGAGAAGCCAGCAATATACAGATTGAATGTCTGAACATGTTAATGGAGACAGGATCTGGTGAAAGTCAGTCAGGCCTCAGTCTGAGAGAAGCATCATGAGAGGAGGTGTAATGATTAATAGCTGTCTCAGTCTTTCTCTCTGACCACTGATCTGATGAGAGAACAATAATCCATGACTCTGTGGGAATCCAGCGCTGTGTTTTCAGTAATACTCTCTGTATGTCAGTTACTATCGCTAGGAAATGTCAATGGACTTCATCTGAATGCAGCACAGCAGACACTGGAGCTTTGCACAAGAAATGACAGCTAAACAAGTCATGTATTCTAGTACTGAAAGATTAAATAGATTTTTTTATACGAGACAATATTTTATGAAACAGAAAAAATAATAGCATAGTTTTTTAGATGGGTGCTTTGGCCTTTGTCTGCTTTTGTGCTCTGGTGCTTTGTGTTTGTGTGTGTTCAGTGAAATTCGGTTAAAAGCATGGAACAAGTAAAGTGATTGTTTTTTGTGGTAAAACTTGATCCAAATGCAACTCTAGGATTTTTTTAAAGAATGTTTTTAACATTGTGAGAAAGTGCCTTTTTTTGAAAATGTTCACAAATTTCTCATTAACTGCTTACTTAGACATATCTGTCATACGTATCGCATGATTGCATTTGTGATCACTATGTGTATTTTGCTCCAGATCCAGAAACATTTTCTTTTATTAAAGAAACCTTGGTAGAGGTGCCTGCTCTCTGAGCTAATTCCAGCAATTATTTCATTATCAAAATGTCAAAATGGTCATTGACCAAATTTCAGTTGACTGACTAATCAATAAATTCACTGATTCTTTCAGCACTAACTACATCTTTAACATTAATCCACTAAACCACTCCCTTTAGGGGGAGATACCATTTTGACAATGAAAATGTATTAAAATGGTCAAAAATCCCTCCAAAATACCACATTAAGACACCAAGACCTGGAGGAACACCATAGAAAATGCTATGATTTGGTATCAAAAACTTTTGACATTTGGAGTAAGAATTGCATTGTTCGGCAATTGGATGCCGAGTACTTCTGTTCTGGAAATTGCTCAGAAATCCCTGTATTGTCAATATATCTAGGAAAACCATACGTCCTCTGAATGCCTTAGGTCACTAGTTTATGGTTGTAAAGTTTCATGAGGCTGTGATTATCCTAGAGGTCACAAAAGATCACTTTATACAGTGAGGTCAAGTTTCAAAAAATGGTCTCACTACAATGAAATGGCTACTATTGAATACAATTGGGCTCAATGAATCCACAAGTGTCCCAGCTTTCCAGTCATACCCAATTTATGCAATTCCAATACTGTTTAAGGACCCCAGTATGCAGAAATATTCAAATACACCATGTTTAGAATAGGCAAAAATAACACATTTATACTGCATGCGAATAACTGCATGGTTTTTGCCCAAAACTGCATGGGATTAGCATAAAGTGGGTATGTCTGTAAAAGGGAGACTCGTAGATGCCCATAGTACCCATTTTCATTCAGATATCTTGAGGTGAGAGGTCAAGGGACCCCTTTGAAAATGCCAGTTTCTCCCTCGCAAAACTTTAGCCTAAATTTGGAGCGTTATTTAGCCCCTGTCCCGACAAACTAGCATGACAATGGATGCCTTAGGTTATCAAGTTTCATATGATACCAGTATCTTCACTCTAGCTTTAAAACTGAGCCCGCTACAGCCTCTGAAAGACAGTAATGTCGGCCGAGGACATAGGCATCATAGTGGAGTTTAAGAGGTTAAGGAGACTGAGCCATTAGTACTTGCTGGGAAATAATATCTCTTGGAACCACAATAATATTACATATGCTTTGGTCTTGAATATGCAGTGGATTTAAACAGATTTTTCTGCATCTCCAGTGAGACAAATACTGAGAAATAATGAGACAGATTTTCAGTCAACCCTACAACAATACTTATTTGTAAAACTTAATATTTGAGTTGGGTTTTGGTTTATTGCTATGGTGTTTTTGCACCTCAGAGATCACCTGTCAGTCAAACAGTCCCTTGCAGTTTTTGTTTGTGCAGGTAAAACCCTTTTCTCTGTCTGTTTATTCATGGCGCCCTGTAGTAACTAACCTGTTCTTTTCTATATTAAAAAGTTACTGCTGTTACCTGTGGTCATGTAAAAAAGGCATCACTTCCTGTGCACTGGAGTATTTTTCCTAAAACCTAAAACCAACTCTACTATAGGCAGAACACAAAGTGTAAAACCTTCGCAGAACTGTATGTACAGTAGTTACATCATCATTATCAGTGGAGAGGGCAGAAAACAATTACTAAATGAAGTTGTTAGTTTAATGCTGCAGTTGTGAGTAGGTGTGTCCAGGTTCTGTTTGTGTCTCAGCCAGGTGAAGCCAGATGTTTAATGCCACAGAAAAACTGTGTTTAAGCCTGACAGTCTGTGACACTGCTAAACCTGCCTCAGGCACAGGCAAGGTAGCAGTGAGAATAAGCTGACAGAGATGGGCCAGGGACTGGGAATGGTAAATATGTGGATACACAGCGAAAAGGCAGTCTGACACACAGACACCGACTACTGGACCTTTGCTCTAATTCTCTGATAAATTACACTGATTGAGCAGAGATCTGGGTTCAAATCAAACAGTTTTCTGAGACATCTGAGAGCAGAACAGATCATTTTTTTTACTTTGCTTTACGTCTGACTGTAATTGTATCAATCAATACAGTAATCAGCTGTAATTTAAAGAACATATTGTACATATTCTTTATTATTTTTTATATTTTATTTAATATCTTATTGTCAATTTCATATTTTATATTTATGATTCTTGACCTGCAGTACTTGCTTATCTTTCTTTATATTTCTAGTATGTTTATGTTTTGCACCAAAATACCAAAGTAAATTCCTTGTATGTGTAAACCTACTTAGCAATAAAGCTGTTTCTGATTCTGATTCTTTGCCTAAAATTATACTGGAGATGGATTCCATTTTGGATCTGGTTCCTTTTTGGTAAAATACCCAGATTTGCTACGATAACAAATCTCTTATCAAACTTTTTTCTTTCTTTTTGTTGTTTTTATTAGCTAAGAGCAATGTAGAAAACATTCAGTTAATGTTTCTCATATTTAACCAGCACTGACTGGCGCTGGTTAAAATGACCACTGGCAGATTACACCAGCTTTAACTAATTAACGACTGTAATGAAACTTTATGTCAGGAAATTTCTGGTGTTTTTCAGCCTGGTTCATACTAACTTCACTCGACACATCCATTTTAGAGATTCAGGAAATTCCAGCAAAACAAGTATATCAGGGCAGGGAGCGCCAGCCTCGTAAAGCTTTCTGAATAATTTTCAACTTCACATAAATAATTTCAAACACTCGTCTCGTCTCTCAGTCAAACTGACAGTAGGGATCTACTTCCAGTGGTACAATTTGCAGGCTAACCAAACTAGCTTATCAACCTAATAGTTATACACACTTAATAAGGTGTAAAAGTAAGTAGGCTACACATTTTATTTGAGTGTGTCAGATACAGTACATGTAATCAACATTTCATATCTTCTGTTGCTCAGTGCATTTTTATGTTGTATCTTCAGTTTGTTATTGTTAATTAGGCTGCCACTAAAAACTAAATTTGAACATTTGATTTGTAGTTATTTGTAACTTTAATTACTTATAAGTGTTGAAAGTTAAACCTGTTTAGATTCGAAAAGGGATTTGAAAGCATTTGGATTTGAACCTGGATTCAGATTGGATCAATTGCTATCAACCTTAACCCTTGTCTTTATTATTATCTATCTAGCTTCATATTTCTAAAAATGCAGATGATGGGTAGTCAATTGTGCTCTGAATCTGAAGAAAAGCCAGTTCCCACTTCTTATATTATCATTATTGACCCCTAAAAGCACTCCAAACTTTGCTCTATGTTCCTTATGTACTGACAATTTGTCATACTTTTAAACTAGCATGCTTCTGTTCTGACATAATGCTACTTATGGTGGCTGCTCAAGATCTTTCACAGTACTTTCACCATATTTCCTCTGAATGCTCATTTTAGGATTTTAAAATCTTTATTCGCAAAGTAACTGGTAACTATGACCATCAAATAAATGTAGTGGTGTAGATGTATAAAGTAGCAAAAAGTGGAAGTACTCTAAACTAGTCCAAGTACCTCAGAATTAAATTTAAGTACAGTACTTGAATTTAATTAATTAATTTTCACTGGAATTAAGTGCACTGATGATATTATGCTACTTTTTGTGGCTGCTCAAGATCTTTAACAGTGCTTTCACCATATTTCCTTTGAATGACATTTGAACTCGGCCTGTGTTTTTGCCCGTGGGTAAGGAGCAGCTAGAAAAGACAGACACTCTCCCAACACTCCCCCAAGACATTCTACAAAGTCTTCTTTTCAAATCAACCAGCAAGTCAGTGCGCCTTTTGTTTTTTGTACTTTTTGTTTTGACTCTCCCCATCCCAGCAGAAAGTAGGTCACAGGCTGACCAAGGTAAAGTATGAGGCAGCAGTTTTCCGGCCGGCCCCCATCGAGCAGATTGTGTCTCCAGGAAGCTTGTTGCAAAGGAGACGTTAAACACACAAGTTCCTGTTTGACATCTGTTTCCAGCAAGCCTCGCAGACCAGCCTTTAGCTCGCCACTTACACTCAGAGGCCTTGTTCACCTAGCCACTTCATCAGCCAGCTTTGTCGGTTTAACTGCCCAGTGACCTCTTCCTCCCCTCCCTTCCTAGAAACCAAAAAGATTCTAATGACGCGCCTATTGTTGACTCTGTGCCCAGAATAACTAAATCTTGAGAGATAAAATCAGGAAAGACCTTACGCACCCTTACCCTTCTAGACTGCAGACCCTCAGGGCTGTGAATAATTAACCAGGTGTATATTTAAGGAGACAAGGCAACACTGTGTGTGTGTGGAGTACATCTGCTTGATGTGAATGATCACATCCTGCCATTTTACAATAAAAAATCCTCAAATTGCAGCTCAAATGAAGGCATGATCTGAAAGAGAAATAGCTCAAGGGATTCTCCAAGTGAGCTGTCAACGTGACAGCACACGGCTCTAATTTGTTTTTCCGTCATCAATAAACCAGTTGTAATCCTCTACCGGCCCTCCATAGGTTTCCCTCTGCATACATATGAAGGCAGACACAAAAGGAGGTGTATTTTTAGCTCTGGCAGATACTGTGACCCACCAGACATCAGAGGACAAATTATCCTCCTACTACACCTTGCTTCAGGTGAAACCCTAGATAGGCTGAGCCAGAGTAAGACAGCGACCCGGCCCTGCGAGCAGTGCTGATGTCAGAGGCGAGGCTGAAAAGCAACACGAGTGAGTGACAGACTCCAGGCAGAGGGCCAGCAGAGCACAGGAGGAGCCAGGGCACAGTGAAAGGTGTCATTGCTGCTCCCACCTGGCCTCGTGCTTCATTCATCTGGACACAAAGCTACAGCTCTCATCAGCAACACAGAATAGAGCTTCATCTTACACTGCAAAAATCACTCTCTTAACACTCAGACGTCACTTAGACTATTATTAAGTCCCAATATCACATTTTATTAAAACAAGCCAAAACAATTTGTTCTGTTTCCAATACAAATCATCATGTTTCAAGAATGTTCTAGAATCAAGCAGTGGTGGAAGGAGCCTTTAGACTTTTATTTGAGTACAAGTAGCAATAACACACTGTAAAAATACTCCTTAAGAAAAAATCCTGCAGCGAAACATTTATTAAAGTAAAAATACATGTATGTATGTATATGTATATATATATATATATATATATATATATATATAAATATGTTTTATATGCTCATTTTAGTCTTAATCTTAATTTGCAAATCTAATTTTAATCTAAGTACAGTACATGAGTAAGTGTAATTAGTTACTTTTCACTGGAATCAAGTGCACTGAAAATCAAACTGGAGAAAAACAGCGACAACAACAAATGGAATTATCCTGCAAATTGACTGGCATAATACAAACAGAGATATTAAAGGGATAACTACCATGGTATAAACAGTGCAGAAAAATGTAACAGTTGACTATCTTCTTGTCACTCAACTCTATTTGTTAGTGATTTTAGTCATTCTTAATTGATGTGCTTTTGTAAATTTACTGAATTCATTTTGTAAATTTACTTAATTCACTCATTAACCTAGTTGCTTTAGAAGCAACTTCCCATTAACATTTTTCACTTGTTTTGAGGATGATAAAATCTTAAGATTGAATAATTCAGGTATATTACAAGCTGGGTCTTATTTTTGTAGTTTTGGCCATACTTTGTACAATAATATTGTACTCACTAATTGCTGGGAACAAGGCAACATGGTTTAAATAATCTGGATAAACTGTTGGCTTGCTTACAAACTATTTGATTATCTGATCTCTTGTGTTTCTTGCCCCATCGGACTTGGTTGTAACACTGTCACCCAAATCTCAGCAATTACTTTGGTAATTTCAGTGTTATTAAAACTGATAGAAATGATGGTCAAAACTAATAAAATAAGACAAAAGTTATAATTAACAGGAATTATACTTTAAGAAATTTGTTTTGCAAAGATTTGCAAAGTTGAACATTTTTTGCAGTGTGGAGCTTTAACATTCATTTGTGTTGCCACAAAGTCTTGTAATGTATCAATAGATGCTTTTACTAAATGCCATACAGTTACACATCATGCATTAGATTGAAATGGTGTTCTGCCCACTTCCCTCAATGGAGGCAGATATGATGCAGTGAGGGATGTGATACAGTCTGATTTTATGAAAATGTTAAAACCCCTGTACATTTTCCTGTGTGGAAACAATGAGGGGTTGTGGGCGCAGCCTACATTTCCACTGATTTTTTGCGGGTTGAAGCGTTACAGTGGGTGATTCACATTTTCCACTTACTGTAAAGCTACTGGCAGCTGAGGCTTCTATGTGAAAAATTTGTTAGCTTTTAGCATGATGGGACAACATCTTCAAAGTTTTTTCTGCACATGGTTACATTTCTGTAACAACTCATCATCACATCTGACACAAGTTAAGTCAATGTAGATGCTGTCATATAGTAACATAAGAATTTAGATAAACACTATATTCTTATTGAGCGGTTTGCTGTGCTTTCAGAAAATGAATCACGATGCAGAGTGAAAGCAGTTGCTTTATGAACACCAAACCGTGTCTTCTTAATGATCGCTTTGCTGCAAAACCAATTTAGCCACGAGGGATGAAAAGCTTTCTACTAGTCATTCTGTGTGATTGTGCACTTCAGGACTTAAGAATCTCAGCAGTATTGATGCGGCTCTGATCGATAAACCATGAACAGAGGGTGCAGGGGATTCAGGGAGGAGGCTGGAAAAAAAGGAATTGGCTCTGTTTCTCTCAGAGTATGTGGGAGTCAGTGGGATGAGATAGGAAAAGAGAGAAGAGAAAAAAGAGCTCTGTTTGTTGTTGCTCCCCAGCACTCCAGGCTGAGATCAGTCTAATCAATAGCAGGGATAATGTGGAGATGAGTAGTATGACATCAATATTAGGCGCAGAGGCCCAGCAACACTATTGTGCTGCTTTCCAGCCTGCCCTGTGCTGAGTAAACAGTGGCTCCCTAGGGAGAAAGTAACTCATTGATGGGTCCCTTCAGCCTCCCGCCTACCATACACAGCCACTTCATGAACAGGGGGGACTCTACCTGCTGGCCAACAGAGGACAAGGACAAGGTCAGCAGTTAAATTTCGATGACATCTTAGTGGTTTGCGACACTGACGGATGGTGATGATGATGTGTACATGTTAAATGAACAGTGTGTAGTTTGTAGGTACAGTGGATGTTTTCGCGACCCGGCCCCGGATAAGCGGAAGAAAATGGATGGATGGATGGATGGATGGAGTGGATGTTTTAGTGTTACAGGGTTGTTGCACGGGAATTGTTTTCTGACACTATATGACTGATTTAACTGTTCATCAGAATGATGGCATGTGAAAAGAAACTGTTCTTGTGTGTGGTTGTTTTGGTGTACAGTGTAGCGCCTACCAGAGGGGAGAAGTTGGAACAGGTTGGGTCCAGGGTGTGATGGGTATGCACCAGTGATTTTTTTCTGCAGTCCTAACTGTCCTTTATAGTCTGTTCCTGTCCTGTTTGGTTGCCGATCCAACCCAGACAGTGGTGGATGTACAGAGAACAGACTGGATGATTGCAGTGTAGAACTGGATCAGCAACTCCTAGGTTGAACTTCCTGAGCTGGTGCAGGAAGTACATCCTCTGTTGGGCCTTTTTGATGATTGTGTTGATGTTGGACGCCCGACATAGGTCCTGGGAGATTGTAGATCCCAAACATCTGAAGGCTATAGCAGACACAGTGCTGTTGAGTATAGTGATGGCGGGCAGTGTTGGGGGGCTCCTCCTGAAGTCCACTGTCATCTCCACAGTTTTGAGTGTCGTAGAAAAGGTTTCAGTCGTAGTCATCTGGACACTGTTTTCAGAATCAAGACGTTTCGGCTCCCATCCGGAAGTCATTCTCATTTGAGTGTGTTCAGCTTCAGGTTGTTATGACCACACCAGAGGGCCAGCTGTCAAATCTCCCCTCTGTATGCAGACTCATCACCATCCCAGATGAGGCCGATGACCGTTGTGTCCTCTGCACACTTCAGGAGTTTCACATACAGGTCTCCTGAGTTGCAGTTGTTGGTGTAGAAGAAGAAGAGCAGTGGGGAGAGCACATATCCCTGGGGGGGCACCATTCTGGATGTGTTTTTCCCCAGCTTCACCTGCTGCATCCTGTCTGTCAGGAATTTTGTGATCCACTGACAGGTGGGGGCTAGCACACTGAGCTGGGTTAGATTAGAGCGGACGATTTCTGGGATAATGGTGTTGAATGCCACAAACAGAATCCTTGCATGTCCGTGGGGAGTCGAGGTGTTGTGGGTGCGAGGAGTGATGTAGTGCAGTCCCATGTTGACTGCATCATCCACTGACCTGTTTGCCCGGTAGGTAAACTGCAGGGGTTCCAGCAGAAGGATTTCATGACCACAGATGTCAGGGCAACAGGACTGTAGTCACTGAGTCCTGAGATAGAGGGCGTCTTGATTGTTGAGCATTTGAAGCAGGAGGGGACTTCACACAGCTCCAGTGATCTGTTGAAGAGCTGTGTGAAGATGGGGGCCAGCTAGTCGGCACAAGCTTTCAGACAGCAGGGTGACATGCCATCTGGGCCTGGTGCCTTCCTGATCTTCTGTCTCTGAAAGGGCTGACACACATCCTCTTCACAGATCTTGAGCTGGTGATGTCCTGCAGGCCTCTCCACACTGACACAGGGTCGTTGGCTGAAAACCCATTTTTCAGCTTTTCAGTGTAGCTTCTCTATGCTACTTTGATCTCCTTTGTCAGCGTGTTTCAGGCCTTCTTGTACAGAATACTGTCCCCACCTCTGTAGACCTCCTCCTTGGCCTAACAAAGCTGCCTGAGTTTAGCTGTAAACCTGGGTTTGTTGTTGTTGTATGTGCACAAAGTTTTAGCTTTGGTGATCACCAGTAGGTCAAGGTTTTCACTTATTCAGTGAAATATCTCAACATCTACATCATGGATTGGCACAAAATTTGAATTCTAATGACTTTGTTGATCCTGTGACTATTTGTCTAGTACTACCGTGATGTTGACATTTTTCATTGAGTGAAATATCTCAACAGCTGTTTGATGGGTTGCAATAAAATTTTGACGCTCATGTTCCCTTCAAGACAAATTGTAATGACGTTGGTGATCCTCTGATTTTTCCTCTAGCACCATCATGAGGTAAAAAATTCAGTTCATCCAAAATGTTGGTTTATGACTATATACCTGCAAAACTAATAACATTCTCATCAGCCTCAGCTTTACTTTCATTAGTGTTTAGTGCTAATTAGCAAATGTTAGCATGCTAACACTCTAAACTAAGATGGTTAACATTACCAGCACATTAACATTGCCATTGCAAGCATGTTAGCATGCTGATGTTAGCATTTAGCTCAAAGCAGTGCTGTCTCTGAGTACAGCCTCACAGAGCTGCTAGCATGGATGTAGACTCTTACTCTTGTTGGAAATACTGTATTCTCATTATTATTTATATTTAATAATAAAAAGTTGTATGTAAGAGTAAAAATTCAAATAAATTCTCTTTAACAACAAAATTATTTTTTATTTCAGGTTTATAAAGGATCTGTATGGAAATATTTCAGCCAAATACTGTGAATAGAGAAACCAGATGAGACATCCTGCAGCAGTCCTCAAAAAACCCAAACATCTGGCTTTAAGGGCAGAGAGATAGAATTTAAGCCATGCATTTGGTGTTAGTTTGGATTACTTAAGAAAGACTGCTGTGCAAAGATCTGTCATTTCAAATAGCTGTCATAAAATGTCTGATTCCATACGAGGCGGATGCAAAGCCCCTGTTTTTCTTTCCATCTTATTATTTTTCCCTGCACTCACTGCGCACTCATTGATGGGTAACTAGCCTGACCGAGTTGGCTGTGCTTCAGACAGCGGGCTCTTTCAGGAGCTGCCCAGCAGTTTGATGAATAGGTAGAAATGATAGGAATGCTCATCCTTCTCTCTACAAGGAATGAGACAGGAGGCATGAGTGAGTGAGGCCACTGCCAGGCTTGTGCTGGTCATCTCTTTAGATGAACCATTGAGCTGATGCCCTCTGGGTGCTGCTTCAAACTGCTTAATGTCAGGAGAAAGAGAACTAACAGTTTAGGTATCCCTACTGTAATTAAAGCACATAATTGGCTGATCTGTTGATGAAGCCTCTTGTGTCTCAGTAAGAACTTTAGTTTTGCACTGATGAGCAAATTTACTTCATTATATTGAGTTAGAGGACAATATCTTGAGTCCTGTCATCTGACACTCTTTGTTTGTTTGGATAGCTATGATGTGGTAATTCATTAAGTTTCATCTGCTAGTGGGCCAGTGTTTTGACAGCACACCTACCTAATACCTGTCACTTTGAATTAGGGATCCAGGAAACTGATGTAAAGATTTACATCCAGCTCTGATGTTCGGTGCCAGTGCAGGAAGTAGTGTGCCCTTTATGTAGCGAGGGGGAATGTAATAGACGTGTAGGATGGTCATGTAGTGCAAATCTGACTTTTCATGAGACTAGAGTTCATGTTCTGTCACAATCCAGCAGTTAATGTTCGCTTCTTTGAAACCATAACCACAATATTTCCCTAACTCTAGCTCTAGCTCTAGCTCAAGTGTTTTAGCTGCCCAACCTTAACCACAGTTGCCATAGATGAACATATATTGTATATTTAAAACATCAATTAACATATTTAATGACTCATAAGTCCAGTAGGTGTTCTGACAGACTTGAGTCAAAGCTTGACTTGATAACTACCCAGGATCCTCCACTCTGCCTTCCATTCCCCCTCATGACGAGCTTCACTCCTCTCAATGGAGCGGGGATACCCAACGTAATTGGTGGAGCTTTGATGTGACGCTGCTCCACTTAGCCTCTCAATTCAGCACGTAGCACTTAACAATGCATGTCTCTTTCAACTGCAAAGTCAATTAATTTGTGGCATGGAGTAGAATTTCAAAGAGCGGCTGTAGAGAGGGCCTAATGTATTTTTCTGATTTTTCAGCAGAGAATGGTGTTGCATTACCACAGACAATGCATGTGGTTTGTATTTGAAATTTTTGCACAAATGAATTATGTTGTCATCAGAGGTGGTCACAGAGGCAGGGAAACCAATTCACCTCAGGAAACCTCAGTTCATGTTTTCACTACAGTATTTATTGCAAGGTCAGTATTCATCCATAGTAGTTTTTACTGGAGAAAGACACGTCACCAGACAAGTTCAGTCTCATCACTGGAGTTATTTATTGTATCAAGAGACAAACAGTCCCTGAGAGTCATTCATGCAGCACTGAGATGTACTATTAGGCTTGTGGAACATTTTCTGACTCATTCATGGCTTCCTCCTTCATATTATGACTCAGAGGCACAGGGTGAAAAAAGTTTCAGACTTCAGAGCATTTTTCTGTGTGTATCTCTGTGTGTACAGCAGTGAGAGAGAGAGACAGAGAGCTAATACAAGCGGTCTGTACTGTATCCATAAAATTATGTAATCACATTACAAATGCAAAAGTAGTTTGAGGTGCCCCAAGATAAATTTCTATAAGTAGGTGATCCCATTATTGTGGATATTCCAAAAAATCCCTGTACACCTGGTTTACTTAGTGAATTATTAATTTGAAAATTTGGAAGTTAAATTTGTGAAATATAGATATGTTTATGGATTCATGACAGTTCATGCATTTATCAAAGTGTTAATCCTGTCAACACCCAGTACCCATTAGGCATAGAAGCCTTTTGGGGTTTATCTCTTTCAGCCTAACCAATCATACAGCAGCTTTTAACTGCTACCTGCATTCCAAAAATCTATTTTACCAAGAAAGTTTTGTTTATTAATGTGTCCTTACAGTCTCTGAAAGTGAAAGAATCTGTCAGTATGGTGAGCTAATTTGAATCTGCTTCCAATAGGACCAAAGGAAGGCTCTCCTCTAACATACCTTTTCACAGCTGACATTTTGACTTACAGCAGGAAAAGCAGAGTTCAATTCAATTCAATTTTATTTATATAGCGCCAATTCATAACAGAAGTTATCTCATCGCACTTTTCCTATAGAGCAGGTCTAGACCGTACTCTTTATAATATTATTTACAGAGACCCAACAAATCCCACAAAAGTGCAATGAGATAACTTCAATTATGAATTGGCGCTATATAAATAAAATTGAATTGAATTGAATTGAAAGTCTGTGACAGTACAAAAACTCCAGTCTCCTGCATGAGTAGGAGTCAGATGTCAGATGTGTTACACTCCCCCGACCTCCACACCCTTACTTTCTGCCTCACCCTGCCTTCCAATATGGACATAATTTCTAGGATACTGATACAACATATCACTAAAACTGAGAATAAATCAGTACAGAAAGCAATCAGGAAGTCATAATATTGGAAAAACATAGCAGAAGTAACTACTTGGTAAGACAGAAAATTTTGCAGTTATTGATTTGAAATTTAAAAGAAATTAAACAGTGCAAGCAGGTCTGACAGGCCTCTTTAATGCCAAACAGGCATTGCTCACGCTGAGTAGTCCTCCCAACACAGTATAGCATTTAACATGGGTGCATAAATGTGTGTGGCCCTGCACTGCTCTACTGTATATCTGTGGGAATGGGGAAGTGAAATAGAGTCCAAATACCCCCACCACCTCCACCTCCATCAGTGCAGTTTTTGTTTGTGTGTGTGTGTGTCTGTGGAAGAATGAGAGGGGCTGCATGTCCTGCGGCGACCCTGGTGCTTTGTGAGCTGTTTACGAGTTTTCTCTGTAGCCCTTTCCACCATCCCAACTCCTCCCCCAACCCCGTCACCTCGCCATAAAGAGTTTGTTGTGAGAAGCCTGAGCAACTTAGAAACAAGATTAGGACAGTCACACAGGATGTGAAAGAGTTCAGAATAAGTCAGCTTGTCACATATACTATAAAATGATAGCTTGCTGGCCATATTTACATTACCCAGTGTGAATGTGATTGCCAAATCCTAGATCACAAGCAAAGAGGATTAAAAAGAGAAAAAACCCAGCAGCAGTCAGTTTAGTTGAGGGCTGATGAATGAACCATGACTCAATCGGAGCTGTTGCCCTGACAGGTGAAGTCTGAGATGGGGCTTTTACAAGTTCTGAGAGCTGGTTAGAGGTGAGAAAAGTTATCCAAATGAGGCGAGTGAGGCACTGTTGAGCCATGCTATTAACCTGTACTCAGAAGCTGGAGCTTGTGTGCAGGGACTGAGATACCTGAGATACTATCCTATAACACACTTAAGGAATGTAGAATTGTCACACTTTCAGTACTACTTCATAATCAATACATAATAAATCAGAACAAGTACTAGTAAAGCACAATTTTTAAGACATTTGCATGACAGCTACAGTTTAACAGGTCAAGTCTGGAACTTGTGGTATTGCAATAAAATGTATACATATAGGCTAATCCGTATTGTAGGCAGATGTAACCAAGCCACCATTATTGCAGTGGCTTTGCATGTAAAGGATTTCACTTTTAACTGCTTACTTACAGCTTTTGCCACAAAACATATCTAGGATATCCTGCAGACCATGCTAGATGATGAAATATACAAGGGGAAAAAAGGGACTGGAGCACACTGATTAATTTGCAGCCTGTTGAAATATAGTCATCAAAATGCAGTTGAAACAAAGGTAACCTAGACATCTAAAATCTTTAACATTTTAACACAGTTTTGCCCAGTTATACATAACAAAGAGAAAAGGAAAACCAAAATCAAGCCTCTGCTCCATGACGTTATTAGCATTTAAATTTGCTCTCTGCATAGTTATCTTTCCTAGCTGCAAAGAACAAAACTCCAATTTTACAATATCAGACAAAAGTTGTACATAGAGCTGTTTTAAGTCTTCGGGACCACGTCAAAGTCAAGTCTCAAGTCTTAAAATGGCAAGTCTACGTCAAGTCTCAAGTCTCTTGACTTACAAGTCAAAAAGCAAGTCTTTCTCATCAGTCTTGAGTCAAGTCTCAAAGTCTAACAGCAGACGAGTGCATGTCAAGTTGCAAGTTGTAATTTTCATAGTCTTGAGTCCAAGTCTCATGTCTACAGTCCACCTCTGCACCTCTGCATTAATGTAATTTTTTATTCCAAAGCTTATATCATTTCCAGAGTAAGGCTAAAGTTTTGAGACTGAAGAACACATTCACATGTGTGTGACTACCTTCATCCCTCAGAGGGGGGCGACTGCCAAATGTGACCAATCCAAACATCCATGCTTTCAGTGAACTGCGTTTGACTAAGACAAGGTACAGGGTACAATGTACATCTACATTTATTTTCTCATTCTACAACACAGGGCTACACAATTAAATGAAAGTTGTAGCTCTCTTCACGCTACACACACAGAACATATATACAAATATGTAAAATTAGAATAGAATAAAAATAAAAATAAAAACTATATATACAGTTACTTATATACATATATTATACAAAGGTAATGGTATGGTAATGTACAAAACCAGCATAACAGAAAGTTCCATGTAATTTATTTATGGTGGAGGTGGAGTTGAAGAGTCTCACAGCCTGAGGAAAGAAGCTGCTCTGTAGTCTGGTGGTACGACAGTGGATACATCTGTATCGCCTGCCAGACGGCAGCAGGGTGAACAGGCTGTGGCTGGGGTGGGTATTGTCTTTTAGTATCCTTTGGGCTCTGCGCAGGCACCTCACCTCTCCGATATCACTGATGCTCGGTAAATGGGTACCAGTGATGTTCTGGGCAGTTTTATTGCCAGCTGCGGAGCCCTCTGTCCCATGCCAGTTTGTAATGTTTCCATTCAGACTGTAATGTTTTCTATTGCTCCTCTGTAAAAGTTAACAAGAACTTGGCACAGGAATTTGCCTTCTTAAGTTTCCTTAAGAAATACAGTCATTTCTGAGTTTTCTTTAACAAGGTGGAGATGTGTGATGTCCATGACAGGTACTCTGTGATGTTGATTCCCAGGAACGTAAAACTGTTCACCTGCTCCACCTCAGCTCCACTGATGATGATGACAGAAGTATGTGTCTTTGCCTCCTTTTTTCTAAAATCAAAAATCAGCTCCTTGGTTTTGCTGATGTTGAGCAATAGGTTGTTCTCTTTGCACTACTCTGTGTTGTTGATTTCCTCCCGATATGAAGTCTCATCGTTGTTTGTAATCCGGCTGATGATGGTAGTGTTGTCTGCAAACTTCACAACAGAGTTCTCTCCATGTCAGGGATTGCAGTCATGGGTGTAGAGTGGAGTAGGTGTGACCGCCAATCCGGGTCTGTCTGGGGTCTGTTTGTGAGGAAGTCCAATATCCAGTTGTGATGGTGGGAACAATCTCCTGTGAGACAAAAATGTCAGTAAGGACATCAACTAGCTGACTGGCACATGTTCTACTACATGCCCAGGGATGTTATCAGGTCGAGTATCTTAACTCATATTCACTCTCAGCAGGATTCTTCTCACATCTGCTGTGGATACTGACAGTGGCCAGTCTTCTCGACTCTACTCAATTCGAAATTCAACAAACAGCAGAAAATATGGCAACATTCAGTGTAAAACAGTCCACCTTGCCCTGAATTGAATTCAGTTCCACCTTAACCAGTTTGTCGCATGCTGCCAGGAGCCAAATGGAAATATTTTGTTCACCATGCTGAGGAAAACAGTCTCAACAGACAAACCAAAAATCCCAAAACCAATACAAGACGGTCCAAGTCAACTGTGGTCACACATGATTGATGAATTTTCCTGTTTGCCTTAGTAAGCAGCACTACCCATATTTTAGGTGTTAAACATAGAAAAGGTTTTATAGTCAGCATTCTGGTAGGGTGAAACTTCAACACTTATGTAATTTGAGGCCAGATCCTTATGGATCAGTGATCCTGATCAGTGCTTCTGTCAAGATGAGATGTAGAAAAATGACACTATTTGTTAGGTGGTTAAACTAGATGACATTCACAGTCTATACAGTGGCTGAAGCAGGCGTGTGTGTCCAGAGAGTTATTGAACTCATGTAGGCTGTGAGTCTATGGCTTTACATTAGAACATATTGAGCAACGAGCTGGGTAGTGCACATGGAAGTGGGACATGAGTAGGACTTCATGACGGAAGTCAGTGGGTTAGGGTTGAATACCTTCTTCTGACATGGGGAACAGTACTCATTCATCAACTCCTAGAAAATAAATCACCTGCTATCTCATCATCCCTGAGTGCATTTTTCTTATCTCATTATCTCTCCCCGGTGAAGAGCTCAGGCTCTGCATCACCTAAAGATTCTATTTCCTTCTGTACACCACATGTCTGCTCGTTCATTGGCAGTGACCTGGCCATTATTGTCAGAGTTGTACACACCCAGTTTTCCCTTTAAATGAGAGTGCTTCTTACCTGTTGTACCCTTTCTACACCAAAATTAGCACGTATATGCAGGTTTATTAAACTCAGGTAAACCTGCTAAAAATAGGCCATTGACTCCTTGCCCATTGACACTAGACGAGTTTGCCTTGTTTGTTTTGTGATGTGTCACGTTCAACATCACGAATGCGCTGGAAACCTGAGTTAGTAAACAGTAGAAAGCAATGTTACAGTGTTTACTTAGTGTGGCCCATTGATTGTATTAGGGCATTCACGACTGCTGCATTTTAGTAGTCATCAACTACTCCCAAAAAGTAGTCGACTAGTCGATTAATCGTGGTAGATATATCATATTTTTTTTCTCATCAAAAAGGTCTCAAATACAACCAGTACTAATGTAGGCGGGACCAACCTGGTGATAGGTGAAATAGCAGAGTCCTCAGTTGGCTTTGAGAGGCTGTTTACAAATGAGCCGTAATCTGATTGAACTAAACCGCCAGCAGCTTGTCTGAGCCGGAGATACTGTTTGACTGCAGTAACAATGCAACTGCTTTCTTGCAGAGACAGAAAGAGTCTTTACTTCTCTAAATACTTTCAATTCTGTTTATTTACATGGCATAAGGTAGAAAATGATTGTTGAAACCATATGTTTACAGACATCTGCAGATAGAAACAAATGAAAGAGTAGCGCCAGAAAAGGGTCGAAAATTAGCGTGTCCATCCGGGTCTCATGTTTCCATCATTGCTGATCGAAGCTGGAGCCCATAAGTACCTTCGCCTACTGCAGAGTAATTTGACCCGGGAATGAATGTCGATTGTACTCTTTACCACTAAAGACAAAAGCTAGATGTTAGTGGGTGTTAGTGGGTTTTTTGTCCAGTGTAAAGGGGCATTAGATTAAACAGACTCTTTGGAAAAACTACATTTCAGCCTCACCTAATGTCAAATCATAATTCAAGTTTTTTGTATAGATATATTTATTGGAAATATACAAAGTATAAAATATGCAAATGCACTAGAAGTATAAGTACATTCCCTTTTTCCATCATAACAATTAACAAAAATAACAAAAACATAACACCCCCCACCCCCGTATGATACATCTATTATTATTATTATTATTATTATTATTATTATTATTATTATTATTATTATTAAAGATAGAAATACAACAATATATGATAAATAATAAAGAATAATAAAGTCCAGAAATAATACACCTAAATACACAAATGGATCAATTCTTAGGGTCATCAAGAAAAGGGGCCCAAATACAGTCAAAGTTCATGGGTTTTTTCCTGACAGAATATAGTATTTTCTCATGAGTACTATAGGATACTAGTTCATTGATCCAGTGTTTCCGCGCTCTGGCTTTTTCTGATTTCCAGTTTTTAAGTATACAATTTTTTGCTGCCATGCTTGCAAGCTGGATAAAATACTTCTTATAATGAGTCATGTTAAGTGGAATTGTGAATAAATTAAAATGTGTAGTATATTAATTTTAATTGCATTGATTCTACCAATTAATGACAATGGTAAGCCCATCCACCACTGAAGTTTGGTTCAACAGCTTCACATAGTTTTCTTGATAGACTTTACCAAAGGAACCACCAACAGTAATACCCAAATATTTAAAAGCGCTGGGGCACCATTTTAAGGATCCAGAAAGAATTCTGTTCTAATTCTCCATCATTTTCTAGTTGGGATAAAGTTTCTCTCCTTTCTTTATTTTTATAAACATATGACATGATGTGCCCTCTCATATAAACTTAAAGGGATTCCCAAATATTAGAGTGAGAAGAGGAATTACAGTTGGCTTCCAGATATGTATCAATGAGTGATCATAAAAGTAATAAATTCTGGATCTTTCAGCAGGTAACCCACGAATCTCCATCTATGAGAGGCAGACTTAGGTGGACCAACTCTAGCTCCATCTTTATGGGATTGTGAATGGCGAGAGTGGCAGCTAAATAGGAGAAAGCTTTAATTCTGGATAAAATTGTCTGTGAGGTCAAAAACATGTCAGTTCTGAAGTAGGTATTGTGAACACTAGAGTAAAATGAGTAATCCTTTTGATTGGATGGTGTGATCGTCATCCATCAATTAATCCCAATTCTTTCATTCCTTGATTTAGGGCTATCGCTGATTTGGACAGTGAGAGTGATAAAGGTAAAGAACGTTCCATTGATGGATTTAAAATCAGGTTACAATCACCTCCAACAATGCACTGGCCTTCAATTATAGCAAGCTTCATAATTAAGTTATTAAAGAATGTCAGGTCATCTAGGCCATAGAAGGATACAAGTGTTATCTCAGGTTTATTATACTGTCTATGAGGACAAATCTGCCACCCTTATCATTTTCCGTGGAGTTTAGCTTAAATCCCAGGTTCTTGTTAATAAGCAATGCCACTCCTCTCACCCTGGGTGAAAATTAGGAATAAAAAATATTCTTTCTCTTAGTTGGAGAGTTAATTCTTCTGATGTTTAGTGAGATACAACTCAATCGACCTGATATATTTATATTACACATAAATGTACAGAGAGAGCATGAATCCCATATTAAAAAACAAACAAACAAACAAAAATAAAATAAATAAATGCTTATTAATTTATTATGGACAATGATATAGTTTGATAATATAAAATGAAGACCATACATAACCCCAGAAAAGAAGAAAAAAAACTATTAAAAAACCTGAACAACAGGTGGCTTTAGGCATATCGATTTAGAAATCGGATCACTTTGTATTTGTGACGTTATACCTTTGTGACCAAACAGCATTCAGAATCTCTTAAATGAGAAATCAAAGTATTACATTTGGAGGCAGTTATTATCAATCTGTCAGTCTATCAATAACAAATGTACCCCCTGCAAACTTTACAGTTAGGTATTAATGTTCCATGTATGTTAGCCATAGGTGGCTTGACATTTCCTATATTTTACTACATTGGATTAACTTTACCGGCTTGTAGTAAATCACAGCAAGTCCTTGTCAATCCCACAGCAAGCGTCCGTTCCATAAGGGTAAGAGAAAGTTCCCACTGTTCCTTCTCCATCTCGATGAGGAAAGTCTCAACTTCGGATGCGGTCGAGAAGAGCTTGAATCCTCCTTGATGTCAGAGCCGCAGTTTAGCCGGGTAACGGTTAGCATATTCAATGTTTTTCTCCCGGAGTTTCTTCTTAACTTCATTTAATCCATTCATCCTGCGTTGAATCTCAATGCTGTAGTCTGGGTAAAAGAAAATTCACTTATTATCAAGGTACACAGCCCCCTTCTCTCTGACACCAGAGTGCCTTGTCTTTTTCCCTGTAGTTTAAGAATTTCACGATAATGGGTCTAATCCGGTCTGAGGGTCTACCCAAGCAGTGAGCTCTCTTCAGGGTGATCGGGGATGCAAAGTTATTGTTCCCTAGCAGTTGTGGGATGAGATGTTCCAAGTATCCGACCATGTCATTGCCCTCAGGCTTCTCTGGGACGTTTATCTTTATGGTTGATCTCCGACTCCTGTTTTCAAGGTCAACTTTTTCGTCTTTAAGAAAAGCGATGTCCTTTTCCATCTTTTCAATTAAAGTGCAGGCGTCTCTCAAGTTATCCTCGTTAGCATCTACTCGGGTCTCTCTCTCTTCAACCTGCTCGGCTAAAGTTGATAGTGACAGCGGCTGTCTTCTTGTTTATGTGACAGATTAATTTGTCATTAGAGTCTCGAATCACTTTCATGAGGGATTTGAGTGTTGGGTTTCTTTGCCATCTTTGCCATGAGGGAGATCTCAATTGTTGTGTTGAATATCATTATATTAAGTCTCTCACCCTTTAAATTGGGCCGCTTCAAATTAATAACAAAAATCCTTTAGGAAAAAAAAATTGTTTCTCATTTGGAGTTGAGTTAATACCAGTACAATAGTTGCGACTGTTGAGGCACACCAGGAGCTCACAGACACATGTTCGACTTCAGTGGCTGCATCACATGAGCCCTAATTCAGTCCATTTTTTACCTTAACCTTGTTTTGTAATCTCTGACTGTACTGGTCTATTTTGCACTATTGCTTCACAAGTTATTTACACCTTGCTTGCCTGGATGTGCAGCATGCCAATATATCTTACAGGCACAATAGAGACTCAAAATAATGAGAGAAAAATGAACAAATTGGAAAAAAATATTATTTTATTACTTCATATAATGACGGATTGCAACCAAAGGTGACCTTCATTGGGTGAAGCTGATGATGTGAACACACCTGTATTTTTTAATAGAACACATCATTGTCTTGGGATGATTAGTTAAATGTAGAAAAGGACATCATGGCCAATTTGCATCCATTAAAGGTCCAGTGTGTAACATTTAGGAGGAGCTATTGGCAGAATTGGAATATAATATTTATAAGTATGTTTTCATTAGTGTATAATCACTTGAAAATAAGAATCGTTGTGTTTTCATTACCTTAGAATAAGCCGTTTTTATCTACATAGGGAGCTGGTCCCTTTCCACGGAGATCGCCATGTTTCTACAGTAGCTCAGAACAGACAAACCAAACACTGGCTTTAGATAGGGCCGGTGCTGTTTTTCGCAAGTTTCGCAGCCACCGTAGTTTATCCTACACGCTTGGAAAGGGAGGATGAGGCGAGTGGTATTCAAACGGCTGCAATCTGCAATTTCACCGCTACATGTCACTAAATCCTACACACTGGACCTTTAAAGGACAATTCTGGTATATTACAACTTGGCTATTATTTTGATCGTTTTGGCAACCATTCCTATCAGTAATCATTTTATTCACTCAGTTAATTGCTGAGTTCTGATGAAATCACTAAAAACTAAATTTCTGGTTCAACTTTGACTCACTTACTGTAGTTGTGTACACACAGTTTTCCTGTGCAATGGGGACTATTACTGACATTTCAGGTGCACTCACTTTTAGTTTGACCTCCTAATAAATTGGCTTAGATAATCTGGATAAACTGTTGGCTTGTTGGCTTGCAGTGTTGCAGTATTCCCAGATCTCAGCAATTGCCTTGGGTAATACAGCGATTGAAATCATAACAAAACTACAAGTTGAAATAAATGAGAATAATCCTTTAAGGGTAATCAGAAAATTATGTTACTGATACTTAATTTTGTGATTAAGTTCATACCCAGTACAATACCTGGAAATCACCTGTGAATATGTCCTTACATAAAAAGACAGAAAAAGACTTGGGAAGACAAACCACAGAAGCATCCAAAACATGTATTTTTCAGCATATTGATGGCTCTGTAATGAGGCCTGTCAGAAAAAAAAACAGTAATGTCATCTAAAGTCCTGCTTTCTTCTATAGTATTAAGGCCAGTTTAGGCATTATTTAGCACTCTTTGCTGGCACCTTGTGACTGCCTATCTACAGGTGGAACTATGTAGGTGATAGGTCATAGATAAACTTACAATTGAGAAAATGTACCTTTCGCCATGTGTACCATATGTTGCCATATGTTGAAAACAACATCCATCATATGTTTTTGTTGTGGAATTTTAAAGTGCCCACAGCAGTGCACCCAGCCAAGCAAGATGTAATGATGGATGATGATGGGAAAACAATGCCCAGGTCCTAGTGTGATGCATTAAACCTATGCAAGAGGGCAAGAGGGTGAGGCCTAGCCCAGCCTCTTTATGTTAATGTCTGCAGGATTCTAGACAGTTAGAAGAGTTTGTTCCTGATAAAAGCCTGAGAGGGGAGATCATGCAGTCTGTGTGTGGTCATGTTTGTCCCCACCCACCTCAGAAGATTAACTGCACAGTTAATGCTTATCCGAGCAGAATGTCCAGAGTCTGTGTGAGACACATCCAGCAGTTGTGAAAGTAATTATTCAGACACTCTCCTGTTGCTTTTTTATTTGTAGCTCTGATTCATCATACATAATCATCATGGTTGGTGTCCCAGAAATGCTCTCATGTTCCATAATAAGGCTGATATGTATATATATTACTTTTCATAACCACATCTACATAGAGTTGCAGAGGTTTTTTTTTCATAATGGAAATTTAAAAGGCAAATATAATGACAGATCAGACATAAACCCAGTATACTCTTTAACATCAGACATTCAGTCTGGGCCATTATGAATCCATTGAAGGATTAGACAGCTAAAAATAGCCTCTTACGATAGGGGACTTAGTGCACTGTCTGAAGCACAAACAAACAAATGGCAATTTCTCCGTGGCCCTGTCTGCCAGTGTTTCAGGGAGTAATTTGTGGTGTACAGAGAGGTTGAGCTCGGTCAGGAATCAGCAGCAGGATAAAGAAGGGCCATTTAGCCCTGTTTGGTGCTTAAGAGTGGCCTTCTCGCAGGCCATGTCCACTGTGTGGCAGCTGCTCAGCCACAGACAAGCTAAAACGCTTAGGACACTCAAGCAGAACTGTGCATCATTTTATACAGTCTATGTGCATCAATCATGCCTTCCAAGAACTGTGTGCCACTAGAAAAGTCTTCCCGCAGACCATCGTCTAACGTGACATGTCAGCCAACGCTGTTTCTCATCCGCAAATAGCTTCAGCTTGCATCTGCGTTTTTTTCCCCCAGAGGTTTCCACAGGGCTGATCTGAGAGGAAGGCTGGCCTCCTCCGTCATTCAGTATAATGTTTGCTCTGCACTTGACTTTAGGCTGAGTGAGAGCAGAGGAGGATGACCTTTGAGACACAGTGCAGGGCAGCAGAACTGCAGGATATCTGTGCTACCTGTTTAACTGAAAAATGTAAAGTAGTATTAAAGTACAGTCATGTAGGTTTTACCTGCAACCATTCTGTACAGGGCTGGACTGGCCATCTGGCAGTCCGGGCACTTTCCTGGTGGGCCGACATGCTTTTTGGGCTGAACTGTCTTTCTTTTCTTTTTTTTTTGTCTGACCAGCCCATAAAACTTGACACTGGGCTGGCCCAATCACATCTTTAAACCCCTCCCCAGCCTTTGGGCGCAGCGCATCTGCAAAAACAGAGTGCCAAAATTATACAAAAACAGAGCAAGAGAGATGTGTCTTGATGATTACGCTCCAGTGTGGCTACCGGCCCACTGTGTTTGGGTATTATATCTGTCAGCCTCTCTCACACAGCCAATTACTTTTGATCCAGTTGATTCTAACTTTACCTGGGCCCCACCCCTTTCCCATCTCTGTTATGGGGTGACATCACATGGATAAATAGTAGAGTGGAGCAAGATGGACAAATAAAAAGAGAAAAAAACATAAAGGTGGTGCTGAAAAGCTGAGGCTGAAGTCCCTTGAGGCTGATGCAGCCAAATGTTTTAAAATAACTTATTAATTTGGCGCCGTTACCAGTCAATCATCTCAGCCTAGTGAGTTCGAAGGCACTGGCAGCAGAGCGAGCAGCCCGGTGAGACCATCAATACCAGTTCAACTGTTAGTCAAGGTTCTGCAGCTGAAGCGGTAAGACAGAAGACAATATGGATAATATAAGGTTTGGGTTTGGCTAGCTGGCTATTTAGCTATCGGGTGCCTTTTGTTGAAACATGTTCAACTTTCCATAAAGTCGATGCACTCGTCAATGTCACTTTTCGCAAACCAACCAATCACAGCCTGGATAGGGTGGGACATAAAAAAAAAGGTTGACGTGCTACAGTAAACTTTCAAATGTTGAACTCATTGTTGTGCATGAATGGTTATGATTATTGGCAAGTTAGTACTTAGCATTAACAAATTAGAGACTAACCACCAATGTAGACCAATCTGAGTCAAAAAGTCCAGGGCCATTTTGCATTTCCAAAATATTTTACATAAATAGTTTAGAAAAAACTGTCAGAAAAGTCCCAGGTTTGTTTTTGTTTTGTCCAACCAACTGTTCAATATACACTCTCCTTTTAGCTCTAGTTTGGTCTCCACCAACTCCTGAGAAAAAATATCTGTCTCTTTAGCTGTTAAATGCTCCACTATGTTCACCAGCTAGTGGCTAACTTTATCTGCATGCTGAGTGGTGCTGGGGAGGTAATGTACAGTGGGTTTATCAGAGCTTTTTCACTGAAAACAGCTGCCTGCTGCTGCTGGAAACAAGTTTGATATGAGTTGAATTAGCTAGCTGTAAAACCAAACAAATAGCTAACAAACCGCCTCAAATACAAAATTTTGCCTTTTAAATTTCCATTATGAAAGAAACTCTCTGCATCATGTAGTTGTGGTTATGAAAAGTGATATATATACATATCAGCCTTATTATGGAACATGAGAGCATTTCTTGTTAACAATTGAAAGCAGATACAAATAGTGTATAGCTGCTTTTAAATTGCCCAAATTTATTGTTGTTAAATTAGAATTTTATTTAGTTGTAACTACCAGTGATTTGCCACAGGTTTGTTGACGCTTCTCTAGTTGTTTTGCCAATTTGGAGATAGTGTAGCTGTCTTAAATTCTCTAAATCTCCAACTCTGCTTTTCTCACTTGACTGCTTATATCTGTAGGTTTGTCACTACGAGCAAACCTTTTTACATTACACAGAGTGATTTGATCAATGTTAATATGAAAAATATTTATTAGTGAAGCTTTAAAGGAAAAATAAAACACCTCTCTGACCCTGACTTTAACAGCGACTGATGGGAAATTGGTTCCAAATCTGAACCACTTACACTAAACACAAACCATTTGCATATGAGTAACATTAATTCCCCTTTGATTGACTGGTGAATAAAACAGAGCATAAAAATTTCCCCTCAGTCATGTTTGCTCTGAAAGGGAAATTTGCATGCAGGAAAGGACTTATAGCAGGTGAATACTAAATGGTTTCTGTCATATTACTCTCCTTATAATATAGGTTTGTGCATTTATCTTTATAAGGAGGTGGATAGATGGAGATATGAACATTCAGTTTGGCATCATATTCATTGATCAGCCTTGCTGCTCTCAGCCATAGTGACACTAACAAATGGCAGAACACAGGCCTTTACGCAAGCTGCAAACAAAGACTTAACAAAGACTATGTTTAGTGTTTCTGTTTAAGTCATTGCCCTAAAAAATCTCTTGATTCGAGGCTTCCTTTTTAAGTGTGAGAAAAAATAGATCACATCAGAGGAGGATCAATATGTGAAAACAAATAGACCAGCTCTGACTTGCTGTGTGTTGCCTATAGATATCGGGCTTTCAACTTGATTATTGAATTTGTCATTTCCAGCCATGATGGAAAAATCAATCACACGTCACTCAAAACAGTATATACCATCAGTGTCACTACTGATCAGGGTGTAGAGTGTTAGTGTGAGCTCTGGTTTTAGCGGGAGTGACTTCTCCAAAAACACCACCTGCTTTTGCCCTCAGTGCTCTTTCTTCTTGAACTTGTTACAATTCAGTGTTTTAATCAAGAAGAAATCAATAGCCCCAGAGATAAATATTGATCTCTCGAACTGTAACTGAGTTATTTGAGCAGTGGCCTACACATTTAGAGCCACGCACATAGGCTGTTAGGAAGTATAGCAGAGACAGAAGGCTTTATGCAAGGTGTTGTTTATTTCCAGTAATAATTTACAATACAGAGCACACAATTTTGAGTGTTTAAAATAAGATATGATAACATAGGACTTCATTTATCCAAAGGGAAATTGTTGTGCAGCAGTTACAGTACAAAGTAGGAAAGAGTGCAAATATCAATAAAGGAATAAGGAACAAGAACTGAAATTACATTGTCAGAAGTAAGAGTTTAACCAAGGGAAACCCTATGTGTTTAATGACGTTACACGACTGAGGGAGAGGCAATGCATGAGTTTGCCATGGTTTGTCAACCTTAGAGGTGTTGGCAGCCATTTTTTGTCAGCCATTTTAAATTTTTTGTTAAGAAAAACAAGACACATCGTGTTAGGTAGTGCACATTAGAGGCTTTAGTAGGCATATTTTGAAATTTGGACAGAGCCAGGCTAGCTGTTTTCCCCAGCTTCCAGTCTTTATGCTAAGATAGGCTAACCACATCCAGCTATGTGTTTGACGCACAATTATGATTCATATCAATCTTCTCATCTCATTCTCAGAAAGAAAGCAAATAAGCCAGTTTCCCAAAAATCGTGACCATTTGTTTAAAAAAGAGTGGTAATAAGTAGATTCACAGATATGTAGTAACTAAGCATCACATACTGTTTCATTAACATAGCATTTTAGGTAGGGTAGGGTAGCTCTTTATTTATCCCCGAGTGGAAATTTCCCAACAGCAGAGATATGTATGGAATAGCAAATGAATAATAAATAATGAATAGATAAGGAATGCAATAAAAAAGAAAAAAAAATATGTATATGCAAACATATATAAATACAGTGCAAGTAGTGTCCACATGTATAGTCAGTACAGTATAGTACAGTCCATTAGGGGTGAAAAAGTCTGTTCTCAGTAACTAATAAATACTCTTACTTGTTCTTGGTGAATACTCAAAATTTTGTGTACTATATCGTAAAGATTAACTGATTTTTATGTGTTTTTTTGCATGTGTAAGGATGCAGCAGTCAGGTTTTCTTCACCCAGACTGTGTACTATCATAATGTGAAAGTGCACAGCAATCATTAATAGTCAGATTGTAACCCTGTGTTTAACAGATTGCTCTAATGGCTGCATGACAAAGCTGGCCCACTCATGTGTAAATAAATCATAGGTTAGATCCAAACAATAATTACTCAGGGAGGGCTTTATGAATGAGGGCTCTGCTTTGTTTTTCTCCGCCAGTATATGACAGAAAAAATGTTGACAGGTAGTGGAATTAAAACTACTCAAATATTACCAGATGGACAGCATCACGGACATCACTGCAGACTGACACAGACTCAGAGTTTTGAAGGAATTTTATGGGCTCTTTCTATTCTGACTACATCAAGAGATGTATTTATGACCCAATCTATGTTTTTTTTCACAGTTGAAACCAAGTGATCAAAACCAAACAACGCCTCAAACATTTGAGAGTGTTCACTGGTGATACAGTTCCTCTTCCCTGCAAATATTTCCACTGTGACTTGTGATGCTTCAACATGCGAAGGGGTCCAATCAATAAGCACTGCTTTCTTTTCTCAGGTTGAGTCATCAAGACTGCTGCCCAAAAGCCACTAAACCGCACTCTGTGTCACATCTGCGCACACTTGAAACCATAACCTTTCATTCTGTGTCCTCGCACTTGATTTGAGGCAGTCAGAGCTTGTGTTTATGTACATTGACAGCTCTGACTGACCTATAATACATGCTCTGCACTGATGCTTTACAGTAGATAATGTGATATATGTATATTATGAATTATGCCTGTTTGGAGGGTTTACAGCGTTTACTTGACAAGCACATGTTTAAATGACACAATGCTGGATTTCTGACTGATTTTGTGATGTTATTTTCTCAGTCATGTCAGGCCAACAGTACCTGTGTAGGAACCTTTGCAATAAAATCATTGAAATCTCTCACTAATCATTGCTTTGTATGAAACCTGCAAACTCTTGCATGTGATTCAAATGGCCGTGCTTCACCAAATGCTGTGAAATGAGCACAGTGGTTACAGAAACCACTGAGATTAGAGAGATTACAGAGAGACAGCTACAGAAGTTGTGTGTACTAGGGTAATTGATACTGCAATATATCACAATTAGGGTTGTCAAAATAACAAATTAATTTCGATTAATTAATTATAGAAAAAATAACGCTGCAAAAAAGTAACTGAGATTAATCGCACTCTATGATGCCCCTTGACCCCATACATCACTGAATATACAACTGTCCACAGTAGGTTTGTAAACATGATGGAAGCAGATGACAAAACGTTGCTTGGCCCAGTGAATGGAAAATTTACATTTCAAAAATGCCAAATGTAACTGTTGATAGGAGCACTATTCTGTAAGGAATTTTCATACCATCATAGTACTTCAAGCCTGAAATATCACCTCAACGCAGCAAGCTCGGAGGTCAGACCTAGCACAGCCCCTGATGCTACCGTGAGCAACCAGTCTGGTCAAGCCACACTTGAACAGGTGTTCAGACGCAGACTGAGTAAGTCTACCTGTGACAGATTAACCAACTTAATCACTAAATGGATTGCAATGGACTGCAGGCCAATTTCGGTGGCAGAGGACGGGGGTTAACGGAGGCTTTACAGATTGCGTCCTGCTGCTTCTCACAGCAAATATTGATATATGCGATTAATTTAGATTAATTGATCACAAAGCATGTAATTAATTAGATTAATTGTTTAATCACTTGACAGCCCTAATGACAATACATTACTAGTCAATACACTGGCACCAATATCACAGTATGTTCTCTTGTGATGGTGAAGCCATTTAACTCTTGAACTCTTCTGCTCTCTGGCAGATGAGCCTGGTGCCACCTTTTGGCTAGGAGTCCATATGCTACACATGGCTTTTTGGCTTTTTTGGGTTATATTTTTCAGTAAGTTGCACATATGTCATGAGGGATATTAGAGTGGTCTTGCGCAGTATTTTGACAAAAAAAAAATCTCATGGTTTACTAACTATCTTTTTGCAGAGCTTTTAACCACATCACGCAGTCTTCCTCAGCAGATGGAGTTTGCTTAGTTGTCATGGAGATGGCTCAGTTCCTGCTCAGTTTTTGTCAAACTAGTGTTTCAAAGGTCAAGAATGAACTTTCACGCCCAACTTGCAAAATATTGCCTATATTTGCCTATATTGTGATTCCGTCATTATTAGGGCTGGGTATTCTGTCAATTTTCTGATACAGGTGCCAATTTAATACCTGAGTTTTGGTACCAATACAATAGATTCTCTTTTCACTATCTTACTTTGAAGAATGTAAACATGTGTTTCACAATTTCCTTTTTTCATTTAACAAAAAATCTCTCAGCACATGTTCAGACTTTGTGTAAAGATGAGGAAATATTTGATCAAAGATTAAGGAAGCAATAGTAACAATCTGACCAAGCAGTGATTGCCAAACTTCGATACTTGACAGTTTCAAAAGTCAATTCTGCTGACATATTTCAGTCGTTATACAACAAGTATTGAGGCTCAATACTCAGCCCTTATTTTTATCATGTAAATATGTTCATCTAGTACTAAATTTCTTTGCCAAACGTGTTTTGGAGGAAACCTGGATTACATTCACTGGCAGTGTTTTTTCAAAAACATGTGACATTCCTATGCTATTCCTATTCCTGGGAGAAACGGAAGCATGGTTAGAGTTGTACTATGAGTTCATATTTGACCTTTCTTGATTTCCCTAACCCTAACCCCAACCTGTGTCACTAGCACTGGCGGCTGGTAGAACATTTTCTAGGTAGGGCTGTGCCACATCTAGTCAATTTCACCAAACTTCCCAGTATGATTTAATGCAAAAAAGTGAAGGTATCAAAAAGAAATTGCAGTTAAATATTTAACAATAATTTTATTCCAAATAAAATAAAGCAAGTAACGTCTTGACAAACAAATCAGGACATCTTATTTTGGTCACCCACACAGGCGAATTCAGTATAATACAAAACATGTCATAGACAATGTTTATTTCTTGAGATGCCCCTATGGACCTTGTTTTGTTGAGGAAACCAATAGGGAGGTAAATATCAGGATAAGCAAACATAAAGTGCAATTAGTGGTGTTAAGTTGCTATTCAGACACTTGAATGGACATAAGCATGGGAGTCAAGATGTAGAGATAGCAAACTCCAGCAATCTTCTGCTTTAAATTGAATTATACTCAAAAATAAATTGTGGGGTCCCTGACCTGACCAATACAAAACAGATAACAGAAGGAAATACCCAAAATAATAACATAAACAATCTTTTATATCAATTGACCTCTAATACATGGAATAATTTGAGATTTGTTTTAAAATGTCAACTGCACATCGCACAAAAACACACATTGGGGTTGAACGTGAACAAATGTTCACTACCAGTCAAAGTTTGATCAGCTTGATACCTGGTTATTCATTGTCCATTTGAAGCGCTGTAGTGATCGGCGGATGGTAATGAACTCAAAAAACCACTGTTGGATGTTACTGTTGGTACAAGCACCAGCAGTGGGTTGGACGTCTCGTCTGCTTGAATGGCAACAAAATCAGTGCTCTTTACTTCCTCCAGAATGTAATCCTTTAGCACTGACAGCATGCAGTCCAACAGTTCGTTTTGTACCGTCTTTGATGCCTTTACAAACGGTAAGTTAGCTGTCTTAGGTGCTCCTCCAGCAGACTGTCTAGGGAGGCAACAAAATCCACCAATCCCCTGAAAATGCCAGGACCCTAGCACCGTCTATTGGCCAGCCACCACTGGCCACTAGACTAAACTAACCACTTCACATGATGATCACATGATAATTGTGTCTACTTTGTGGTATTGTCACATGATTCTTTTATGTTTTAGCAACATATTATTCACACAGCAGAGAAGCTGCAAGTCAAATCTCTTGTTATTTCAATACATTATGCTGCAATATGTATGTGTAGGTACACTTATCTCTGTAGTACACCAATTGGTCACACAGTCCAGTCCCCTTCCCCATATGTGTGTGTGTGTGTGTGTGTGTGTGTGTGTGTGTACATATATTTTCACCCTCACATCACTTCCCAAATTAGCTCCCTCACACTGTGTGGCTGCTGCTGCCAGTGGTTAATTTAACCCGGTATGGCCATTCTCTGGCTGTGTAATATGAGTGAGCTTCTAGCTCAGCTTCAAGTGGTTGAACATGTGAATGTGTTGCAGCCTCTCCTCCTCCCTCATGCCCCTCACACTGGCATCGCCACAGCCGGAATTAAACTGACAGCGACGGCTGTCCAGCAGATTCTAGACATGCACTGCCTGAATATAGGTTTTTATGTTACCTGTCTGATTACCTTACAGTAGGCAAGACTGTGAGGTGAAAGTCAGCAAGATAGTTCCACTCTTCAGACTGTGAAGGATTACTCTGTTAACACTCACAATCACAGTCACAGTTAGTCATAAGATTAAAAAAAACATAAGTACAGATTTATTTGGAGTTTTCATACTTGGGAGGCATTAAGTCATCTGAAAATGAATTTTAAAATATCATCTTTAGGTATTCTTGTGTAAAAACAGATCAGTTTTTCTGATCAGTCTCTGTCTCAGTATCTGTCAATACAATACACTGTACTGTTACTGTAGCAGTACGATAGACTGACAGGTACAGGTCTTTACGTGTCCACAGGTCCATTTCTGATTGAGTGCAAAATTTGGCTCAAAGCCCAGTCAGAGCTTAAGAACAAAAGAAATTACCTGTCAAATGTCAATTTGTAATCACAATAAGATAAGATTAGATGAATAACTTGAATAAAAAAGGTTGAATAGATAGATTGAATAGATAAATAGCTCTATGCTTTATCAGTGATGTACAATGTACTGTAGTTATCTTGCACTACACTTACACTACACTTTGTATGCTCCTACTGAGTGGCCATGACTGAGGAGTTAGGCAAGAAATTCACTTTTTATAGTGAATGTGCTGCCCTTTCCAGCTAGAACAATACTCAGGACTTGATTCTCAGTTGTTATTATTCTTGATGAATTCAAGTCTATTTTAAAGGACCTGGAAAATAGCACTCTTAGTCATTGTTTACATGTTTAAATTCTAATGCCATTATGTGCATCTTAACTGGATATTGTTTACTGAAAGTAGTAATACAGTAAAAAAAACTTCTGCTGGAAGTTTTTTACTGCACTTTTGTGCAGTGTGTGACAGTTTTCTTAGTCCGGTCATGTTGTCTGTATTGTATTTGTTGACGAAAACAAGAACTGCAAAGTGCATGGTTGAACAAGCTTGTTTGTGAATGGTTGGAAGACAGTTTGGAAGGAACCATTCACATGGCCTTCTGGTCTTCTGTGTGGTCTTTCACGGCAGCTAGAACTGCAGAACAAGACGTGACAACAGCACACAAACAAATAAAGAATTTGATGTGAAAAGCGGCAGCGTGGCGTCCAGCTCGAGCCCGGAATTTTTTTTAAATTTTGTATGTCTCTTTGTGCTCATGTATTACAATCAGTCACATCAGTAGATGTCTTTCATCTTCCTCACAGCCTGGCTTTGCGGCCCTTTGATCCCAGCTGGATATTTAATTCAATTCAGTTCAATTTATATATTAATTTATTTAGCACCAATTCATAACAGAAGTTATCTCATTACACTTTTATAGCATTGCTCTGGTTTTGCACATTTATGCATGTTGCCACAACAACAAGAGCACTGTATGTATTCTTAAAACTTGAGATGTCGCACAAGCAAGAGCAACGTGTGAAAAACTGTTTTTCTTTGCCATATCAACAGACTTGTATCCTCCAGCCCACGCACACATACACACATGATCACACGCATGCACACACGCTCTTGACTTTGCACACACACACACACACCCACATACACACATACATGCATACAGACGTGGCTTTTGATGGTTTTGACGTGGGCGATGCCTCTGTGTCAACTCTTTCCTGTGGGGAGACTTTCCACCCTCCTTTTTTCCATGAGTGCTCTGAGCATGAGTTTTTGTCAGAATTAATGGTTGAATTTTTGTCAACTTCATGCACGTACTGAATTTGTTGTTTTGAATAAAGGCTTCCACCTCAACCCTGCCCCCTACTCTTCACTCCATCCGCTTCCACTGGGCCTCATTAATAATGCGGCGCGTATTTCAGTCTTGGGCACAGCCCCTTGGCCTGCCAATCACTGGCCTAATTAGCACACACAAGATCTGCTCCTTCTCTGGCTGCTGCTGGAAAAAACTCCAAATATCCTAATCCAATCCCTCAAAGGCCACTTTCCCTCTTGGCAGTGATGGTTTTGGAGTGTTTCACTTCCATCGTGAGGTGGTTTTCTGTACTTGCAGATTTAGGTGTCGGCAAACACCAAACTTGTTTCTTGTTGATTCAGCCATTCGCACAGGAAGAGGTTAAGACAAACAGATTATTGTGTGTGCAGGTGTACCTTGTCATTATCAGTGTGAATATCAAGCATGATGTAGGAAATGCAATAAGCTTCTGCTATTCTTTCTAGATTCTGTCAAAGACTTAGTGTATATTAGTCCTTTGTTGTAACTGTTGTGCATGTTGTGCAGTAATGTATGGCTGCTGTGGTATTTAAATTTTATATCAAAGATATTTGTTCTCAGACATATCAAAGATGAAATTAAACAAAGACAAATGAGTTCTAATATCATCTGAAGATCAAGACAGAGCTGAGACACAGCAGCTCTGCTTCAGGCATTTGGAACAGCAAGCCAGGTCTATAGATAACCCTAGTGTTTCTATCACATGTGCAGCATCTTACCATATAAGACAGCAATATGACTCACCCCGCTCACTGACCTACTATGTGGGAAGTCATGATTCATGCAAGCTGCATTTAAGCAGGCAGGACCCAAAAATACTCTGGCATGCCATCACACAAACACATACACACACTCACACATACCTCACTTGCTCAGTCATACTCACCACCCACAGACACTGATAGGCTCAGATGCTGGTGGTAACATACAGTGAGAGACATTAGAAAGTTGTCAGAGCAAAGACTGGAATATAATAATGACTGGATCTGTGCTGATGCATTTTTGAGGTAATGCCAATGTAAAGTAGCGGCTGATGCTTTCAAGGCTTGATTTTTTTCTACTTCTGTGACTTTGAATAGATGGAAAAGATTATTCATGAGATATAAAAGTCAAGTCATGCAACTTGTAGCTTCAGTGAAATTGATTTCATTGCATTACAGCGATGGGTTGTGTTCTTTGTTGTCTGTCTTGATTTTGTTCCTCGAAGTGAGCAGGCTTTTCAAGAGTGATTAGTCAACAAGTTACATCTATTAATAGCTTCTTGAGTGTTGTTGTTGTGATAGATACAGCTGCAAGACAACACAATGACACCAAGTTTTTCAGACAAGTTTTAGAAACTTGTCCTCAAGCATCTGGCTAAGATGTACTAACAGTGCTAACCGTCTGTTTCGTCATTCTGCACTTTAGCTGTCTTTTTGTTGATCACGAGGATTAAACAGTCAAAGATTTTTTATTCAAGCTTACACCCTGTAGTCTTGATATTTTCATGACGTCAAAGACATAAGCCTCAATGCATTTTTAATGCAGATGTTTGCTGCTCTGATAATGAGTTTCTTAGTGTGTAATCCAGCTGTCTCAGATGGTTTCCATGTAGCTTGTGCTCCCCACTAATTGTTTCTTTTAAAAGTTAAATCTCGGCAGTGGTTTGAGTATTGATTCACATCGTTGAGGTCACTGCCTGGACCTTTCCATTGCTGGGAGATGAAGTAGCTCTTGTGTTAATTAGGCCGATTGCAGATAGATGCAGGTTTGTGCAGCGCTCCAAAGGCATTCTGGGCCGTGCAAACAGTCGCTCGCTCACTCTCACAGCCAGTCCCATTCATCAGTGTCAGTGGCAGGAGCACCACAGGATGGTCTGCAGCTCGGCAGCACCCAGAGGGCTCAACCTAACCTGGGTTACCCCGGTCACCTGAACACACTAGACCTGGGTGCTGCTAAGGACATCACATGAAGGGACTCCAGAGAAGGTCCCTCCTCAGGTCAGACATTTAAATTAGATCCAGGACAACATTTTTAGAGTCCAGTTAATCTTGTGCATGAATACCTCATCTGGTCTGAGCTTTCTTGTTCAGGAATTGATGCTGTGTTGTCTTTGCTCAGTCCCTGGATCGAAGCGCAGGGAGACAGTATTGATTTCTATCTGTAGCAAAAAGCACTTTATTTATCCATTTGTAGATGGACTTGACGGACTCCAGCCATAGCCTGAGATGACTCTGTGTTTTCCATGTTAGGTTTTACTTTGACCTTTCTTGATCATCTATTGTAAAAACTTGTCACATCTTGGATATCTTCTTAAAGTGTTAGGGACCTAGTCTTTTGTTTTTATGCAATAGATTTTTTAACGTGTATTTCATGAGAGTACCTATGTTTTGGTTGAAACTGCACATGAAAAATTATTCAAACATCTGTGTCAGTGTGATCAAACATGGCAAAGAAACACTCATTATGCTTCCACGTTCCTCAGTATGTAATCAGCAGAGCCTGGTGAGCATGAGCAGCATGTCTCAGACATGGCTGTCTTGCTTATATTATCTCATGATCAATATCAGCAACCCAGTGACCTTCTGAAAGGCTGTTTACCTTAGCAGTGTGGAGAATGAGGAACCTCTGCCATGGATGTTAATGAACTTTCTGTGGTCGGAGTGGAAAGCCCCAGAAAACTGCTCGGGTTCAATTTACTTCAGGGATGGTGTTACGTTGCTTGTTTTGATGCAGAACACCACAGATGTTCTTTATTTAAATGAACATTCACATTCATCGCTCTTTCTTTGAGGTGTAAAGAAACTTGATGAAGGCTGAAGTTTGATAAAACACATGAAAAATGTTTTCTCTTTTTTGTGTTTCAAGCCACTTCAGATTTTGAATTCATTACTCAGTTACTTCCTAAGTTACAGTTTGCTTGTTGCAATGCAGACACGTCAGCCTTCCTTCCTCTTACTAAGAATGGCCTTTCCATTAGAAATCTTTACACATTTGTGATTTCAGTGTTGGCTGAATGCTGGCAGCGAGATGGAAGTGTTTTTGCTGAATTGAGACTGTTCTCTAGGAGTCTGCGCAGCATGCCTTTTGTCTGCGATAACAGTTGCTGATGAAAACACGTTGAGTAATAAGAAATATTTTTTTCAGGGATGAACAAAAATAGCCTTGTTTTCATTGGTGCATAATCACCTGAAAATAAGAATCGTTGTGTTTTAATTACCTTAGAATAAACCATTTTTATCTACATAGGTCCCCTTCCACAGAGGTCGACATGTTGCACCGCCATTTGCATTTTTCGCAAATTTTGCAGCCACCGCAGTTTCTCCTGCACGCTTGGAAGGGGAGGGTGATGCGAGCGGAATTCAAATGGTTGCAAACTGCAATTTCACTGCTAGATGCCACTAAATCCTATACACTGGACCTTTAAGTTCAAGTTCAAGTTTATTTGTCACATACAGTATAATCAAACAGGGTAGAATCATAGTGAAATGTATGTCCACAAGCTCCTACAATTGTGCAGTAAAAAAATAAGTGTAAAATAAAATTTAAAGGTATTCAATGAGTTTTGCAATGGTGTCATAAGCCACAGAGGTCAGAGAGTTGTGTCAATCCATATACAATCACGTAATCCTATCCTAAAGTTATGACATAACAGTGATATCATTTGTAAAGTGAAAACCTTGGATCAGAGTTTAAATTACAAAGTTTGTACATGACCAATTTCGTATCACTTAATTCATTAACCATTAACATTTAGACGAGAGCCTTAAACAATAAGTGTGAAGTAAAAGGAATTAAAGAAACAGAGAGGGGGGTGTAATAGCAGAATAGCTTTTGAAAAAAGAGAGAAAATAGATGTTGGTTGCATTATGAGAAATGTAGGGTCCAGTGTTTTTGGAGCTTGACCTATTAACTGAAACCCAATGGACCCCACTGAAGATTTTGCTCATTAAAGAATTTGTTACTGCCAAAATCTAGGCCTAAACCCCGACCCAACACTCAATGCTATATATTTACTGCCTATTAGCTTGCCAGGCTAGAGGAAGGCCTTTTACGTATCCCTTGCTATCTTTTGCTCTTCCCACTTGCGTATCTACTGTACATGACACACACGGACTCTGATGATTGGTACAGTCAAAAATCTGAAACCCGATACCTGACATGCTACCTGATGGGTTTGTGTCGGGTAGAAAATCTCTATTAGAGTCCTAAGGTCAGGGTATATCGGCCTCTGCTGCTTTGCTTGTAACCTTTTGCTTCTTTTTATTGAATATCTTCTGTGAGTCCTCCAACTTTATGGAAGTGCAATACTAAATTGCTGCCTTTAAAGGGGATCATGAATGTGCTCAGCAAATGTCATGGCAATCTGCCCACCAGATGTTGATATTTTTTGTGTGCAAGTTAGCAAAATCAATTTTATAATGGTGGTGCCAATAGAACAAAACAGGACAAAAATATGGATGTAAGTTTTGGTCAAGGAGAAATTTTGTCTCGACTAGATAAAAAGGGGAATCGGAATCATCCTCTGGGGACCATGATACCCAAAACCAAATTTCATAGCAATATGGGAATATCTTGCTTTGGACAAAAGTATTAAAGACTGTCAGACGACTGATGGACAGGTGTACTATCACAATGACCAACACACACACCAACACAAAAACTAATCTGAGGGTATGAGAAAGCAGATAGTTTAGCACTTGAGGAAATGAAGCCCCTCCAAAAATATAATCTGATTTTAACATTCAAAGATAGTACATTACAATATGTATTTTGTGCTAAAAAGGCTTCTGCTTGCATTTCTTTTGCTTGCAAACACTGTAATAAAGCAGACCAGTATGGGATTTTCATTTGAACTTCACCTGCTAATATACACTCCAGATTAGGGCTTCCACCTACCTACCCATCATCATCATCATCATCATCATCATCACCTTCCATGTTGACATTTGCCGCCTTGTACAGCTCCAAGGGCATTTCTTGCTGTGGCCCAATTTGATAATTTGAATTAAAACCATGTTCATCCTCAGTGTAATTACAGTCATCTGGCAAGAGTTCTACCCCTTAATTGTCCCAAACTGGGACCTGATTCCACAGGAGAAGAGCTTGATAGCCGAAGGCTCTGGCTCCCATTCTACTTTTGGAGACTCTAGGAACCACAAGTAAGCCTGCATTCTGGGAGCGCAGTGTTCTAGTGGGGTAATAAGGTATTATGAGCTCTTTATGATATGATGGTGCCTGACCATTAAGAGCTTTGTAGGTGAGGAGAAGGATTTTAAATTCTATTCTGGATTTTACAGGGAGCCAGTGCAGAGAAGCTAATATTGGAGAAATATGATCTCTTTTCCTAGTTCTTGTAAGTACACGTGCCGCGGCATTCTGGATCAACTGGAGAGACTTAAGGGACTTATTCGGGCAGCCTGATATTAAGGAAATGCAATAGTCCAGCCTAGAAGTAACAAATGCATGGACTAGTTTTTTGGCATCATTTTGAGACAGGATGTGCCTGATTTTTGCAATGTTACGTAGGTGAAAGAAGGCAGTCCTTCAGTTTGTTTCATGTGGGAGTTAAAGGATGAATCCTGATCAAAGATAACTCTGAGGTTCCTTACGGTGGTGCTGGAGGCCAGGGCAATACCATCTAGAGCAACTATAGACAACTTTAGATAATGTGTCTCTGAGGTGTTTGGGGCCAAGTACAATAACTTCAATTTTGTCAAAGTTTAATGTCAGAAAATTACAGATTTTTATGTCCTTAAGGCATGCTTGATGTTTAGCTAACTGGTTAATTTCGTCTAGCTTGATTGATAGCTATAATTGGGTATCATCCGCATAACAATGAAAGTTTATGGAATGTTTCCTAATAATATTGCCTAAAGGAAGCATATATAAGGTGAATAGAATCAGTCCAAGCACAGAACCTTGTGGAACTCTGTGACTAACTTTGGCGTGCATATAGAACTCACCGTTAACATATACAAACTGAGATCGATCTGATAGATAGGATTTAAACCAGCTTAGTGCGGTTCCTTTAAAGCCAATTGAATGTTCCAGTCTCTGTAATAGGATGTGGTGGTCAATGGTGTTGAATGCAGCACTAAGATCTAACAAGGCAAGTACAGAGACAAGTCCATTGTCTGATGCAATTAAAAGGTCATTTGTTATTTTCACCAGTGCTGTCTCTATGCTATGATGCACTCTAAATCCTGATGAATTTAGAAAGTCACACAACTGATTGGCGACTGCTTTCTCAAGGATCTTACAGAGAAAGGGAAGCTACTTTGAAGGACTTTTGTACATAGTCTGTTAATAAAGACAGATTGATTATATCCAGTAAAGAAGTGCTAAGGGTAAAACTTCTTTAAGCAGCCTAGTTAGAATTGGATCTAAGAGACAGGTTGATGGCTTAGATGAATTCATCGTTGAAGTTAGTTGAATCAGAATCAGAAATACTTTATTGATCCCCGAGGGGAAACTCTTTTGCTACAGCAGCTCACTATCATGTCAGTGCACACAGGAATAGAAGTACTAAGCAAAAAATATAATACACTATAATACAGGTCAGAAAATAAATTAAGTACCAAATGGGTATAAGTATGAAGTACAAAGTGGGTTTACCGGTTGATGATAACAATACGGTAAAGGTAATAGTGCATGAACTGTCAAGTTAAGTGCAGCTTATTAAGATTATAATGAGACGGAGGATATTGCACAGCAGTAATAGAGGTATGAATAAATATCAATGAATAGGGAATTTTAAACTGAAAAGAGTATATTGCACAGGAGTATTAACACAAGAAGAAGGTCAAAAGGAGAAAAGCAGTCTAAATATATATCAGGTTTTACAGCTGTTTTTAAGGTTCCTATGTTTGATAAATCGGTACCGGTTGAGGGCAGGACGTGATGAATTTTTTCTCTAATAGTTAAAATTTTATCATTAAAGAAGCTCATGAAGTCGTTGCTACTGAGGGCTATAGGAATATATGGCTCAATAGAGCTGCGATTCTCTGTCAGCCTGGGTACAGTGCTGAAAAGAAACCTGGGGTTGTTTTTATTTTCCTCTATTAATGATGAGTAGTAAGCTTCTAGGGCATTACAGAGGGCTTTCCTATATGTTTTAAGACTTCTTGCCAGATCTTGCCAGACTAAACGAGATTCTTCCAGGTTGTTGGAATGCTATTTCCTTTCAAGTTTTCGCAATGTTTCCTATATTTTGCGGGTTTGGGGGTTATACCATGGAGCTAACCTTTCTATTATTTTGTTATTTGCCACAACTCCTCACTTGCAGCAGATATTCATGAGTGTGTCTGTGGGCCACATTCTGCTTCATGCTGATTCATTGTCCCCCTGTTTGAGGCACTAATCTGTCAAGAAATGATGGAAAACATGATTAAACATGTTAATATATCAACGAGTGATGGAAAGAATACAATTTAAGAAGGAATATCTGTGAGCAGTTTCTACTTTCTATTAAAGAATAGTTACTACTTGATTCTTATTTTCCTAGTCTTGACCTTTGTTTCGACTGGTAATAATGTACTCACCAAGTTATTCCCTGAGATCGGAGAACACGGTGACATCGCTACATGAAATTCCAAAGGGCAAGAAAAATTGATCAAACCAAACTTACTTGGAAAGAAAGCAAGGACGACCAGTAAAAGTATTACTTTTACAAACTGTGGTAAACATCCATCACATTTATATATTTCATTCTGTCACGACCCAACCTCGCCTCATCCTTCCACACACCCTGCACATTATTCTGCTGAGACCCAGAGAAAAAGAGGACACACATCACAGAGCACATTATGACACACTGTCACACATTATCACCCCACCCTCTCACCCCTCCTACTTAAAAGTCCCCAAACTAAGACCACGTCATATGATACAGTCAGGCCAAAGCTGACTCAAATATCCTGATGTTTGTCCTGTTCAATTCACTGATTGGCTACATAAATGTGATTTTTTTTCCCTCTGTAAATGCTAATGTTTGCTTGGTCCATATAATTAGTCCACTCTTAGTTTTGCTCATCTAATGAACTGATGCATAAAAATAAAGATTGACTAATTCTAGGGGTAAAGTTATCTGACCCTAGGGTATCTCAGCTGTGTTTCCATGGTAATAATCAGTGACCTGTGACCTGATGATAATCAACAAAAAAGAGGAAAACAAGGCTCACAAATTTGTGGTGTGTGTTGCATGCAGATAAAATAATGCAAGAGTAATCCCGTAGAAAGAAACAATTAATCAATCAACATTAATTAACAATTCAGATAATGGAAGTAATTTATCAAGCAAAAAAGCCAAACATTAGCTTGTTCCAGCTTGTCAAACATGATGATTTCCTATTCGATGTTATTCATGAAGGAATTATTAGGGCGCAAGCAGCATCTGCTGCGAGGACCCTATTGAAACTGAAGGAATAATCATTATGTATGAAAATGAATTGCCTTTTTGACGGTCTAAATGTGCTCGAAAACTCACAAAACTTTGCACACACATCAGAAGTTTTTTGATGTTCTGCCAAGAAACAGGAAGTTGCTGTAACTTTAGTGTACATGGTCAAATCTGTCTAAGTCAAACTCATAGTCGTAGCGTCACCTACTGGCAACAGGAAATGATACGATTTATACTTTGACGTACTCATCCTAGCAGGTTGACTACATCCATCTCAATTTTGGCAGAAATGCCTTAAGACACTGATGATGCTATATTGTGAAGCTTGTGAGTTTTTGTTGAACGGTGTGTCCATGGCGTGGCGTTGAATGTCGATGTTTCGCCATGATACAGGAAGTTGTTGTAACTTGAGTGTACATGGTCAAATCTGTCCCAAACTTCACGTTTGATGAGAGTCCCAGCCTGTAGAAATCTACAGGCCAATATTTAATATTAGTCATAGCACCACCCACTGGCAACAGGAAGTTAGCCTTCAACAAAGTAGCCCCCGTGGTACGTTTCACCTACGTAATTTCTGCGCCCGATGTATCACACCAAGACATTCAAAAAAGCCTCTTGGAGCCATACCCTAAACCCAACAGGAAGTCAGCCATTGTGAAGTTTGTGAGTTCCCATTAAACACTGTTGTCGTGGTATCGCATTATTCACCGTGAAACAGAAAGTTGTTGTAACTTCAGTGTACATTGTCCAATCTGCCCCAAATTCCACGTGTTTGATAAGAGTCCCGGCCTGAGGACATCTACATGCCAAGTAGGAGTTATAGTCATTGTGCCACCTACTGGCAACAGGAAGTTACAGTCCCTATACTTGTACAAACTACTCCAGCAGATTAACCAGATCCACCTCTGTACTTAACACACAGACATAAGAGTGATATTGATCTTCTTATCTCTTTTAGAAAGTAAGTAAATATCTAATAATTTTAGATCATTAAGAATTTATGATTTGGACAGTTTTATGCCAGCAGTAGATTGAATAGATGGAATAGATCTAACATCTGACTGTTAAAGTAGCTCTAGAGAGGAAACATTTTCTGTAGTGAGAACAGGACTTTTGTTAAGCTAAACAAATTAATACAAAGAAGTGACAGACTAAATCTTTATACTGTGAAACAAAGAATCAAACTGTGTGTGACTGCACTTCAACACCATCCAACAGCCTTGCTATAGAGGTAACTAGACAAAGTCGAAACCGGGACCGTGTGTGATCAGTGTGTTATATTGTGTCAAAATTCTTACACAGATAGTCAGTGGTAGTGTCTAGAATGTGAATTCCTGGATATTAAATGTTCATCTGCAATTTTCTGTAGTGGTCCCAGTAATTGTTCTTAAAGTGTACTGAAGTAGAATATCACACGACATGGTTAAACTATGTTTGAGTCAAAAAATGTTATAAATGCAGTTGCAAGAACTATACTTTCCACTCATATCTTAAGATGTTTGATTTGAAAAAGAACTTCTAATTCTAATTCTAACTATTCTAATTATCTATTAACTCCCCCTGCTCTTTCATTTGTTTCCATCTGCGTGATGGCTCTAGTTTTTCTATGACTCACTCTGTATTAAGTGTCTTGTCAGAGTGATTGTTATTTGGGGTGCTTTAACTGTGTGCGGACTGTTACAGTGCTTAACCATCATCTCCGCTTCTCACAGCAGTAGGTTTAAGTTGTTTTCCAGTTTCATTCCCTAATGGTGAATTTCAGGTATTGTGCTGTCTCTGTGCCATCTATGCACATATGATGTCCTGTGATGCGCCATTGCGCTGTGACGCATTGACAAGGTATGGACTGGTTATTGATTACTTGTGAAGTGGGTCTGTGTTTGTGCTTGTGGGCTATGAACCCCACTGGTTTCTTTAACTAGCTGAAGAAAAAGCTATTTTTGGGAGCCAGTTGTCCGGTCTCAGCTAAACTTATACACACCGAGGTAAGACCGAGGGCTTGCACAGACTTTGGTCTTCTGGCTTCACTTTTGGGGAGCTGTCATGTCATCCATCTTTATATACAGTCTATGGTACACATCCTCCATTCACACATGAAGGCTGATAAAGACAGGTGAACATAATGAAAACATTTGCTGTACTTAAAGTAGAAATTCAAGCTACTTTTACTTTACTTGAGTATTACATTTTATGCAACATTATACTTAATGTTATACAGTATGAATATTAATATTGTAAATATTATACTTTTTACTCTACTACATTTGTCTGACAGCTATAGTTACTAGTTACTTTTCAGTTTACAATTTTTCATACCCTCCCTGTCCATTGAAAACCATGCATCTCCCAATTTGGTGATTCTGAATTAGAATTTTTCTGATTTTCTAAAACTGAAGGATTAAGTGTTACTTTATGGGTTGAGATAATTCTTCTACCTAAGATAAATAAAGTGTTTTTTAAAAAAAAAACAACTTGGATTTGCTGGAAAATGCATCGTCATAAAGCTGAAAACAGGGCTGTTTTTCTTAGCTCATGAAAAATTGACTTTTTAGAGATACATGGTTCTCACAGGACAGCGTCGTTACAAATATATAATGATCTTATAGAATATGATACATTGCTGTAGACTAAACTACAGCATATAAAGTAGTTAAAGCATGCAACTTTAGCGCAACCTTAAACAACTACAGCAGTCAAATGTGAGATACACATTAATGCACCAGTAATATTAATCCAAAAACATCATATATAATAGTAAAACACTGACAAGGACCATTTTTCTGCATAATGAGTATTTTTAATTATGATACTTTGAGTAAATTTTCCTGATAATACTTACATACTTTTACTTAAGTCAGGTTTTGAATGCAGGACTTTCACTTCGTAGAGTATTTTCACAGTGTGGTATTTCTACTTTTACCTCTGAATACTTCTTCCACAAGATGGTACAAGATGTTACCTGTAGCTCTTCTTATGCACCTTCTGTATAGTATAGCAGTGTGTGGGCTGCTCTGCACACACGCTTTAAGCGGTACACCGTCGCTCCACAAGTATAATTGCTGTAATGGGTAGTGCAGAGCTAACAGGCCTAAAGCCACATTAGTCAGCAGCCAGTGGTAGTCCCTGAAGTCAGCTCTGACCGCTGCTGGAGCGTAGTCTACTCAACACCATCACCCTGTGCTTTTGATCTACACAGGAATGTTACAGAGAAGGTTGGCAGCATCAGTATTAGTGTGGCAGAAAGAGCTGCCGTCAACAAAGTCAAAAAAAGAAAGAAAAAATAATTATGTTGCATCCATCAGCACTTCTAATCAGAATTATGCTACAACCTGCCATTTGTGGTGTTTGTGTCTGGGTATGTGTCTGTCTATATGAGTATGTGTGTGTGTGTGTGTGTGTGAGTGTGTAGCCGCGTTTCCACCCAAAGTACCCGGAACTTTTATTCCCAGGAGCTACTTGACCTGCGAAGATTAGGCAAATTACACCCATTAGGTTACACCCATCACACAGCTCCATAGCTCTATTGTTTTAATTTAACACATCACCTGCAATTCAGCATAAGGTCCTTTGCTTATTTTAACCTATGCACTCCCACTTGTTTTAAATAATGAGCTTACTGGTATAATGGTGAAATTGAGAGCCACTGCTTCCTCAGAGCGTTGTAAATAGTAGAATATGGTAACATAAACATTATGTGTCTTTTTACATATATAGAGCACACATTTGTTTCCACAACTATTTATTTATCTGCAGAAATATAAATGTGTAAAATACAGCATTTGTGTGCTTCAGTAGGAGGCATGGAACGAGGGCTGCAGGAGTAAACACGCTGGTCTCTGCAGCCTGCAGTTCAGTGTGCTCGCCCGTTTCATCTGAAAAACACGTTGAAAAAAAATAAACGTGTCTCACTGCGACTACATTAACAAGATATCATTTTGTACGATCGATTTAGCCAAGCCTTGCCATAACGAATACCACATTTCTACACCATGAGCAGTTGGCTTTAGCATGTAGCTAACGTTAGCATTTGGCAAAGGTGGCAATAGCATAACAACAGTTAGCGTTATAGCATTTAACAAGCATCATACCTTCAACCGACAACCGTCATCCATTCTTCCACCACAGCTTCCAACAGCGCAGTAGCTGAGCCGCTGCGCCAGAGAAGGCTGGCCTGTGACCCAGCAACACATCGATCCAGACGGTCAAACCACTTTCTGCTCCGCCGGTAGTGGCTCGACCAATCAGACATATTCAGCGCAGCAAGCCCCACCCCGAAAGTTCCTCTACTTTTTAAAAGTACTACCCCCTGAGCAGGGACCTTTTGGGGGGTAAAATAATGTCCCCGGAACTTAATATTCAGACCCTGGCCCCTGGTGGAAACGCACTGAGTTCCTCCAATGGTTCCTAGTCCCTGGAGAAAGTTACTGTAGTGGAAACGCAGCTTATGAATATGCTGCACTGTATTTCGGTGTGTGTGTGTGTGTGTGTGTGTGTGTGTGAATGATATGCATATTCTATCTGCAATACCTGGTCTATATAGATGGTCATGACATTTGAGAGTTTTAAAAGGTGACAAGTTACATCATCAACTAAAACACTTTACACTATAGTTGGCTGATTGGTCTGACTTTCAGCTGAGTTTATTTCAGTGGGTGTTGTCCTTGAGCTTTAGCAAGATTTAAACCAGTTTTGTGAGGCTAGGCTCAGCTGATTCAAGGCCTAAAATTCCTGCACAACTCAGGTAGAATGAATTACTGAAATCTGTAAGGGATCACCCGTTAATAATGAATCAACTCAACTCAAGTCAAATGAAACAAGAATTTAATTTGTGCAACCTGTAGTTTATGAGTCGCTACATTCAAGAAATACTTCTCCTCGTTTTAAGTTTTCAGTTTGGATTCTTAATTCATCCAGTCAGAGTGGATTATTGCTATAAAATTAAATTAGATCAGAATTGGGATTTAGGATATTAAAGTTTGTGTAGTATGGGTTAGGGTTATTTTGGGGAAGTGGTAAGGGATGCCATATCTTTCCAGTTTTGTTCAGTAGCATTCAGTCCAATAATCTGTTTCATGTGGAATTAAGAATTAAGATATTAAAGCTAGTATGTATGTGACACGATATGTAGTTGAAGCGCATTGAGTAGTCTGAAAAGACTAGAAAGGCGCTATATAAATACAGTCCATTTACCATTTACATAAATTGAGGAAGTGGTCAGGGATGACATATTCTTCTAACATCAGTTTAGCACTACCTGCATTTACATGCAGCCTTTTTATTCCACATTTAAACCTTTCATAATCAATTTTATGGATTAAAAAGCTGTCATGTAAATTCTCCTACCAGTTACTTTATATTCTGTATCTCAGAATATATCTCAGACTCACCTTCTGTACAATAACTTCTCTTTATCCTGATAATGTTCCTTTAGGACAAAAGAGCAGCAGTAATGCAATGATAGTGCATTATGTAGGTTTTTCAAAGGCTGTACTGATGTCTACAGCATGATTGCTTACTGTGGCACATGGAAACAAACAGAATGCCTTGATTTCATTCAGCACTCCTATATGTTTTTTTGGGAACTGTCAACTGGATTGATTGCCATCGGAAGGAAAATCATTTGCCCATGTAACCACAGCCAGTGTGATAAGAGTCTCAGCTGATCAGCTGCAGTGTTGAGAGCACTACTTCACTGTATTTCCACCCCACCCCATTTTCACAAGATGGGAGCAAGTTCTATTGCACACCTCTCAGTCTCCATTTTCACGCTTACACTAGTAGTGACACTCGCACCATTCCACACACACACCGTCTTTCCTGAGGCCTGGAGTGTGTGTGGGGATACCACATCCACTTGCTCTGAAAATCATGGATGATGGGAAAGTCATCCCACCGAGTCAGAGAAAGGATTCTGTTATGGCAAGTGATGACACTCATCACTGTGTTGAATTTTTGAGTCTTTATTTATGGAAAAGATGTTAGCTGTTTCCTCTTTCAGTAAAACTTCTCTTGCTAAGCATTTTTCATACATAGAAGTATGAGTCAGTGAGAGCTTCCTTTGCTTAACTTGGTTATTTGACCAGTGTTAATTAGTGTTGTGCAAGTTCACAGTTGCTTAACGCTAGCTCAAAGTTCAGTTCTCACAGATTCAAATGAACTAGTTCACGTTCATAGTTCACAATTTTGAATTTTGAATTCAGTTTTTGAATTAGTTCATTTTAACCATTTTTTTCCTTTACAAAATGCTGTGAATTTCACTTGAGTGGAGGAACTTTGTGGCTCTTGGCTCGGCCTATCCTTTGTTAATGATTTCTTGTGATCATCATACACTTGCAGATATTTCCCAAGACTGGTTGGATGCTTTAGCTCGCTGTGTCGTTTCAAAAATCTGTGACCCATCAAATTCTGTGACCCAAAACACCAGCATGCTGGGTGCTGTAAAACACAGTGTTTGAGTGTCGTTAACTCTCGCGGGACTTAACAACGCTCTCACGTACATATTCATTAGTTACAAACGGATATGTTCAGTTCACCGTTCACCAAAAACATGAGCGTGTTCAATGAACAGCGCTCTTTTAGCGCGTTCACGCACAACACTGTTGCTAACATTAGGAAGTTAAGGTGCCCTTTATTTGCACAAAAAAAACCTGTATTAAAAGACATCAGATTAGCAAAAATTCCATTCCATAAATAGTTCCATATACTGTATAATTCAATTCAATTCAGTTTTATTGATATAGTGCCAATTCATAACAGAAGTTGCACTCATATAGAGCAGGTCTAGTTTGTACTCTTTTATAATATTATTTACAGAGTACAGTATCGAGAAAAAACTCCCTTTTAACAGACCAAAACCTTGAGCAGAATCTAGGCTTTGGGTGGGCGGCCATCTGCCTCTACCGGGTGGGTTGAGAGAGATAGAGTGAAAGAGAGAGAGAGAGAAAGAGAGAGAGAGCAAGAGGAAAGAGAACATACAGTAGCACCATGCAAATTCCACATAGAGATTTAAAATAATAGTAATGGTAGTGGTTATAATATTAATATTAATAAAAATAATAATAATAATAGTAATAATAATGATAGCAACAGTAGGTGTTAATGATGATGATAATAATAAGACCAATAATAATAATTGTAGCAGTAGGTGTTGAGCAGGAACAAGGGGACAGTAGGTGCCCTGCAATCATAGATCCAGACTCTCTGGACAGCTCTGGAGGCAGAAATACCTGCTGAAAGCGACAGAAAGAGAGAGGAGAGAGACGAGAAAGCACAAAATTACGGGACAGAGAAGGTGTTGAGTTAGTAACATGCATTAATTGGATAAGAATGCGTACACCAGGGCTCACCCAAGCCAGCCCTAATGATAAGCTTTATCAAAGAGGAAAGTCTTAAGCCTATTCTTAAATGTGGAGCTGGTGTCTGCCTCCTGAACCCAAACTGGGACCTGATTCCACAGGAGAGGAGTTTGATAGCCGAAGGCTCTGGCTCCCATTCTACTTTTGGAGACTCTAGGAACCACAAGTAATCCTGCATTCTGGGAGTGCAGTGTTCTAGTGGAGTAATAAGGTATTATGAGCTCTTTAAGATATGATGGTGCCTGACCATTAAGAGCTTTTTAGGTGAGGAGAAGGATTTTAAATTCTATTCTGGATTTTACAGGGAGCCAGTGCAGAGAAGCTAATATTGGAGAAATATGATCTCTTTTCCTAGTTCTTGTCGGTACATGTGCCGCAGCATTCTGGATCAACTGGAGAGTCTTAGGGGACTTATTCGGGCAGCCTGATATTAAGGAATTGCAGTAGTCCAGCCTAGAAGTATCAAATGCATCATTTTGAGACAGGATGTGCCTGATTTTCATGAGTTAAAGGAGAAATCCTTATCAAAGATTCCTTTGGGTTCCTTGCAGTGGTGCTGGAGGCCAGGGCAATGCCATCTGGAGTAACTATATCTTTAGATAATATGTTTCGGGGGGTGTTTGGGGCCAAGTACAATAACTCATCCAGGTTTGTTTGCTTGAAGGTATGCTTGAATTTTGATTGGTTTCATCTGGCTTGATCGATATAATTGGGTATCATCTGCATAACAATGAAAGTTTATGCCGTTTTTCCTAATAATATTGCCTAAAGGAAGCATAGATAAGGTAAATATAATTTGTCCAAGCACAGAACCTTGTGAAACTTCATGACTAACTTTGGCATGCATGGAGGATTCATTTTTAACATGTACAAACTGAGATCGATCTGATAGATAGGCTTTAAACCAGCTTAGTCCAGTTCATTTAATGTCAATTCAATGTTCCAGTCTCTGTAATAGGATGTGATGGTCAATGGTGTTAATGGTGAATACAGCACTAAGATCTAAAGACAAGTCCTTTGTCTGATGCAATTTGAATGTCATTTGTAATTTTCACCAGTGCTGTCTGCGATGATGAATTCTAAATCCTGACTGAAAATCCTCAAATAAACTATTGTTATGTAGAAAGTCACACAACTGATTGGCGACTGCTTTCTCAAGGATCTTAGAGCGAAGGGGAATGTTAGATATTGGTCTATAGTTGGCTGAAACCCCTGGATCAAGAGTGGGCTTTTTAAGAAGAGGTTCTTCCTACTTCTCTACTTACTTCTTTAAGCAGCCAAGTTGGGATGGGGTCCAAGAAAGAGGTTGATGGCTTAGATGAAGAAATCGTTGAAGTTAGTTGGTGAAGATAGATGGGAGAAAAGCAGTCTAAATACATATCAGCTGTTTTACAGCTGTTTCTAAGGTTCCTGTGTTTGTGTGTCTGGTAGATAGCTGTGCATCTGTCATCACAGGGTGAGCAGGATGGAACATTTGGCAGGGGCACATGCTGTTAATGTTCCCAGAGCTGAGTGTGGAGTTACGCTGACTTACCGTGACTCCAGCCAGGCAACAAGCTGAAGCCGAAGTAGATCATAATTCTTTCTTTATTTAATTTTATTTATTTGAATACAACTGAGAATTTAAATGCAGTGAGTAGATGCTCAGGGATGACACTGTCCTACTTTTTTCCTGAAGATGTTCGTACAACTCAGTGAGTGCAGATACTGAATCGGTGTTTGTGCCCATCAGTGTGGTCGGCATGGCCTATGGCTGACAGACACTCTGTCATAAACTGACATTTTATCCGGTTTTAATTTTGTGTTACATTTTTTAGAGCCTTGTCGTTTTATCTACATGTTTTAATCAGGTAAAAGGTTGGATCTTAAATTAACGTTATGACTCGACTGCTGACTCTTGACTGCCACCAGCTTAGCTACCTCAGGTTTGTTTTTAGCCTGGTGGCTAGGCCAGCCAATCGTTTTTACTGAGGATTTGAAGCAATTTTTCTTTTGGATTTTACTTCTTGGACACTCTCAAAATAGAACATTACCGCAGTCCTCTTATTTGAGTGGCTACACTACATTTAGCATGGTGCTGTGTGGCTCCTGTGACCTTATGTCACCTTATGTAAACTGAAATTGGACATTTCTCACCTGAAAAATTTACTTTAGGAGAAAGATAAGCTGATCCTGGGGTTTTCCACTGTTGCAGCAACCCAGTCGAAACATCTCTCCATCATGGGCTCAGCTAGCCGCATCACTATGGTAGAATCCCACCGCCTAACTTGCTCTCCGGTCTATGGGAATAACAATACAACTCTTCCATGGTTTGGCTCAATGGCAGCTGGTGGTGACCTAGGCTCTGCATCCGTTTTACACCTAAGGGAAGACATCTGGCTGAGCCTCGGAGCGAAACTGAAGTTTCAATCCTGCTCCACTCCATCTGTACCCGAACCTTAGAACCTGGTGAAGGGCAGAAGGTCCTGTGGTTCTTTTGTTACTCCACCCCCCACCCCTGAAGTCTTGCAACTTGAAAATAAGTTCCAGGCTTTGGAAAACTTGGGCTGTCCACCTTCTCCTACTCCAAATGGATGGTCATCTTCTGGCTCAGGTGCCACCGTGGAAACGGCCCACCATTATCCGGCATTTGCAGAGAGTGCTTCCCCGTCAGTGGTATCCACCAAGTCCGTGGCTATGTACTAGAGCCTGCCTTTACGTCATCTGAACTGGAAGAACCACCAAGCCACACTGCCCATGGACACCATCCCCCCGCTGTTCTGGTGGTCGGATCATCTATCATTCATCACGTATCGCTTCCTAAAGCAAAAACTCTCTGCTTCCCAGGAGCCAGAGTACAGGACAGGACACCACCGATGTTGTTCCAGAATGTATTCAGGAAAACTAAACTGCAAATTCACTATGATCTCTACAAAGAGAGTCTCCACAAATACAATTTAGAGCTGAAAAATGCAAGATAATCATTCCTGTCTCAGATCATTAATTCAGAGAATAATAATGCACACTGTTTCCCACTGTGGATAAACTCACCAACCCACGAACACCAATGCCTCCTGAATTAAATTCTACAAAGTCGTGTAATGACTTTGCTCCCTTTTTTGAAAGGTTAGGCAATCAGTGATTCCTCACTTAAGTTAAATAACATGGCTCAGCAATCAACTAGAGCCAGTCTCATAAAGATAACTCATTTTGATGTTATAAACCTCACAACTCTTGAAGAAATTGTTTCACATCTTAAACCCTCCATGTGCTGCCTTGATTGGCTGCCTTCAGAGATTTTTAAAAACTTATTAACTTATGTTTTACAGATTGTCAACAGTTCACTGCTTTCAGGGGTCTTCCACAAAGACCTGAAAACTGTGCGTAATCAAGACACTTTAAAAAAAGATAATCTGGATCCATCTGTACAAAACCACTACAGGCCCATATCAAACCTGCCATTTATTAGCACAATTATTAAGAAAGTTGTCTTTAGACAACTCAGCAACTTTCTGGTAATAAATATAACATTTTCCAGTCTGGATTTAGGCCCCATCACAGTACAGAGACTGCTCTTATCAAGGTCCCGAATGACATTAATCTCTGCTGCATTTGACATCATTGATCACAATATATTAATAGATAGACTTGAACACTGGTACGGTCTCTCTAACATGGTCCTAAATTGGTTTATGTCCTACCTCCAAAACAGAGACTCTTTGTATCAGTTGGTAGCTGTAAATCAGAGCATCTTCCAATAACGTGTGGAGTTCCACAAGGGTTGGACCTCTGTTATTTAATCTTCACATACTCCCGTTAGCTGAAATCATTCAAGATTTTAAAGTTTCATATCACATGTATGCAGATGACACACAAACATATATAGCTGTGTCACCAAACAAATACAGTTCAGTAGACTCCCTGGGACAGTGCATTAAACAAATTAGTAGCTGGATGTTCCAAAAATTTCCCCAGTTAAACAAAATGGAAGTCATTGTTTTTGGAGACAATGAAGAAAGACTCTGCTCACCTTAATAGTCGATCCTTGAAAAGTAAAAATCAAGCTAGAAACCTTAGTGTTATCCTGGATTCAGACCTAAATTTCAGTAGTCACGTTAAATCAATCAGACAAAATATGATCTTGAAAAACTTGTACATTGTACATTTTATCTCTAAAAAGCTGGAATACTGCAATGGACTATTCACAGGTCTAAGACAGCAATCTGATCCAGAATGCTGCCAGAGTTGTAACAAAGACCAAAAAACTGAGCATATAACTCCAGTTCTCATTGGCTAGCCGTTTCTCACAGAATCAACTTCAATATTCTATTGCTCGTCCATAAATCACTGAACAGTTTAGGTCCTAGATACTAGAACTTCTGACCCAGTACGAACCTTGCAGACATTTCAGGTTGGCTGGTGCGGGATTACTGGTTGTTCCCAGAGTCAAACAGAGTCTTAACATGGTGAAGCTGCCTTTATCTTCTATGCTCCTCAAATGTGGAAGAAATTGCCAGAAGAGCAAAGACGAGACATTGCTGACTATTTTCAAATCCAAGCTAAAAACCTACTTGTTTACCATTGCTTTTAATTAATTTTCTTTGAAATCAAATGTAGTTAGTTTGTTTTATTGTTTTTATTCTGTGTGCTTTTGATTATTTGTTTTATTGTTTTTATTGTTCTTACTGTGTGTTTCTGTCTGTGTGTTCTGTATGTTCTCCTGCTTGCTTGCTTTTATTGTTTTTAGCATTTGTTTTTCGTGCTTTTGGATGTGTTTTCTGTAAAGCACTTTGGATTGCCTTTAGGTATGAAATGTGTAAATAAATTTGCCTTGCCTTACAAGTGTTCCTGAAAATCCAAGGATGGATTACCAACTGGGCTCAGTGGGCAACTGTCCTGATGGTAATTTCATTAAATGCAAAATTAAAACACAATAAAAAGTGAAACAGTAAGGTGGCTCCTGCATTTTCACCTAATCATGTTGCCCTGTCTTATAGAGGGGCCCTATGTTATTATCTATTTTAAATACCTTTAAAGGATTAGTTCAAAATTTTGGGCCATACATGAAGTCACTTTCTTTCAAAGAGTGAGATGAGAAGATCGATACCAATCTCATATCTGTGTATTATTTTAAATACATTTGTGCTTAATTGAAATTATTACAAATTAACTGAGACACGGCAGCAGTAGTGTTCCAACGTAAGAAAACAGGTTGGTTTGTGGGCAAATGGATGGGGGGGGGGCAGAGATCATCTTTGGGGAGTGAGCACGTCAAGCAGAGAGCAGCAGTCAGTCAGGCTTGTATATGTTGAATCATGAGGCTGGCTGCAGCCACCGGGGCTGATGTCAGCCCTGCGGTATGTGCTAGCTATAAGCTGACCCCCCTCTGTTGTGCTTCTATTTACAGGGCGTGAGCGGAATGTCCGTGGATGAGAAGCCTGAAGCCCCCATGTATGTGTATGAGTCGACGGTTCATTGCACCAATATCCTCCTCTGCCTCAACGACCAGCGGAAGCAGGATATCCTGTGCGATGTGACTGTCCTGGTTGAGGGAAAGGAGTTCCGCGGGCACCGGGCCGTGCTGGCCGCTTGCAGCGAGTATTTTCTCCAGGCGCTGGTGGGCCAGGCCGACAATGGCTTGGTTGTTAGCCTTCCAGAAGAGGTACGTCCATCAAATACGCTGTTTCCCTGACAGTTTTCTCTTGCAGGGGTGGAAATGCTATTGACTTCAAACAATGCAACACTAAAATGAAAGCAATACTAACTAGACTCTCTGCACCTTCCCCCAGCATCCATAGCCACACATAGTGAAATTACAGTACAGTGTACTGTGGTCACTATATTTTTATCAAATAAAAAAGCATAAAAAAAGCAATCTCATGTCTAAAATACTATGACTAAAGAGTTGTTTTGGTTGCATAATCCAGTTCCAACTTCAAAAACGCATCTGTGGACAAGCCAAGTATGAAACATACCAAGTATGACACATACTTGCACATTACATTTCCATTTATTAATTTGGCAGACACTTTTGTTTTGGTGACTGTCATCCTGCATCAACTTTGTCCTCCTGCGCAGTACATAACTGTACTGTTTCATTCACTAAAAAAAACATTGTCTCTGAACATAATCCAGACAACAATTACGTTGTCACCACAATGTAATTAGGAAAACAATTTAGTAATTTACAAACAGAGACAGGGTTGGTTTAAAACACTTGAACAGTCAAATTTGTGCAAATAAAGCGAGGTGAAAATGTGCTCATCTTAACCTTAACCTTTAACTTATAATAATAATAGGAATGATAGTGATAGGAGTAATAATGATAATAATACTAATAACAACAATTGTAGTAGCAGTTGTCGAGCAGGAACACGGGGGCAGCAGGTGGCCCACAATCACAGATCCAGACTCTGCAGCTCCAGAGGCAGAAATACCTGCTGAAAGCAAAAGAAGGAGAGAGGAGAGAGACAAGAAAGCACAAAACTACGGGAGAGAGAAGATGTCGAGTTAGTAACATGCATTAATGGGATAAAAAGTTCCTGTTAGGACATGCAGCTGCATTTTGTGCTGGATTTGTCCAATACAGAGCGAATTAAAGGAGTATTGATTTAGAAACATTTAGATTTTGTAATAAATTATTTTGAGAATATAAATAATACAAAATTAGAAGGGTTTTTTTTATTTCTTTTTTTATTTATCTCTGAGGCTTTCCGGGGTTACCGCACAATTTCCAAAAATCTCACTGCTGCTCCCTTTTTAATATATTATCACATCTCAACTTTAACTTCAGCGTTGACTTTTTGATTATTTTTTGTGCTATTTTTGCTTTCTTGTCTATTTGCAGTACATTTTTTCTGTCATGAGAGAGTATGGTAGTAAAACAGTGTTAATTTGATCTATCGTTCGCAGGAGGATTAAGACTCAGTCAAAGGTTTAAGAAAGTGCATTATACTATAGAACTGTGATTGCCAATTAGCACCTGTCAGTTGTCGCCGCCACCGTTGTCAGCAGCTGGTAGCATTTTGTGGCAAGATTAACGCCACCTCGAGCTCAGCGCTCATCAGGTTCAGCAACACTCCTCACTCTTGCTCACCACAGCACTCACACTTTCACTGTCAACTGATCCCCGTAAGAGCTCCTCCACTGAACACATGATGAAAGTACCCCTCTGACGTATTGATGTGCTGACATGTGCTGCTGTGAAAACTGGGGCACATCCTGCATGTGTTGTGGAGTTGTGGCTCCTTGCTGGGGCCAGCGTACGTTAATAAAGTAATGCCTGTCAAACGACTTTGTCTCCATGCTCATTGAATAAGAAGTCACCGTCAGATTGTCATCTTATATAAAATGAGCATCAGGGGCTTTTTTTCCCTCCTTAACTCAAAGAATGACTGCAGGGAATGGTTCCTGGATGCTCAAAGCAGCATACCTTCCATTCACTCACTGCATGCATGAATAATGCATGAGCTGCTGTGTGTTTCAGGTGTGAGATGGAGTGTGGAAAGTAACATCTTTCAATGACTGTCTACTGTCTCTTGATGTGCCAAAGAGAGTTACTCCCATTGAGTTTTCCAACAAGCCTTCTTCCCTTTGTCCATCCCTGTTCAATTTGACAACATTTCACACATTTTTTATAATTTTATCTAAATGGCAAACAATATATAATAAATATATTGGCTTTATTCTGTCACAGTGGACACTTGCGATAACTAATCAACAACTCCCTGCCAATGTAATCATATACTGTATAAACTGAATAATGTAGTTTCACAGGACCCATAGTGATGTCTTGACTTAAAATGATTAATTTTCATATCTGGTGTTGTCAGTGGTGAAAGCAGTATTCAGATCCTTTACTTAAGGTAAAGGACCTGAGTAAAGTATTAATACCACAATGTAAAAATACTCAGTAACAAGTAAAACTCCTCTGTTCAGAATCTTAATTAAGTAAAAGTACATACGTATTATCAGAAAAATTCCAAAGTGCCAAAAGTAAATTATTATTACTGATGCATTCACATGTAAGAGACAGAAAATTGTTGTAGCTGGTGGAGGTGAGCTCATTTTAACTACTGTATATTGTTTTATGTCTATATATTTTGGATGTGACATCTTAATCTGCAAATTAACTAGCAATTATAGTTGTATGTAGTGGTGTTAAAAGTACAATCTTTCCCTCTAGTAGAAGTATAAACTGGCATAAAAAGGAAATACTCAAGTACAAGACTAACAACAAATTGGCTTAGAAACAGAATTTACTTCGCTAATGGCTCTTTTTTTGACCGTGTTCATCTATTTAAGGTGGAATTTTGACTGTCTAGACAAGTCACAGCCACATCATGGAGGAATGTTATTTCATTGATGTGGCCAGTCAAATTTTTTAAGGTCCCCTGTCACTCTTTGCTTTACGGTCAATGACTGAAGCATGCTGACACATCCCTGCGTCGTGTCTGAACACCATCTTCTCTCTGATGGGGGGAGGGCTGGGTCTGCTCAGCCCTCACTGGTCTGTGTCTGCTCAGAGTAGCAGCATTTTGCTGTGTAAGGTTAGCAACACTTCACTGACATACGTGCTTCTGGTCATGGAGTGTATTCCTTTAACTATTGAAGGCTGCCACCTACGTAAAATAAAGGGCAAATTAGAAAGACCTCGGCTGCCACTGGGGGAACGAGGGGGAGGTTGGGCAGATGAAATGTGAAACAAAGACCACCTCCCCCACCACCTTCATCACTCCTCTCTCATGGCCTCACTACCTCTGGAGTAGCCAGGGCTGGCACGTTTGAGTGAGTAACATCATCTATATCTAATGTGACTATGGGCTTGTAGAGGGACAGCCAGTTTCATCAAAGGGCTTTGTCGGCCATCACATCATGGGAACAAAACAATCCTGCTTTATCTCAGCAATGCTGTTCCTCAGGCCAGCCGGCAGGGGGAAGGAACAGATGAGCATGACGTCCATGTTGGATGATGGAGACTTCAGACACACACACAAACACACACTGTTTCTCTACATCATATTTCTTGTGAGTGTAAGAACAAAGAAGGATTCATAAGAATCAGCCACAAACGCGAGCCAGGGAGAGGAATTTTAAAGAGAGCCCTCCTCTGGAGAGGAGCAGTCATCACTGTGACAAACAGAAATTACCTCCATATTGTGGAACTGTGTGCAAAGATGTGACTCAATCCTCACTGCCATGATCACAGCAGACTGCTGTCAGCTAGTTACTAGTACAACATGCTTTTGTTCTCCTGTACACAAGGCTGATGTTTAGAATCAGATGATCCTCACTACTGTACATTGGAATGTTATTCCTAAATTGCAACAGAAACCTAATTTATTGTAGTTATTACAATTATGTATGATCAGTGAATCATTTTGTTAACTTGAATGAATCAAATACCTATTCACAGTCATTCCAGTGATTGACTACTGCACTGTCCACTTGTTTGCACATCTGACATTCAGTAGGGAATGTTCTGACTCTGATTCCAGACCACTGTGGGTGACAGTGGAGGGCTCTAGAAGATGGCAGATCATCAGTGCCACCATTTGTGCCCTCTCTGATTTCTATTAAGGAAAAAAAGGAGAGGGCAGCACTGTGATTCAGCAGAGTGCTGGTTCACAGACCTCAAACCACCTCCTGTTTGTCAGTTCTTTCCTTAGTCATGAGCCAGGGAACACTGCACATTTTTCAACTTGAAAGAAAACAAATACAAATGTGGACCCTGTTCTAAAAAGGAGAGCGTATCCACCTGCAGTTTTACAAAGGATTTAGCTGTGATTTATTTTAAGTGCTATTTTGAGGGCAGACTGGGATTAAAGGCCAGGACCAGAAAGACAGAGGTCCAAGACAAAGATGGGTTATGGTTAGGGTAGTGTAGGGAAGGGTAGAGGAAAGGCCACAAGCTCATTAAAATTTAAATTATCCCCTCGCCTGCATGAATATACTCTGCAAATTCCATGGCAATCTGACAACTGGATTATGATATGTCTCATGTGAAAAGTTGACATTGTGGTGAGGAAGGGGCAAGGCTGCTCAGTAATTTAAAAACAAGTAATACAATTTTGAAATCAATTATTAACACCACAGGTAACCAGTGCAATGAGGTGAGCATAGGAAAAATGTGGTCGTATTTTGGAATTATTGTAAGAACCCTGGCTGCGGTAATTTGCACAAGTTGGAGGCGGTTGATTGACTTCTGGGGCAGTCCGGCAAATAATGAGTTACAGTAATCCAGATGGCTAGAGCTAGAGCATGAATGAGAGTTTGTGCATCACTGAATGAAAGAAATGATCTAATCTTGGCAAAATTCCTGATTTGACATATCGCTCATTTTGTGATATTGCTAAAATGTTTATAGAAGTTTAGATTTGGATCAAAGGTTACTCCCAGATTTCTGGCCTAATAGGTGCACTGCAAACCCTTGGTGTGCTTTGGGTCCAAACACCATCATTTCAGTTTTGTCTTTGTTCGGCATTAGGAAGTTATTTTACATCCAGGACCTTTGGCTGTAAGAAAGATTGTCAGTGATGTAACTGAGGTGAGGTCTGATGGATTTATGGACAAATATATGTGTGTATTGTCAGCATAACAATTGAAAAGAATGAAAAGAAATACTGGAGTTGCGGATAACTTGACCCAGTGGTAAAATGTAGATACAGAACAGTACAGGGCTAAGAATAGACCCTTGAGAAACGCCACAGCTGATATTTGCAAAGCTAGAGGGGACATTCCCAATTGACAAAGAGAAGGTCCTGTCACTCAGGTATGACTTAAACCAGTCTAGATCAGTCCCAGTAATGCCTACCCAGTTTTCTAGTCGATCAATTGATATGCTATGATCAACTATATCAAACGCAGCAGAGAGGTCTAGCAGCACCAAAACAGTACAACAGCCACCATCAGAATACATCCTAATATAATTTAAAACTTTTAAAAGTGCAGTTTCTGTACTATGATGAATTTGAAAACCAGACTGAAACTTTTCAAAGAGTGAGTGCATAAAGGATGGGAGCTGAGAATAAACCACTTTCTCCGGTACTTTGGCAAGAAAGGGTAATCATCCTCAGTAGGTCAGACTGGGATACCATATAGAATGAATTAAAAGTGTGATACACCTCTCTGCCTGGTAGAATAACCGGGGATGGCATGATTTGGGCTCAAATGCTGGAAACTTAATAACAAAGAAGGACTGAAATTTCTTGCATCTCTCAATAGAAGACACTTGACTTGAATCAGGAGGGCGGTGGATAAGGGAGTTAATGGTCCTAAATAGCAATTTGGGGTTGTGAGGATTTGCACCAATAAGATGTGAGAAGTATGTTGATCTTTTTTTTACAGTGTTGTTAAACTCTTTTAATAGCTCTTTCATGGCATTGAAATTGCACCGCAATTGGGAAGTTGGTTGTGTTAAAGCAGGACAGGCTTTAGACATTTTAAATGGAGCTACAGTGTCCAGAGTAGCAGCACATCATTGCAGGAATCTAGTAGCCAGCTCCTCCACAGAACATGATAAATCTAGCAGGTCAAGCTGCTGAGAAGCCTGATAAGTGTTACAGAATGTGTCAATGGTCTGCAAAGAGATGGGTCGAAAGAGTTGAGAGCCTCTCGGGTTAGAGACAGCAGGCACTAGAGGAACATTAAAAAGGACAGTAGCATGATCAGAAACATGCATATTGATAATCTAGAGATTTACCAGATTGAAGCCATAAGTAATAATTAGATCGAGAGTATGACTGTGTTGATAGGTAGGGCCAGAGACATGCTGAGTACAGTCAATAGTTTGTCATTCTGGTTGTCGATGTGGATATTTAGATTTCCTAAAAGTAAAACTGTCTCATCTGGATAACCTAGGGCACTTCCAGAATGTATATCCTTGGGGACATGCCTCAGTTCTAGCTACCTACATTTAACAACACCTTAACCATAGAGGTGGCATGTCAGAAAACACTTATATGAGTCTATTTGTAAGCCACTGCCAAAAGACCTATTTTGTTGTATAGGTATGAGGACTTGTTGGACTCTGCTGCTTGTGCGGTAACTAAAAAGTCTTGCTGCTCAGGGATAGAGATAGAGTTTGAGATAGACCAGAGACAGGCAAATGTAATGCTCTTGTGGTGGTTTAGTAGGGTTGATGAGTAACATCTGTCCACCACCTCAGGTCAAACAGTTGATCGGAGCTCAATCTGCACAATGCTGGCTAATCTGAGGGGGCCTCATTTAGACTGGCTCCACAACGAGTGCCTGGCCAGGACACTATCACACAAATACAGCCTATTAGACAGATGGTGGGAGCCAGGGACACAGCCCTGCATTCCTTAAAGATGGGGGTAGGGTGGTAGAAGATGAAGAAGATAACACCCAACCCCCTTGGTTCGGCAGGGGGTCTCTCTTTCTCTGTCAACACAAGGACACTCATCTCATGTCATAAGCTGACAGAGAAAATGCAGGTTCTTTGTCTAAGTGTGAGAGGCTGGGTAGAGGAGCACCTTGAGCAGCCAGCCTGCTGGGCAACAGCCTGCGGTGTGATCCCCATGTTGCTCTTTGTATTTAACCTCCAAACCCAGCACAGTTAAGCAACCCTTAATGAAAGGAATACACAGACTTTCATCAGTCTGGGCTGAAAAACCTGCCATACAAGCATGGTGAACAAATGTTGAACACAGAGCTGAGCGTTAACACTTTTTTAGTTCTGGCACATTTATGGCACATATATAGTTGGACAAATTCAATGATTTGATGTTTGTATGGTCAGAAACAACTGGCCCAAACATAAGCTTCTTGTTTCTTAAACAGTGTAGAGGTGGGGTCATGTCCTCCCTAGTGCCTGGCCTGTACAGTAAGCTGCACTAGGAGAGGATTAGGACGTACACTATCTGATTTAATCCACTGTCAGGGGGAGGTTTACTTACCCACTGCTCAGCACCAGGAACATCTGAGCTTCTGCTGTCACTGAGGATGACACTTTCAGTACCTTTACTGAACTATTGGATTTAGATACTAGAGCCTGACTAATATAGCAGCAGACCAATATTGACTTATCAAAGATATACTGTATATCTGTATATGTGTGTGAATCTTGGCACATATACAAATATAAATTATAGTGTTTTTTATAGACTGCATGTGATGTATTTTTACTGTTTTTAATTCAGTGTATTAGGGTTAGGTTGAGGAGTTAGGGTAAAGACTAAAACTGATAAAATTGACATAAATTAAAATTGTCATTTTAGATAGTGAACTTAATAATTCAGATGTAAATGGTCCTGTCTCAGTACACATCTGTATCACAACAACTTAATAACCAAATCCGAGGGGCCAAACATTTTGATGTACAATGTTTGTGAAAAAATACATTTACCAGACAGAAATAAGTAAATAGAATGGCTACTTGGAAGGTAGGAAAACAAATCAAAAAATCTTGTATGTTTTGAAAATCATTGCAAAAATTATATTTTTAAATTAAGTGAACATACAAAATCTGAGGAATGGTAAAAACAATTTACTTACTTACAGTACATTTCTAATGTGAAGCAAATAGCTTGTCATATCAGATTTTACCTGATTTTTAGCCAAGTAATGATCATCCATTTCTCAGTATAACATATTTCTAATGCAAGCTGTAGGACAGACAGACACTGTCTGATAGGTGAGTAAGTTACTGTTGTCTCTACACATTTCCTGTTTTCTCCTCCAGCATAACAGCTTAACCCATAATGCAGCATGACAGTGTACAGTACAGCGCCTATTTCATTTCCATTACTTCTGTGACTCAGGCTTCTTATTATTTGTCTGCGAACACAAAGGTTAATTTCAGGTTACTCAGCAGATCTGATGTTAAAGCGTCAGCTGCTCCCTCCAATGGAGATGGAGTGTTTTCTCTTGTGTGGGGAAGCACTCCATTGTCATGCCATGCCATGTCCTCATTAGCATGCATGACATGTAGGAATTCAATGAAGACCATTTGCATAAATTAGCCCTCTCTCTACGGAGGCGAAAGGCCAATGTAAGAGAGAAGCACTGGGTGAGGGAAGAGGGAGAGTGATTTAGGGAGGAGAGGGGAGTGTGTGTTGTAGTATTGCTCAGCCTGTTTATGAAAGGACATTTGGCAGGCTTCCTAAAAATGTAATGCAAATTGTCTGGGTCAAAACACCCACTAGCTTACACCCATCACACAGCTGCATAACTCTCTTGTTTTAACTTATCAAACACATCACCTGCAATTCAGCCTTAGCAAACACCACGATTCTAACTTTACACCATTAGCGCTTAGCATTAGCGGTTGGCGTTATCATGTGGATAACATTTAGATTAGATTAGATTCAACTTTATTGTCATTACACATGTACAAGTACAAAGCAACAAAATGCAGTTTAGGTCTAACCAGAAGTGCAATAAGCAAGTGCAGGATATAAAGTATGTGCATAAATGCAGGATAGAGCAATATTATGAAAATGTTTTACAAGTGGTACAATGGACATTATATACAGATGGCATTACTATAAACAGAAGTATACTGATGGATATGTACAATAATGAATTGGACCTGGCAGAACAGTAGTGCAATGAATATTAAGTAGTGCAAATTATGGACAGAAATAGTTAACAGTGCAGTAGATGAGTTATTGCAGTATTCAGTACATAGTACTGGAGTGCAAATGAACATGTGGTACATGTAGCAAAAACAATGTAGCAGCAGCAAAAACAATATAGTAGCATTTAAGGTTAAGGTATATGAGGGGACTGTGGAATCAGCGGGGGGCAGAGTTCAGTAGGAAGACAGCTCTGAGAAAAAAGCACCCCCTGCTCCAGTGCCTTGCGCTCTGCAGTAGAGCAGCACTCGCCGCCATCCTGGTTCTCGAACATTAGCTTTTTGCTAGGATAACAATAGCATGACAACGGTTAGCGTCATAGCATTTCACAAGCATCATGTGTGCTGTATGTGATTTACCTTCAACCGACTGGTCATCCATTTCCGTGTCTTCCACCATGGCTTCCAACAGCACAGTAGCTGAGCCGCTGCACCAAAGGTTGGCCTGTGACCCAGCAACGCATCAATCCTGACGGTCAAACCACTTGCTGGTCTGCCAGTCGGAGCTCGACCAATCAGAAATGTTCAGCACAGCAATTCCCTGCTCGGAACTGCTCCGGCCGTCCATTCACTCCATTATTTACCTGACTGCGGCGCTATAAGACATTTTGAGCTTCAGTCCCATTGGAGAACCAAGGACCTGCCACCCGTTATTTTCCTCACTGTTAATTCCCATGTTAAGGTTTACTTTCAGTGATATCCTCAACATTTCTCCACACAAAAACAGAAAAGTGTCCTTGAAAATTCAACAATGTGTTTTTTTATGAAAACCAAAATGGTGTACATTTCTTTTATCCTCAGTGGAAAATGCAGTATTTTAACATTTATAGCGAGAAATGTGCATTATATTTTCATAATCTTCATTCAATGAATGTATATGATCCTTAGTTTTGTTAGTTATTAAGGAGATTTTCTCAGGTCTGAGATTGTTGCTATGGTGGTTGCTATGGACGCTGCTATGCGTAGCCGACGTAGGGAATTGTGCGTTGACCTGGCTCGTTCGACTCCTGTTTTGGGCTGTTTGCCGTCAGTGGGCTTCATTCCATTTCAAATTTTCGCCGGTTAGCCGTAACCTGAATCCAAACGCCACTATATCTTATATATCCTAAATAAAAAGGCGTTTTACAGCCTGTGATTGTAAAATGTGAAGTTGCTCATTTAATTTTATATTTCCAAGAATATGTGGCTTTCATTTAATTATGAAATCACCTTTCTTGATAGATAAAAATACACCTAAAATAAAAACAAAATAGAAATAGAGAATTGAAAATAAGAGCTATAAACACTATATACACCTGTCATTTATACAGATATATATGATGGATACTTGAACATAATACTTGCACAGACATTGTACACATGGTGTGTAGCATTATACTACTACTACTACTACTACATACATATGTATGTAAATATATATATATCGCCTTGAGAGATTGAGATTTGATTGCACAGGATACAGCAGGAGGTAGTTGCACAATGTAAATAAATTTAATTGCACAGAAAATAATTTCACAGCGTAAGTATAATTTAAATGATATATATGTATATATATATAAGGATATGTATAGAGACTGATATATATAAAATAGATATATGTGAAGGACAGTTGCACAATAAAAATATAAATATAAGTAATATAATTAATTGCACAGGATAATAAATAAATATGCTAAAAATTTATTTTCACCCATTTAACAATTAGATATTCAAAATCAAATGTGTTTACCATCCCCTTAAACTCCCCAGTGTACTCTCAATTCAGTATTTACAACTTCCAATCCTTTGAAAAACACTAATATTTCCTCAAAACCACAATGCCCTAGGGATTCCTCTTGCAGCAGTGGCTAAGGATCATGGGTAATGTAGCCTTGCCTTCCGCTAAAACTTTATTCCTCAGAATCGAAGGAGAAATAATCTAAACTGATAGTCATAACATTAACCTATCGTATTGTTGAATTATCAAGGACACTTTCTTGTTTTTGTTGAGAAGTGTTGAGGATATTGAAAGAAAACCTTAATATGGAAATACAGTGAGGAAAATACATCTGGGTGGCGGGTCCTCGATTCTGATGCTGACTGTCCTCTTTAACAGTTCATTTCCTATGTTGTGACCGTCTCCCTTCCTTTCTCATTTTCCTCTGTGATCCTCCCTCAGTATTTACCCCCTCCCTCCCTCCTGTGTCGCTCCCTTAATGCTGTCCTTCATTAGGCTGCTGTACTGGTTGTAAGAGTGGAGTAATCACATATGGTGCAGGGCACACATAAAGATGCGCTCCCGCAGGCAGCAGCTGCTGATGCTAGCTGAAAATAGATCCCTGGTACGCTCAGCACTTTTCCTCCAGCAGCTTTGCTGTTTATCAGCAGCCCTGGATTCTGCCGGCCCGTCTCCCAGCCTCATTTAAGCTACCACTGACATGGCTCAATCTACGGCAGCTAACTGTGTGTGTGTATGTGTGGTCATGAAGAAAGGCCAATGGCAGTTATTTGAGTGTGCACTTGCTCAGGTTGCTGAAAGATTTGTGCTTTGTTCTTTTTGTGTGCTGTATATGTGAATAGAATCTCAAGCCACAACACACAAATCATACAATATGAAGTGCACTGGATCTACAACAATATACTTAAAATACACATTGATTTAAAAGACTGAATGTTGAGGAACGTTCCACAGGATCTGTCAGTTAAAATCCTTTGCTGTAAAACACTTTAAAAACACAAAATGAAACATCGTAAGAGGGTTAACACAATAAACGACATATTGTTATCTAAATTGATTAACAAATGACGTGATTTGTTAATTATCAACAAATCATAGCTGGTAGCTGTTTGTGGTCACTATATCAAATATTTTACACTGGAAATATAGACCTAGTTTTTATTAGTAAATAATACAAAATCTTAATTATTTACAAATATGTCTCTTTTGTTTTATATGGCTCCTACAGCAATGAAGCATGGTAATAGGTTTTCGCTCAAATCAGAGTATGTTTTTTTTTTTAAAAGTGGCACTGTGTAGGTGTATTCAGACCGACTGTAAAGCAAAATTTCACATCGAGTTATTTGCACAAGTTACTGCTGGAGTGTTTGTGCAGTCTGTTTATTGAATGTGTCTATGTGTATGTTTGTGTGACAGCTCAGACTCTGACAGATCTCAGAACTCGCCAGGAGACTCCACTTGTTTTTGTTACTTTCCACCAATCTCTCTCCTTTCTCTTCATATGATCATGAATTAAAGTCATAAAGCCCCAGGATAAGCTAGAATTTGTCAAGTCTCAAGTTGAAACATTTTCAACTCACATAGATGCGTCTTCGCCTAAATTTGAGCCACCTAGAGCAAAATTTGCATCTGTTTGCACACTCTCATTGTTCCATTGACATTATATGTTATTGCACCATGTCTTCTACAACACAAATGTGTTCTCTGAACACACCTTATTTCATTATTTGAGATCTGTGAACTCCACAAGTGCTCAAAAGAAAGGAGAAAAGAAAACAAAATGGTAAAAACGTACACCTCTATAGAATGAGAAGTGTATAAATCCAGATCCTGGCATAGTTGTAAGTATTAAAAGACTTTGTATAGCTTGGCAAAGAAAAAAAACACCTGCATGTTTGGGCTTATGCCTTTTTTAGGGTGGTCAATGAGGAATGCCCAAAGTAAAGTAAATTACAGTTAAAGGTACAGTGATGCACAGACATTTTTCACTTTATATACTCACAGGAAATTGCCTTGAAGATCAGTTTATCTATCATGTGGAGTACTACTCAGCCTGTGAAAACGGTTGTATAATGTCTTCTATGGCTCTGTAGGAGCTTTGTCAAGTCTGAGGAAGTAACCCTGATGATGTCATCAGCTTGGGTTTAGAGACTACAAACAGAAAACCTGCGTTACAAACTGGGGGTATGGACTTTTAAAGACGAGGGCGTTTACCAGGCAGAGGGTCTAATGAAAATATGGTATTGGTTGCATTATGGAAAATATAGGATCCAGTAGGGCTGCACGATACAGTGGTGTGAAAAAGTGTTTGCCCCCTTCGTGATTTCTTTTTTTTTTTGCATGTTTGTCACACTTAAATGTTTCAGATCATCAAACAAATTTAAATATTAGTCAAAGATAACACAAGTAAACACAAAATGCAGTTTTTAAATGAAGGTTGTTATTATTAAGGGAAAACAAAATCCAAACCTACATGGCCCTGTGTGAAATAGTGATTGCCCCCTAAACCTAATAACTGGTGGGCCACACTTAGCAGCAACAACTGCAATCAAGCGTTTGCGATAACTTGCAATGAGTCTTTTACAGCGCTGTGGAGGAATTTTGGCCCACCCATCTTTGCAGAATTGTTGTAATTCAGCCACATTGAAGGGTTTTCGAGCATGAACTGCCTTTTTAAGGTCATGCCACAGCATCTCAATAGGATACAGGTCAGGACTTTGACTAGGCCACTCCAAAGTCTTCATTTTGTTCTTCTTCAGCCATTCAGAGGTGGACTTGCTGATGTGTTTTGAATTACTGTCCTGCTGCAGAACCCAAGTTCGCTTCAGCTTGAGGTCAGACATGATAACAGATGGCCAGACATTCTCCTTCAGGAGTTTTTGGTAGACAGCAGAATTCATGGTTCCATTTATCACAGCAAGTCTTCCAGGTCCTGAAGCAGCAAAACAGCCCCACGTGGAGTCATGAAAACTGACCTTAACTGGGGCAAGTGAGGCCTGCAGTTGTTGTGGGGTCTTTTGTGACCTCTTGGATGAGTTGTTGCTGCGCTCTTGGGGTAATTTTGGTCGGCCGGCCACTCCTGGGAAGGTTCACCCCTGTTCCATGTTATTGCCATTTGTGGATAATGGCTCTCACTGTGGTTCGCTGGAGTCCCAAAGCTTTAGAAATGGCTTTATAACCTTTTCCAGACTGATAGATCTCAATTACTTTCTTTCTCATTTGTTCCTGAATTTCTTTGGATCTCAGCATGATGTCTAGCTTTTGAAGATCTTTTGGTCTACTTCACTTTGTCAGGCAGGTCCTATTTAAGTGATTTCTTGATTGAGAACAGGTGTGGCAGTAATCTTGCCTGGGTGTGGCTAGAGAAATTGAACTCAGGTGTGATAAACCAAAGTTAAGTTGTGTTTTAACAGGTGGGGCAATCACTTTTTCACACAGGACCATGTAGGTTTGGATTTTGTTTTCCCTTAATAATAAACATTTTGTGTTTACTTGTGTTATCTTTGACTAATATTTAAATTTGTATGATGATCTGAAACATTTAAGTGTGACAAACATGCAAAAAAAATAAGAAATCAGGAAGGGGGCAAACACTTTTTCACACCACTGTATATCGTTTCAGCATCAACATCGCAATCTGCGCATGCGCAATAGTCACATCGCAGGACTAAGGCAAATTAACTCAAACACGTTATACTACAACTTTTTTGGGAGATTGACCCATATAGGGACTAAAAGTCAGCATATCTCAGCCTCTGCTACACAGATTTTGACCATTCTTTTTCTTATCTATGTCTCAGAAGTCTCCCAGTTTTATGTATGTGTAATTGTAAATCTCTGGAGTACCCCTTTAATGCAGAAAGAAAAATATTGAGTTTATTAATATCAACACGATCATTAACTAGCAACATGATTTAGAAGATAAAAGACCAGTCAGCAGCCTAAAGGGCATATCATCATACAATTTGCATTGCTTTAGCATTATCTCTAATTTCACAAAGAATGTTTGGAAAGTGAACAAGAAAGAAGTCAGTAAAGTACTACTAGGTATCAACAGCAGCTACCTTAAGGCCCCCACACATGATCAGCAGTAAAACCGCTATGCTCTTTGTAGTTGTTTTTCGAAGCAGAAAAATCCACAGAGCAAATTCTGTGTTTTTTGAAGCTTGATTACTTAGAAGGGAAAATCCTTTTTTACAAGTGGGGTGTCTGGCAGAGACCTCTGGACCTCTGGAAGTTGCTGTAGTGCTCACACAGTGGATACCGTTCCACCTAGGGTAATTCATCTTCTCCCTTTTCTCAAAAGCAGCAATACAGTCAGTAAACAGTGGGCTCATTAAAACCACATTGTGCTGCTCATCCCCTACATCTGTGAGCCTCTGTTAAGTCTTGTAAGAAAGACTTTACATTACTCAGTCTCTGAAAAGGCACTTTGAATCTGGTACGGTACTGTTTGCTCTACAAAGTGAAGCCATAGTAATTGCGTTTGTGAGCGCACCCATGTGTGTGGTTTGATTGCATTCCCCGAGCACCTAACAGTAATGTGTTTGTCACCAGAGAATGAACTAGGATAAAACTGCAGGGATTGGGTGCTAGAGCCTGAGTAAAGTGATGTATGCAACCTAGTGTTAACCTCATTTCTCTTGTCTGTGTGCTGAGCAACAACAGCAGTAGAGAGCGGTCTAGGCTTCTACAGGCTCAGAAGTTTACCTAATTATCTGGCATTAAGTCTAAATGGAAGGCTTCCCTCTATCATTCTGCACTACATGGCCACAACAGGGATAAGCCATAGTCTTCCAAACCATTAGGCTTTACAGGCAGTTGAAAGTTAGGCTGTGGGGCCGTGCCCTGATCGGAGCACTTACAGTACAAAGCACTGCTAGACACATTTATGTCAGTGTTGTGAAGGCAAAAAGGGTGAGCAAAGCAGTTTAACTGAAGGTCCCAGGTATCATAGGGGGTGGGTATCAAACCTCAATATTTTTAACATAGCATCAGCAGTTTACTGTCAAGTGCCAAAAGCTGGCATCAAATGTGTGGTCGGATCTTTTTGATTATTCTTTGATCAAATTCAATTCAATATAGTGCCTATTCTTATCTTAAGTTATCTCCAGTGGCGGCTGGCCAATAGAGGGAGCCGCCCTCCTTGAGCCACAAAAACCTCATTACTAATAATACTAATAATAATATTAAATTAAACAAATTGTCAATATTTGTGAGGTTGAAATATGGAGTGCATCCAGTAATATGTGTGAAATATGTTAGAAAATCGTCTGCGCAACATATATGCTTTTCCTACATGTCCCCTCCGCCTGTCGGCATGTCTCAGTGCTAAAGGATTACATTCTGGAAGAAGTAAAGAGCGCTGATTTTATCGCCATTCAAGCAGACGAGACTGACATTTCCACCCATTGCCAGCTGGTACTTGTGCGAGCTACATTAGTAACATCCAGCAGCAGTTTTTCAAGTTCATTACCAACCGCCAACACCGTTGCTGCAGCATTTCAAATGGACATTGAATAACCAGGTATCAAGCAGATGTAGTCAAAGTTTGACTGGTGGTGTACATGTGTTCATGTTCAGCCCCAGTGTGTGTGATTCACTTGTGAGAGTTCTGAAGCAGACGTTTGCTATCTCTACACCGTGACTTCCATGCTTATGTCCATTCCAGTGTCTGAACACCACTAATTGCACTTCATGTTTACTTATCCTGATCTTTACCTCCCTATTGGTTTACCCAACAAAACAATGTCCATAGGGGCATCTCAATAAATAAACATTTTCTATTACATGTTTTATATTATACTCAATTTTCCTGTGTGGGCGACCAAAATAAGATGCCCTGATGTGTTTGTCAAGATGTTACTTGCTGCTTAATTTTATGTTGAAATAAAATAAATGTTTAATATTTAACTGCAAAGTAGGAATTCCTTTTTGATACATTCACTTTTTTTGCATTAAATCGTACTGGGATGTTTGCTTGATTGGATGTGGCACAGCCAACATAGAAAAATTTCCACCAGCCATCACTGGTTATCTCATTGCACTTTCCTATAGAGCCAGTCTAGACCATACTCTTTATAATATTATTTACAGAGACCCAACAATTCCCACCAAGAGCAAGCACTGGCAACAGTGGAAAGGAAAAACTTATAACTTTTAAGAGGCAGAAACCTCGAGCAGAATCAGACTGGGTGGGCGGCTATCTGCCTCAACCGGTTGGGGTGAGAGAAAGAGAGAGAGAGCAGGAGGAAAGAGAGCATACAGTAGCACAATGCAAATTCCACATAGAATTATAAAATAATAATAATGTACTGGTAGTGGTAACATTAATATTACTAAAATAAAAATAGGAATAATAATGATAATAATAAGACTAATAATAATATGACAAATAGTTCCTGTTCACAGTTTTACAGATTTAGACCATTTAACTTAGGCTACTTGTGTTTAAACAATATTTAAATCATAAGAACTTTGGCTTCCTTTGTTAAATGGAATAAGTGTTTACCGTGTAAGGTATCAAAAAGGTATTAGCTTGGTATCAGTATCAAAGCTCTTGGAACTGATACCAAACCTCAGTAGGCTACTGAGGCCAAAACTTGAAACCCAGGTTAGGTATAATTCACTGATCTTTGATTTTTCTATTTTTTAAATTGCCATCATTTGGCCCTCCAGCAATGCACTTTGTACTGTAGGCAAAACCAATGATATGCCGCAGACAGTGGTGGACTGCTAAAATGTCCCATAGGTTGTTTTTATAAGGCTGGACACACAACTTGCCAACATCCCCAGAGCACCAGTTTTTATTTACTGCTGTATAGAATGTTCAGTGCTGACCCGATAAAAAGATTAACCGGTACTTTACAGTGTTTGTTTGTGGTCATTGGAGCTGTCAGGTTGTCTCACCACACTCCAACTGCTCTGAACAATGGCTGTGCTGATGGTAATGCTGGCTATTTCCCTGTCTTTTTGCAGGTCACTGCCAGGGGATTCGCCCCATTGTTGCAGTTTGCCTACACTGCTAAGCTGTTACTCAGCAGAGAAAACATCCAAGAGGTCATCCGCTGTGCCGAATTCCTGCGCATGCACAACCTCGAGGACTCATGCTTTCGCTTCCTGGAAGCTCAGCTGCGCAGCGAGGAGGACGGTTTGCTGCTCTGCCACAAGGTGGCGGCAGAGGCGAACAACTCAGAGGATGAGAGCATGCAGTCAGAGGTGGAAAGGCCCACCTCCCCCAGGGCGTGGCGGTGTGCTGACACCCTCACCTCCTTTCGACACCCTGATGATGATCGGCTAGCAATGGATATGCCCAGTAACTTCATGGATGGCCGGCTGGACTTTGATCGGCATGGAGCGTCAGACCTGCCACGATGCCCCAAGTACAGGAAATACCAGTGGGCTTGCAACAAGCACAATAATGACACCTCCTCACACACCAGTACCTCAGGTTTTCCAAGCACATTAAAGGAGAGCAGCATTAGCGGGGCAGTGCCGGGTCAGGGCAGGCTGCCTTTGGCACAGATCAAAGTTGAACCACAGGCAGAGGAAGAGGCCATCTCATTGTGCCTGTCAGGGGATGAGCAGGACGTCAGGGATAAGGACAGTGTGACAGCCATGGAGATGGATAACCCCATATCTGTGGAAAGAACCAAGAGAACCAAGTCCCCACCCTGCCTCCGAGCCTTCTTCAAGAAAGGGGTGGACCTCCCAAGTCTGCCCACCACATCACAGCAGCTATTTGCCAACAGACTTGTCTGCCCCCAGGACAAAGGAAACTCTCAGGGAGATCATAAAAAAGACTTCAGCCCTTTCACGGGGGAGTTGGGTCTGTCTGTTACATCCCCGAAGGACGTGGACGGTTTCCCTGCAGGGTTGTCCCTCAAGTCCGCTTCCTGCGATGGAGTCTGCAAACAGGAAGTTGAGATAGACCGCCGTAGTGTCATATTTTCCTCAGGGGCCTGCAACCGTCTGGGAACCCCAGCTCATTCCTACCCTGGTGGGAACTCTTTGGAGATGGAGCTCACTGAGCATATGCCAAAAGGCGTGTGGGCTGGAGCCAGCCAGTCCCTGCCCACCTGCCAGACCTATTCTCCCAGCACCACCTCCTCAGATCCCCCAATCCTGTGCCGCCCACGGCCCAACACCAGCTGCCCAGTGCCAATAAAAGTGTGCCCACGCTCGCCGCCTTGTGAGACACGCACCAGGACTTCCAGCTCCTGCTCCTCATACTCCTATGCAGAGGACGGCAGCGGAGGCTCTCCCTGCAGCCTGCCCCAGTTTGAGTTCTCCTCCTCGCCATGCTCCAACGTGGCACGTTGCCTCAATGTGGACCAGCAGGAGCAAAGTGTGGGAGGGGATGCTCTTTTTAACCAGGTGCGGCCCAAGATCAAATGTGAGCAGTCCTACGGCACCAACTCCAGTGACGAATCAGGCTCCTTCTCAGAGGGAGACAGTGAGTCCTGCCACGTACAGGAGCAAGGGCCAGAGGTGAGTGTAAAACATTGTCTTTAACATGTAACACACAATGTAGCCATCAAACTCAATTCCACCATACAATGGCTAATTATATCACATAGGCCTGCTCTCCAGGTCTGCATTAGCAGTCATTAAATCATCATGCAATTGAAGCAGGAGTGTTCAGTACAAGATTTACAGCACCACCAAAGGGCACAGATGTGCTTTGATATTATTAATCTTATTTATGCACTGCTGGAGAGCTGTGTAATGAGTTTGAATATCTGAGCCCAAATGCACTAGGACCGTCTTAAATGCAGGAGGCTGTGGTGCTATTTTTAAGACTGTGACTGGTTGATCATCTTAGCTGAGAGTAGCATGTGTGAGAAGCCTGCAGGCGACTGAAGGGTCAGGATTCTCCCAGGGTAGAACTGACCTCTGAAGTGATTCCCCCTGGCTCTATCTGTCTCCCTTCCAGTGCCAGCATGCCTAACTAGCTCATTTTATTCCAGCAGAAACACTGATATCTATAATCCCCCTCCATAAATATGCATATGATAATTCTTAGTGTAGCCTAGCCAACTTCTGACATTTCTGATCTATCGACTATTAGATGTGATGCCTAGCCACAGTTAAGGTGTGCAGTGCGTTGCAAAGGGATTACAACCAATACATTACAGTAGTGATGTGCTATGGCCATAAAGTTTTAATGGAGCGGCAGTTGTAGTGAGTTGAATGTGAGAAGTTCAGCTCGATCTCAAAATGGGAATGTAGCACAGCTCAACAGTGCTGACAGGGAAGAATAGCCAATCCTCTAATCATCCTCCCCTAATCCACCTGGGCAGACGTACTCCAAGCTGCAGACTAGACAACTGTTGTTGTTTACCGGGTAAAGATCAGTGAGGGACCCTCTAATTCACAGATGGAGCACAGCGCAGGTGTAATAACATTGGAATGGGCAGATTTCCCACCTGAGGGAAAGTGAAAGACAATAAAAATCAATTCACAAAGAATAGCTTTGCTTCCTTGTAGTGCTACTGTTTACTCACTTTAATGATTGAATGATTCCATCTGCATCTGAGGCCTTTCACTGACACATGCTGTCAGGTGAAAACTTTGTAGCTTCAAAATGTCTCTCAAATGCTGTTAGGAGCTTGGTAAAGGAACTCTTTTTTCCCTGGTTGGGATTTGAAATGCTTCCAATAAATTGTACAGCACTACGATCAGTTATGAGGTTTTCACATGACACTAACAATGCCATATGTTGTTCTCTGGGCTGTGACAGCATATGTTGGCTGCTGTAGAGCATGAATTTACAACCCTTGGCTCCAGAAGGCTCCATGTTACCACAAGGCCATCTTAACTCTTGTGATGTTACATTCAGTGATGTTTGCTTGAGGTGTAGGCAGAATTAGTTTTGATGAGCTTGGTGGAGAGTAGAAAGGGAGAGATGGAGAAAGTGGTGCGTTGCCATGGTGATCAGATTCACAGAGAGAGAGAAGTCGGTGTGTTGCAAGGGTTGGAGCCGCATGAATTCAGCTGCACTGCACAAACTCAGCTGCAAGATAAAGAGGCTCAGCAGTAATGTGTAATTATTACCTTCATAGCGTGACACACAAGACCCATCACCATCAGATTTATGGGCCTTTGAAGGGCATGTTGTATGTGAGGCTGTAAATTATGTGGGATTGATTTACAGCACTCGGCTATCAACTGGGAGAGCAGCCCAAAAATAACTAGAAGACATTTCAGTTCCTCTTGTCATTTCTTTGTGGGGTATGTATATGTATGTGTCAGCCATTGTGCTCCATTACTCCACACAATATCCTCTGTCAAATCTCTTACACAGGTTTGTCTGCCAGCTTTCCACTCACTAACTGGAATATATACCAGAATATATCTGGAATATATACTATAGGCTGTTGATAAGATTCTTCATGAATGAATGTTTCCCAGAAACCTTTCCGGTCACACTTTATTTTACAGTACACTAATAAGAGGTAATAAGCCGTAATTTGTATTTCTATTTTATTTATATAGCGCCAATTCATAACAGAAGTTATCTCATTGCACTTTTCCTATGGAGCAGGTCTAGACCGTATTTTATAATATTGTATCAAATTAGACCAAAATTAGAAATAATATGTTCTCTACTAGACAGTAAACAAATACAGTTATACCCTAATTAGACACCATACACCTCAATTATGCTGTAACGGTGATGTTGCTAGGTACGCAGTAAACTCACTGTTGGCGCGTCCAGGGGATGCACCATAATTATTCCCTGATAATTCTACATTGTGAACAACAAATCTGTGTTGAAATCACAGAAATAAACGAAATAAACTTTGCTGTTAAAAAACCTGTTTCTTCCCATCTTCGCATATACTGTATCTCTCCAGTACCAAACGGGAAGCAGCAAACCAAATAGTTACTTTGGTAATGAGCGAAAAAAACTTCTCAAATACCGTCTCACACACACACGATAGACAGTGAACTAACAGTGTTATGAGTCAGTGTTTAATTCGGCGTGTATCCAATCTACCAACCAGCACATATTTTAGTGAGAATTAATAATTTTATTAATAATAATTCATTTAGAAACGTTCATTCCCACGATCTTCTCTCACTAAAATAGCGCAACTAAACAGCAAAGGCTGGTAGCAAGTTGAGGCGATAAAATGTGAAGTACGGAAAATATGGAAATACAGTTAGCCTTTATTGATTATATTGGTGCCAAATTGATAAGAAGACTGTCGACATATGACGCCTTTTATCTTGTGTTTCTAGAGTTGTGTGTTTTTGCAGACACGTAAGGAATTGTTAAATGTCATATTTCTTAAAGGGAGTTTGGTGTAATATTTTCCCCGGAGCGTGCAGGGAGCTTCAGTTTAATTCAAACTGCTAATTCTGTATGTAGCCAATATTTTTTTAATGTTTTGTCACCACAGAATTACTAGGTAATTGCTTAAGTATGATATGGTTGTCTGACGTTGACTGTGATTAGTTATTGGTTTGATTAATGGTTTACAGTCTAATAGTGGGTTTGTATTGATTTCTGACTAATTGTACTCAGTTTCTCACAGCAGTATGCAGTAAATGGTTGCCTTTTGTGTGCATGTTTTTAAACTAGTTTCCTAATTTATCATGATGTGCTTGATGGTGTCATGACTCCAGATGAAACTTGAAAGCTCAGCATTCTCGTTGCCCTTTAGTTTCCCTTTTTAACATTTATTTACCCAGAAAAAGCTAATATTTCTCTGTATAATATTACGCTTTTCTGTCAGCTGCTGTGTGTCTGCAGTGTATTTACAGATTTGGGATTTTATTTATTTAATTTTCAGATACATTTTGAACATATATGGATAACCTTAATTATAACCATATAACATTAAACACAAGTTTAAAGTGGTCATATAAGCTTTTTGGCTTTTTCCCTTTTCTTTATAGTGTTGTCTTTTTTGTGCATGTAATAGGTTTGCAAAGTGAAAAAGCCCAAAGTCCATCCCAAAGGGAGTTACCATCTCCCACAGAAATCACTGCTCCTGAACTGCCTGCAAACTGCTCGATTGTAGTCCTAGCCTTTACTTCTGTAACGTATCTACTTCACAATGTAACACGCGTCATAATGCACAAATTGAGCAGCTTCCACAAGTACACCTAAATATGAAATTAAAATAATGTTAGATACCCTCCAGGCAGTCAGTGGACATAAAGTTGTTACTGTGATGTAGAAACAGTGCACAGTTAAAACCCAAATGACCACACCGGGTCACATCTGGTCGCTGCTATCTAGTAACGGCAACCTATCGTTACACCAATATAGCTTTAATGTGTGTTTTGGGTTAGGGTTAGATATGTGATTTCACTTTAGTTTACGGTACAGTTCTGTTGTAATGTGTCACATATTACCCGCTAAGAAAATCTAATAAGATCTAACAGTGGGAAATAAAGATGGATTTCACTTTAGTTTACGGTACAGTTCTGTTGTAATGTGTCGCATATTACCCTCTAAGAAATAAGAATAAGATCTAACAGTGGGAAATAAAGATGCAATGTCCTGGCAGCTTCCATAATGTTACTGGGGTTAGATATATATGTATATAAATAAAGAAATAATAATAATAAATAAATGTATTGTCCTCTGAGCTCTCATTGTTTTGTCTGACTATTATAAAGGCTATGTCTGATATAATATGGCATTAAACTTGTCTAATTACAGCCTGTGTTGTCTAATTAAGCTATATAGGCCTTTGTTAGTAGCATTAAATGTGGTGTCAAATATAGCATAATTTGGTAGTAAGGGCAGAATAGTGTCTAATTGTAGCAGATTTTGGATCTGATATGGTATTGTATTTGATTTAATATACTATGATCTTGTAAAATGGTGTCTAATTGTGTATTAGGATCTCCTATCTGGTTTATAATTAGAGTATAATTTGGTAGTGTATAAGTATAACATCGTAGAAAAGGTTTCAGTCGTAGTCATCTGGACACTGTTTTCAGAATCAACTACGACTACGATGACTACGACTGAAACCTTTTCTACGATAGAACACTCCTGGACGGATGAGGGACTACACCGTCTTATAAGTATAATATGTTTTGGGTCTACTACAGCATGATATATGGTTTCTAATTACAGCTTAATTTAGGTGTATGGTGTCTAATTAGGGTATTGTTTGTTTACTGTCTAATAAAGAAAATATTTCTAGTTTTGGTCTAATTTGATACAAAGTACAGCTCATTACATCTTATTAGTGTACTGTAAAATAAAGTGTGACCACGTTTCCTGCTCTACAGTTTATTGCACTGGCATTATAGTGGAGGTCATAGAGATGTACCTACAAAATATAGCTCAATGTTAGGTTTCTCCCCTTTGGTCTTTATGAGGTGAAGAAATGCTACATCATGCTTCCTGGGCCTTCCTGGGTAATTCGGTGGTACAAACAAACACAGGGAGAAGGTTGGTCTCACTGTGTTTGCAGAGCAAATGGCAGAGGGGGACATGAGCTTTGGTAGAAATAGCTACATCCCAGGACTGGACACAATGAATCCCGATGAGGAAGGAAGTTGTTAATGTGCAGGCCTGTCCGACCAAAGCCTAGTTGTTCAAGGTAGCCAGTCACTTGAGGTCTCTGGGCAGCTCCTGTTCTGTGGTTATGGGTATGGGTAATATGTGGTTTCATATAATCCACATCTGTGTAGAGAACTATCAGCAGCTTCACACGGCAGAAAGTACAGGGTCACCTCAAAAGAGAGACTAAGCAACTTTTGAAAGAAGATTATTATATTCTTCACTTACAAATGTAAAGTTGGAGCCAAGTGTAGCTCTTTGAGGGGATTTTGATGTATTTTCTCACTGTGGTTTATATTCGTCTCAGAGTAAATTGGTCTTACTTAATTATGTCAGCAGTAATGTATACTGCTACAGTGGAAGTCTGACTTACCTCGTAACAGCAATGATGGAATTAACTCTATTTATATTGCACTTCAAAGAAAATCATGTATAGTGTGAAGGGGAAAAGGAAATGTTTTGGAAATTTTGGAGCTCCAATATTCCTACAGAAAAAATTTAAAATAAGAAATTAGAACTAAAAGTTAAAAATGATGGCTTTAATCTGGACTTGCTAATGTTTAGCAAACTTTGAATAGGTATTTTAGTGTAACTGATAATCAGTCAGATTGCTGACTTTATGACTCTTTGTTACTTCCTAATGTCTTAGCATTTATCACTATCCTAGAATTGCCACAGAATAAAAAAAGTTATCTTAAAGGTATTTTAGCAAACTTTAGATAAATGTTGTTGTGTAACTGACGTGTCAGTTCACTACAATTCCTCGGTGTCTGCTTTTTAGCAAACATTTAGTGACATAGGCTTACTTTAATGGCCTTGATTTTAGTTATTTTGCAATGGCTTCCCAGCAGAACCACATGACAGGTTTCAAGTCAGTGAGGAGATTAGAGCGTGCAATCACACAGCTAATGTTGTGTGGGCTGTCACAATCCCACCTGGATTGCACAGTGCTGAAGGAGAATTTGAGTGCTGAGACCTTGCCACTGCAACCACCAGCATCTCAGCTGAGAGTGTATCATGCACACAGCACCATTTGTACCTCAGTCTGTCTCCTTCTCTTTCTGTTTCTCTCAGAGCTCCAGTTCCTGGTTGCAGTGTAGGCGTTGAGCTCATTTTAGCGTATCGTCTGGCCACAGCAGTGCAAATATTGATCTCAGAGCGAGTGGGAGGAATGAGGAAGTAGTCCTAATATATCAGCACATTGTTTGTTTGTTTTTTATCAGGTGAAACATGAAATAGAATGAACGTGTGACAGGAAGTGCACACACCGTTATATCAGTTCTGCTACCTTTGCACAATGCCAGAGAACCTTTGCTCTACTCCAGATATGTGGCTGTGGTCCAGTTTGCCTTTCATAATGTAGGCCGTGGAGCTGTTTACTTGTTTTAGTCATATGCAATAGTGGTAATAGTATATACATAAGATGTCAGATGAAATCATAGTGATGTTACCCTTTCATCCCTGGGCACTATGTATAATTTTTTAAAGCAACATGACAACATCTATCAGTGTTAGCTCGAAAAGTGTTCTCTGGAAATAGAGTATTTTTTTAATTATGTAGTGGAATACAAACACATGGCATCAAAAATTTGATGATAAGTGTATGGGAGTTGACTTGGGTCCAGTTGCTGTTAAAGTAAAAAAATGAAAGAACCAGGGAGTCTTCTTTGCAAACTTTGATATACTGTATGGAAGGAGACTTATTCAAGTTTCACATTAGGGGGATGTTTGCTCATTCATTTCCCTCTTAAATATTTAACAAGGGGTATAAAAAAATAAAATTACTTATGGTAACACAGGGAGCTTTATTTGTCGTCTACAGAGTACGCAGAGGGAGACTTGTTCAAATTGAGCAAGAGGAGAGGTGTTCACCCAAGCATTTTACTTTGAAATCTATATTTATCTAGCTTTATGCATGTAGTAACAAGGTAATTAGATACAGTGCCTCTTCATTACCCCCCAAATCTGGAGTATACGCTGCATCACTCTGGAGTGCTGAGTGGAGCAGGACAAAGGACCAAACAGGGGAGATATTTTTTCACTCTTATTTGTCAGAGGATAGTGTGTGTAATGTGTGATCAGGATGGAGTAGAGATCCCGAGGATGCTGCTACAGCTGAGTTACAGCAATCTGTACAGTACATGGGCCCTGAGGGCCAGTTGGGGCCTCTGCAGGGCCTTACATCCTGTGGTAGTGCTGGGTCCAGCTACCAGTGGTAATTTGCGAGATTCTTGTAGTGTTTATTTTGGCTGCATCATTGCAACTTGGCGGCCAGTGCTGTGGTGTTTTTGCAGTCAGATTCCCAGAAATAACTTGGCAATCAAACAGTGTGTCCAGTACTGCAAGTTTTGTTTGTTGGTGTTGTTTTTTTGATTTTATGTTGATGAAGTTTGACACGTTCTTAGTTAACTAACCATTTCTTCTTGTGTTTACTCCAAACAAACTGCAGTTACTGCTGCCAGTAAAGTAAAAAGCATCAGAGGAGTTTTCCATGGAAATATCTACATGACACCAAATGCTTCTTACATAAATAAGATGAACCTAGTACATACATGTTGATATTATTCATGATTACATCTTTCAGCAAGAGAGCAACAAAATAGTAGTTTATTTATCTGAAAATGTTGCAGATTATTACTTAGCCCTGGGACAGAACAGCTACTACTGAACCTCCCAACATTATCGTCATTAAGATCTGTCTCAGTACATGCGTGTGTGGTGCTGCTTTATAATCCCATTTACAAGCATGTGACATGTAACAGCGTTAATTACAGAGATAGCATGAAACACAAATGTGCAGAATTCTAAATCTCACCTTACAAGATAAGATCCTATTTTAGTTTGGATTAGATAAGGGACAAGTATTACAGAGACCTGGACCAGAGATGTCAGGTAGCAGTCATTTCAGAAAAATGCTTCAGCTTTTAAAGCAAACTGCCAGAGAAAATATGTTGATACCTTTGTGTGAAAGTGCTGCCAATGGAGAAAGTGCTTTTGTGGGAATTAAGTGAATGTTAAAGCTTCAGAGTAGTCAAGAGACTGCAGGTGAGCGCAGAGCACAGTGACCCCTTCTAGTCCGGGTCATCTGTCGAGTCGTCCCACCCTACTACAACTCACTTCAGGTCTCCACCTGCTGCAGGCTGCCAGCTGCCCAGCCTCACGCACACTGCAAAAATATCCAGTATATCCAATATATCTTAACCAGTCCTCACATCTACAATTCAAACTTTAAAGTTTTTTTAAAGAGAACAATCTGATAGGATTGGATTAGATCATTTTACTAGCATGCAGCAAGAATTTACCTAAATTATGTGTCACTTTAAAGCAACATTTTGGGAAATAGGTTTATTTGCTTTCTTTCCATGAGTGAGATGAGAAGAGCAATATCAATCTCATGTCTGTGTATTAAATACAGAGCTGGAGTCAGGATATGCCTATTTTAGCATAAAACTGGAAGCATTGGGAACAACAGTTTATCTATCCACTCATTGCATCCAAAATGCTTAACCATAGTGGTGGAGTAGTATTGTTAGGCTTTGTTTTGAAGGAACAGATGTCAAAATGTTTGCATAATAAGCTAATGTAAACACATCCCAGAACTCTCTGCACTGGATGCACAGAGATAGGTTTACTATGAAACTTCTCATCTGACTTTGGGTAAGACAGGAAACAAAAAAAAGTTGCAATATGTCAGACTGCGCCTTTTTTAGAAGATATGTTCTACTTTATTACAACTTGGGTCTTATTTTTGTTGTTTTTTGTTTGTTTTTGTTTTATTATTTGATAGTATTTTGTAGTTTTGTCATTCCTCCTATGATATTAACATTACGTGACATTGCTAAAAAGAACTCCAATATGACAAAAACATGAGCAGTCAGAAGATTTTATCTACGGTTTATGAAAATACGACCTGAGCTGTAATAAACCAGAACATGCTTTTTTTTAAAAAGCAGGTGAAAATGATCAGCTCACCCCTTTGACTGAATTTTTACTTGTCACATACATAGTATTTTGAGCCTGAATTTGAGACTTTTAAACATCCATTGTTTTTTAACAGTACACAGTGTCAGGGCTGATGCTCAGCATAGCGCTGATAACAGATGAGCCCTACTTTTCAGTCTGTACCCCATTTGCAGCATAATGACCCAAAGAAAGGGAGTGACTGAGGGTAGGGATCCTGATCAGATCCTGTGATGGGAAAGCTCACACTTCTGTCACTGCTGTGCACTATGGTCCACAAGCTATCTAATCACAAACAGATTCATCTTCTCCTCTGCTTTAGATGAAGCTGGCAGCTCGTACTGATGTTTTATAGCTTTCCCCATGCCTCTATTTGAGGCTGGAGTTGTCATGCCCTGGCAAATTAGATAGAGCCGAGTTTGGCCTTGAAAGCTCGGGACATTATTTATTCATGTGTCTGCATGCAGATGTCGAGCTGAGATGAGAAATAGGGCTCCTGGTGGCTCAGAGGGCTGCACTTCTAATAAGGAAACGCAAGCCATTTTCTCTCTCAGGGATAGATTGACTAGATTTGCTCTTCAGTGAGGAGTAATTCCAATCCTGTCATGAGTAGGCACCTTGCTTTATGAGTGCTGCGCTAACACCAGCTGACACGTCAGCCACTGCTGTGTACTGTATAGTGGATTAACAGAGCTGAGCCGCCTCTACTGCAGCCTATGTCTGCAGTCATCTGAGCGGTTAAGGGTCTCCAGGGAGCATCTGGCCCTGCTCAAGCAGCCAGGTACAGTGGGAGTGTAGATTTGCATCATTGCTCCTCTTTCTCCTCTCTTCTTCCTTTGTTTGACTTTCTTCCTGCGCTCTGCAGAGGCAGCCACAGGGAGGGAAATGGAAAGGGAGAGGAGAAAGAGAGCTGCAGCTTCTCTCATCTCTGCCAAGCTTTCCGGCTGTCTTCCCCTGGCTCTTTGTTACGCCTCCACGGCTTCACTCGCTGCCTAAAGCTACAGCTCCCTGGTGCACACAGATACGCTGGGGTGGATCTGCCTGTGATGTGCTTATCATAAGGTTTGCCATCACCTGAGGGAGAGAGGCTGATGTATTGTTGCTCTCCAAAACGAGAAAAAGAGAATAAACACATACAAACTTGATATGTTGTCATATCAGTGAAGAAATACCACACAGCTTTCTGATTTTGGTTTTCACTGCCAAATCACTGCTGCATTTATTTCACTAATTCTTTTGTTCTGCTGCCCAAGAAGACTGCTGCTAGCTGCTGGTGCAGATATTCATGCCCCCACAAATCACCTGACACTGATTTGGATCAGGCTGACAATTCACTGCCCCCCTCAATCTGTGATACTGGCATGTTTCCAGGTGCTAAAGGACAGATGGAGAGGGACTCTTTTCTTGCATCACCTTTTCCCCTCTGCTTGAGAATGTGCTACATGTTAAATATGAGGCGAAGAGAGCTGGAGGCTCACCAAGTCCTGCTCTGTGAGGCATGTGGAGCAGTGCTCTTTTGCCATCTTGTGGTAAAATGTATTAACTGTAGTAGGCACAATGATACATTGACTCACCTGGTAAATTATCTTCAAAGTACCTGGTAAATGTAGCCATAATCTTTCATTAATCTCCTTCTTAAAATCAAGCAGGAGATTTATATTAAGAGAAGCAGACAAATTAAAGATGTTTTTGTTGTTGTTTGTTTTAAAATTGAGATGTGAATCACGCAAGATATGGAGTCTAGTGTGTGCCACCAAACTTGATTGGCCAGTGGCAAAAAGGCAGGAAAATATATGGATCGCAGAGCACGCCCCACACCCCACCCCCACCCCCACCCAAGTTTGCTTCATAATGCTGATCAGGAACGGTGGACAGAAATACAATTCACTCATGACAAACAGTGGTGGAAGAAGTCAGATCCTTTACTTAAGTAAAAATACCACACTGTGAAAATACTCCACTACAAGTAAAATTCTTGCATTCAAAACCTACTTGGTTATTAAGTAAAAGTATGTAAGTATTAGCAGCAACATTTACTTTAAGTATATAAATTAAAAGTACTCATTGTGTAGTAAAACGGTCCCTGTCAGTGTTATACATATTTATTTATGATGTTTTTGGATTAATATTACTGCTGCATTAGTGTGTGTAATGTTGCATTTTACTGCTGTAGATATTTAAGGTTGAGCTAATTTTAATTACCTTATATACTGCTGGGTAGTTTAATCTACAGCAATGCATCATATTCTATAAGATCATCATATGTTTGTAGTGTTGCTGTCCTGTGAGAACCACGTATCTCTAAAAAGTCAACTTTTCATGAGCTCAGAAAAACAGCCCTGTTTTCATCATTGTGATGATGCATTTTCCAGCTAATCCAAGGGGGGGTTAAAAAGTTTATTCAGCTTAAGAAGTAGGAGAATTATCTCAACCCATAAAGTAACACTTAATCCTTCAGTTTATCACAAACATTCCAAATCACCATATTTAGAGATACTTGGTTTTCACTGGACATTAAGGGTATGAAAAATTGTAATCTGAAAAGTAACCTCTAAAGCTGTCAGACAAATGTAATGTAATAAAACAATAAAAAAGTACAATATTTCCCTCTGAGATGGAGTGGAGTAGAAGTATAAAGATGCATAAAATGGAAATACCCAAGCAAAGTACAAATGCCTCAAATTTGTACTTAAGTACAGTACTTGAGTAAAAGTTCTCCACCACTGATGACAAAATAAAGTAGCTAAGACAAACATAAACAAGGCACCTATCAAAATCTGCTCATACTTTTTTCCTAGCAGCACAACTGTGGCGTTAGCTGGCAGCTAACAGCTGCTTGTACTGTAAAGTACAAGCACAGCATGGCAAATAAACAACTTGCATGCTAACTTTTAAACTCGCACTGTGCGGTAAGTGGAGCCTGGTAAGTGGGCTGTCCACCGTTTTAGAGAATGTATAATTTTACTTTAAAGTAGCGTTAACGTTAGCTGGCGGCTAATTTAGTTCATCCCACTTGATGACATCGACTATTTACTGGCATGTACCAACCAGATTAATTTAAGTTATACGATGCAAATATGCTCTGCGGTGGAGAGGAATTATCAGCGAGACAAATTCTTCAATAATAGACTTTTATTAAAAAAAGTAACAAAAGCCGAGTTAGTCTGCAGAGCAACTGAAAAACCAAAAATGATACACAGCATTTTATATTGAGAAACCTCCCTCTTTCTGTATTTGGACATCATCTTTTTCTTTTACACAACTTGAATGCTGTTCCAAAATGTTTGTGCAGAATTCTCAGAACCCATTCCCTATTTCTGAGAATTCATTAAACAACATTATCCATATATGATCCTATCTTTCCTGTAAGAGGTCAACTTGACCTCAGCAGAGGATGCATGATCTCAAATGTCAGATATATTTTAAAAATATCATTACTCTTCTTGTTTTGACATTCCAGAACCTATCAGGAGATTTCAATGTTCTCTGACAACCTTACAATTTCCATGTGATGCACAAGTCATCATTAGCTTATATAACTTGTTATTCTCAAAAGGAGCACAGTTCAAAATAAGGACAATAAGTGAATAAGTGAAACTTCCACAGCTCCAAGCTAGATTCCTGGCTGACTGCCTTCAATCCGAACAACTGCTGATATTAGCTTAAACCATTCTTAAACTGTGTTAGTTGTGCTCACCTTCCTTTTGAAAGAAATTAGTCAACCGCTGTTTTCCATCAGTTTGCTTTCTTTTTCTTTCCTTTCTTTCTTTTCTTTTTTGGTACCCTGATTTCCCTTTCTTGGGGAAAAGACATGACTTACAGCACATATTGGTGCTCTAGCATCAGCAGCCACTGGGCTTGATTAGCTGCATATAGAGACGAATCCTATCGCAGGACCATTTTGCATCTTTTGTAAAGGGTGAGCGGGATCTCAGAGAGCCTCCACTATTTTTCTTTTGGATACAAAGTTCAGTCTTTCAACCGATTTATTCAGACAGTTTTAATTTAGTTATAAAAAATTGCAAACAAAAACAAACTTTTAGGGGCAGCAGGTTGAGGTTAGCAGACTCTAACAGACTCAACAAACTGATCCGTAAGGCCAGTGACATTGTGCGGGTGTCGCTGTCGGTGGTGTCCGAGAGGAGGATGCTGGCCAAACTACATGCCATCTTGGACAGTGTCTCCCCTCCATGACGTGCTGGTCAAACAAAGGAGCACCTTCGGCGAAAGACTCATCCCCCCGAAAATGCACCACAGAGCGCCACAGGAAGTCATTCCTGCCTGTGGCCATCAAACTCTTTAAGCTCCTCCCTCTAAGTGTCAGTCTGTATGACCTTAAGTCGATAAAGTGGACATTGGATCATTACATCACTGTAATACTTGAATTAATTATAATATACTCTGTTATCAGTTTATTGATATTTATTCATACTTCTATTACTGCTGTGCAATATCCACCATCTCATAATCATCTTAATAAGCTACACTTAACTTGACAGTACATGTTACTTATATTATTACATTGTATTATTATACCCTACATATCATCAACCAGGTAATCCACTTTGTACCTTACACTCATTTTAATTTTATACTTATACCCACTTGGTACTTAATTTATCTGACCTGTATTATAGTGTATTATATTTTTATCAATGGATCAATGAAGTATTTCTGATTCTGATTTTCATCCCGGGGTTTTTTAGGGCCCTCCCACGATCGGGGCCCTGGGTAGTCAGTCCCACTATGATGCCCCTGCTATCAGGACAGTTAAAAAAAGAAATCAATTGTCAGTAATGTGGAGAGTTCTGTTCTGTTGAAAATAAATTACAATGTCTGGTCTTTTCCTTCCTTTTCCAGGTGAAGCTGCCTTTCCCTGTAGATCAAATCACAAATCTTCCACGGAACGACTTCCAAATGTTAGTCAAAATGCACAAACTGACCTCAGAACAGCTCGAGTTTATCCACGATGTGAGGCGGCGGAGTAAGAACCGCATTGCAGCACAGCGCTGCCGCAAGAGGAAGCTCGACTGCATCCTGAACCTGGAGTGTGAGATCAGAAAACTGGTGAGTCGACTGTTTCCACCAATAGTAACTGCCATTAACTGTCATCTGTCCATAAGACTCTCCTCTCTTCATTAGACACCTTGTCATCAGGAATAACAAGTACCTCAAACACAACCTGAACAAAGTAAAGGAAATGATGATGTGATGAAATACTTGCTCTCAGATGGGCTGGCATTGTTTAGAGCAGCCCCATTCTGTCAGCACTTTCACACCATCAGAGTGCCCTCTAGTCGCCATACTGAGTGTGTGGAGCAGTGTGTGGGTTGGTGAAGCTCTGGTTCAATCTGCAGGCAACTGTTTTTCAGTGGTGGGTTTGAAACTGAAAGTATTTGATTTGTTGTGTCAGCCTTCGGAAATGTTACAGTAAGTCCCATGATAGTAATAACAATAAATCTTTTATTGTAAACCTTTACTTACAAATACATAAGATAGAGCTCAAAGGACTCACAGTCTGGCCTGCTCCAGCTGTATGCAGTCTTCAGGTGCCCATTTGAACATTAAAACAGGTTTTCTTGCTGTAATCATTCCCCCTGTTCATACTGATCATTAAAAGATCCCATCCTAGTACTTCCAATGTATGTGATGAGGGACAAAATACACACCTTTAAAGTGAGTCATCTTCTGTGTGTGTGTGTGTGTGTGTGTGTGTGTGTGTGTGTGTGTGTGTGTGTGTAGGTGTGTGAGAAGGAGAAGTTGCTGACAGAGAGGAACCAGCTGAAGGCGTGTATGGGTGAGCTATGGGAGAACTTCTCCTGCCTGTCGCAGGAGGTGTGCAGGGACGTCCAGCTGAGCCCCGAGCAGGTCCAGTCTTTACACCACTACTGCCCCGTGCTGCGGCCCACCAACTCCACTGCCAGCAACAATGCTGACCAAGAGCCCAAGCCTGCCCTCAGCCCCACCACAAACACCACCACCAGCATCGACCTCACCACCCACTCGGGCTCGGCCACGCCGGAGCCCAGCTTCCACGGGTCGCCCGGCCCCTTGGAGAGCGAGCCCGACTCGGCCGTCAGAAATGGGGCAGACAGAGATATGGATGGCCAAGACTCCAGTTTGTACACAAAGTCAGGGCTTTCCGTGGAGAAATCCAACCAGACGGTAACGGTTGATTTTTGCCAGGAAATGACTGACAAATGTACAACTGATGAGCAGCCAAGGAAGGACTGTACCAAGTAGTGGTGGTTCTCTGTATTGTTTTTGATGGGTTTTTTATTATTTAATTTTACTCTTGTGACAAACCCTCTCTCTGGGTTGTTGAGACGGTCAGCCTCCGCCAGTGTTCACTGAAAAACAAGCTTTGTTTGTATTTATGTCTTTTGTGCTGTTTTTTATTTGTTCGTTTTGAACGGTTGACACTAAAGTTGTCTTAACAGCAATACTGTTCTCCAGGTATTCTCCTCTTACCATGACAGAGTGGGAACTTCTCACCAAACCCTTATAATGGTGCTATACTTGCCCCGGCAGCAACCTCTACAGTGGAGACTCTGTTCTTCGTGTGTCACACATCACAACTCAAAGTTGAACCTCATTGGACCTAAACAGCAGCTCTCTTTGTCTCTATGTGTAACAACAGTAACTCCGTTCCTGCCTTTCTCTTTCACATTTGCTGTTCTCTCTTTCCCACTCTGTCTCTATCAATCTTCTCTACCTCTTTCTGTCTCACTGTCTTTCTTTCTCTCTGTCTGTGGTTCTTCTCTCGCTATATTTCAGTGGCCCTTTTCGTCACAGCAATTCAAACTCAGGAAAAAAATCCTCTGAATGTTCAAACTAATTCATGAAAAATAAGAATACAGCTTCTGTACACAAGAAGTTACAATGCAGTTAGACTGTAAAATGTTCATATGCAAAAATGTCTTCAAGCATCTCGCATTTGTATTTCTGTACAGGAGTACAGTTTGTACAGGCTGTAACTGAAAAACATTCCTCCTTTGCCTTCCTCAGCACTGAATTGAAAGGAAAAAAAGGTTTTTGCAGGCGGTTAAATGGCTATTTTTATTTCCCACTCATCAGCAATACCATTGTATTTGGATGTTGTAATGGTGACTTTCAATTGTTTGTTTGGCAGAAATGTATATAGTATGGAGCATGATGACTGTAACAGTGATTTTGTACAGGTAGAGGCTTAGATGTTTCTTTTTCACCGGGGTTATATCAAGCACCTTTTTGCTAAGGGAAAATCTTTGCTTTGCTGTTTCCTGTCCTGCCTAACAAATACTCCCCATCATGGCGGGTGTTCTTATACTCAGGAAAACAGCTCGATACACATGTAGACACACACATACAGTACATACAGACACATGCGCCAACACACACAATTTTGAGCCCCATGCATGTATAAAAGTTAGACATTCAAGACGTGTTTTTTACGCATGGCTCAGGCCAGCTCCTGTCCACCTTTGACTCCTCTTTAAATGTGAAAAAAGAGTTCTGCCTTGTGTTTTTGGAGGAAATCTTATTTCTTATCAGTGTTTAAAGATGCTATATGTGAACACTCTTCGCACATGCTTTGGGTTTCTTCAGGGTCGCCGTTATATTCAGAGAGAGCAAAAAGCCAACATCTAAGTTACAGGTACTATCATTTTTTCAAAATGACCTGAATAAAAAAACACCTATTGACAAAAAGGGAAGGCCTTGGTCAGAGCCATTTAGCACTTCAATGAGGGTCTTTGTCTTTGTTTCAGACCCCTTAAAAGACTGAGACTGGAGCACTTAAATTGGCACTTCAGGAGGAAGCATCTTGTTGATATGAATAGACAGTAGACAATATATATGAATATACAATTAAAAATATCTCTATGGAGAAAACGTATCTGAAACCTATACACAAAAGGAAGCTAATGTTTTAGTATAAGATTGTTCACACCTTACATTTGTATTTCTTTAGGAATTGAATAAGCTAATTCAGAATTCATTTGACGTGAAAACAGTGCATGTGTTGTCCAAATGATGAAGTAACAATCATATGAGATAGTAACACGTTTGCCCTAATTGTGCATTTGTTTGAACATCCTACTTTGTTATGTGCATGCATGCTGTCCATAGCTATAAGCCTAGTTAGTTTGTCTAGCTTCTGTTTTCCTCATAAATTCTCTCTAAAGCAGTCTCCTTTTTTATTTCTATGTATAAAATAGAATTATCTCAACCCTCACTAGAGGCAGGCTTTATGTACAAGCGGGGCCATACTCAAACACAAAGGATGAATTCAATTGGAATGTGAAGCTTTATTCATTGCTCTTTAAAGCCCCAGTCTCCCTGGCACTCCCTGTTAGCTTAATAGAGAGCTGAAGCTAATGTCACCTCTAGGCTAGCCACTGTTCCACTAGCTTCTGTACCTTAATGTAATCTCTCATTGAGCATTTCTTCCACGATTTTTCTGAAAAAGAGAGTAAGGATAGTAAACTTCAGGAACACATTTCTAAGACAAATGAGTATCTATGACAGTACTTGCTATTAAAAATGCAAACCCTTTGTGATTTAAAAAAAGCTAAATATCAATGGTTTTGTTAGGATGCAGAAAACTACAGCTTCTGTAAAGTTTAACCCAAAATACATCATTGTAGTTGTTGGTTTCTCCCCTACCAACATTGTGAGTTTCATGCACAACCTGTAATGAACACCATTTACTTTGTTAAAATCACAAAGGGTTTAAATTCTAGATATTCTAAATATAAAATACTGTAGTACATACTCATTTATCTTAGAATGGATTGTAAACCTCATATAGCCATTTATAGCAGGTCAAATACAGGTGCTACTAGCAATTAGCCATACCCTGTGACACCACTTGTGTGTATTACATGTGATAGGCTGAAACACAGTGTTTCATTACCCTTTAAGATTATTTTGAAGCTACAAACTTTTAATTTAATTCCTGCAAAATCTATGTGTGTATTTATTGGCCAAATAATAAATCTGGGATTTGAAGTCCTCCCCCAACTGATGTAAATTTTAGATGTAGTTTCAAATATAATCTCACATGTGAGACTGTTTCTATTCTACAGCTGGACAGAGTAAGTGTATTTTATAAACCTGTCTTTAAATTGTTAAAAGACCCTAAGGTCCCTACTTTGTAGAGTACATAGACCCACACATGCACACATATACATATATTCATACAATACACACACAGTACATACATTGTGGCACAGCGGGTGCAGAGCAGTAGTGGTTCAGCCCTTTCTCCTCTTTGTGCTCTTTTCATTTGTATGCATATTTACTGAAGCAAAAGAGTATTTACCAATTTACCATGTTGAGATTCTACCAGGTTCAAGCCAGAAAAGTGGAACCACCTAAATTACAGAAGCTTGTTTTCTGTAAACATTATGCAACTCATTTTCTATTTGTGTACTTTTTAATTAGCTTGATCTTAAATTAAGGAAGCCCAGTGTTGCATTGGAGAGTACCAACTCTGTCTTTATGTTTTTCTGTTTGGAGAAAATGAATTCATGAAGTTTGTGTTGTATCAAAGCTATTGTAACATAGGCCCCTGGTTGTCTCTTCAGATGTCCTAATAATACTACAATGATCACATTCTTGTTTTTGCATTGGAGAATTTCTGTTATACCTATTGAATGCTGATAATTCAACTTAACAAACCTTTATATTCCTATAGCGTTAAGATGAAGAGATGATACAACAAACAGAGGCCCCTGAAGCACACTCTCCAGGCAGAAAAGCTTTTTGCCCAGACCTTTAAGCCCTTTGAATCTTGCTGCATGCAAAAATAAAATTCTCACTTACCTCTTGTGGCATCTAGTCATGCAGATAGTTTTGGTTGTGGTTTTGATAATTTTGGTTGTAGTTGTTTGTTATTTTAAAAGTATTTGTCCAGGGTTTGGGATATTTGTCTCTTGAGATTTCTGCCTACACTCTTAACAAGAATTTCATTTGTGGTGCTCTCATTACTGAAAAATTACATGTTGAAAAATTCAACATCTCTTTGCAGAGTTACTGTTACTCTGGATAATCACATTGCTATGAACAGTTTTTTTGTTGGTGTTGGTTTTCTTTTGGTATGAAAACTTTTACAATTAAATCAAAATTCTATTCACCTCTGTTCTATTGGGGTGGTGGCAGAAATCTCAAACAATCTCAAAACTTTGGCGAATAAAATCAAACCTATATGCATGGCTAGATACCAGTAGAGGTAAGTGAGAAAATGTGTTTTTCGTCATTTGGGTGGACCGACCCTTTAGTGTCTCAGGGTGCCAAGCATTTAAACCTGCTCTCTATATCACTCTAAAGCAGACTTTTTTCTTTCTTTTTTTTACTTGCTTTGTTTGCGAGTCAAATAAAACGTCCCTTAAAAGTGATTTGTTAATATTACTTAAAGCTGCATTAATTGATTTTTTTGGCCACTTGTGGGGAACAGAATGAGTTCTAAGCACAACATATTATCACCATATAAAGTTTTTAATGGCTAACAATTTTGCAAACAGTTGAGAAGACAGTAACATTAGCATTAATTTGGAATGGTGTTTGTGTTCACTTGATGAATGTAAGTCCAATACTGGTCTCCACTAACTCCTGAGAAAAATATCTGGCTCTTTAGCTGCTAAATGCTCCACTATGTTCATCAGCTAGTAGCTGACTTTGTATATCTGCCGTTTGGTGGTGGGCTGGTAGCACACAATAGTTTTTGCTAAAAACAGCTGCCTGCTGCTGCTGAAGATCAGAATTTGCTGGTTGTAAAACCAAAACAATGAGCTAAAAGAGGCTAGAAAACTCTGCAAAGCTGAAGGGAAATGCAGAGTTGGTGATTATTATCTGCTGGTTCATCACTACGAGCAACATCTTTCACAGTTCACAAAGTCATCTGATCCATTGTTCATATAAAAATATTGATTAGTGCAGCTTTAAAATGATTGTAACATTAATAATTGTATGCATAGAAAACACCTTAAATTAATTTGATACTTAGATATGAGGAATACTCCAGGTTACTTTGTGCAGGCCAAACACTTTTTTTCGTTATGGTCATTACAGCAGATTGATTTAAGTGAACAATTTTACTGTTGCTGTAACTCTGTAATTGATTGCTTAAACTTTTTTGCTGTGTATTTTTCTTGTTTAGTATTTTTTTTGTTGCTGCTTCTCTAAAACAAACACTGGCTTTTCAACTCCAACGGTTGCTCTAAAGAATATGAACAAAAACATGCCTTTCTCACAGATTGCTCAACTTTATTGAATCTGGTATCCTGGTTGAATGCGCAGGCTGAGTAAAATATAAAAATGGCAAATGTTTACAAATAGGTGTCATGTCTTGTTTGATCAATTTATGCCATGTAAACATCGCTCTGTTCAATTGGACTGGTTCTTGGTGTTGTGTAACAAGACAAAGAAAAGTTTCCTCATCATGTCTTTCATCCAACTTTTGGGATGGGTCAGCATTACATGGATATAGGTGCACCTCCGATATTTGCCTTAGAACTTGCAGAGGCCATAGTTCACATTCGAGTAAAGTGAGTGTATGCCGGGGCCTGGGCCCCCTTCCCCAAGTCACCAGTGCGGACTTTCTCACACTTATCTACCTGTGAAATCCTTCATACCTCTCATAACTGGTCAAAGACTGTATCAGCAAACTGCATCAGGTGTTTTTTCTACATGCTTTTTACACAGATTATATGGATTATTGTATTAGTAGATTTTGGTGCATCATTTTTAATGTAATAGCTTGTAGTTCAAGTTGTTTTTTTCTTTAATTTTTCTAGATGACTGTTTTGTGTTAATATTGTCAATTTGAAATAGCTGTTATTTGCTTATTCTCTACTAAGAGTTCTTAACTTTATAATTTTTAAATGCTACATGACCCTAATTAATTAAAATGACTTAATAACCATTGTAAATACGGTATTGTGCAAACCCCATTTTCATTCATTTCAATTGCTAGTGTTCGATAAATGACTTTTTTGTCTAGACACCATTTCTCTTTATGAAATAAAGAAACATGCATATCATGTTTTGTGTTTTGTTGATGTTTTTGCAAAAACATGACAAAATGTTGGTCATCTTTAAAGCTGCATTAATTGATCTTTTTGGTCACTTGGGGACAGCAGAACAAGCTGCAAACACAACACTGACATACAACTTTATAGTTGAAATCTTTGAAAGTTAATATGGTGAACATGTTTACAAACAGTTGCCTAACCCATCCAACAGACATAGAGAAACATTAGTATTCATTTGGAGTTGTTTCTCATTTCTAAGCTCATGTAATGACTAAAATGGACAGAAATCCTTTCAGTAGAATTTGAAGTACTTACAGTAGTAATCTGCTTATTAGTTTTTTAATTCAATTACATTTTATTTATACAGCGCCAATTCATAACAGAAGTTATCTCATTGCTTTATCACAGATTGGAAAATGTTTACAAATAGGTGTCATGTCATGTTTGATCAATTTTTGTCTTGTAAAAATCGCTTGGTTCAATTGGACTGGTTCTTGGTGACAAGACAAAGAAGAACGTTTTTCTGTCAAGTTCATGCATAAGTAGACTTTGTGGCCCAGGGGAAAGGCCATGGGGTTATCACTATCAGCCAGGTTTCTGCTCAGTGGACTATGAATATCCACACGAAATTTTATAATAACCTGGACAGAATAGTTGAGCTATCTTGCAGTGGACAAAGTTTTGGACAGAGATAAACAACTGGCAACACCATCTTCAGGTCCCAGCAATAGCTGCCACACTGTAAGCTTCGTTAGAGCCAAGATAGACTAAACAACATACTATTCACACAAAACAGTTTGGTCCTGATGAAGAGGGAAAAGTGTTTAATAGAAAAAAACAACAGGACAACAGACACATTCACATTAAAAGCTTAAATTTTTCAGATATATTCAGAAACAATATTAGGCTACTCTCAGAAAAAACAAAATGTTGAATTTGTAGAGCCCTTTTTTCTCAACAGGCTATTGATCTCAATTTATGAGCAGTCACTTATGCTTTGAGCCAAATATCATTTTGATTCTTATTTGATTTATGGTCTCCAAAAACTACCCACAAACCTATAGTAAATAGCAAGTAGTTTGCAAATTATCAATATAAAAATAGCAGATGCTGGAGATATCAACTGTACAATTCAATTCAGTTTTATTTATATAGCGCCAATTAATAAGAGAAGTTATCTCATTGCACTTTTCGTATAGAGCAGGTCTAGACCAAACTGTTTTTTACAGTACATGAAGCAAATTATTAAGCGTCTTTTGTCTGTGGAATGTCATATTTATAACATATTTGAACTGAAGTTGTCCATGCACAATACATTCTGTATAAACATACTGTGAAAACATAAAGTTACAGTTGAGAGACAGGATAAGAGTCGCTTTGCGATCAGGATCCATCAGCCCCTTAGAACTCCCATATGCCTCTAGCTTGATCCAAAAACAGTAATTTTCAATTTACTTTTTCATGATTGAAGACAGCTCCAGAATCATACTCTGAAAGAAAGAAAGATGTGTGGACAATGTATAGTTATTATTCAAATCACAGACACAAACATCTTAACAGCAGCTGAAAATCTTCTACATGAACACAAATTTGGCCAAAGTTATAGCAGTTTTGGTGATTTCACATGGTAGATTTCATTATTTTTCTGTTTTGTCTGCCATCTTCTCACTTGTTGAAAATGGGTGGGGCTCAGTTGGAAACAAAATATGTCACTTACTTCCACGCACCAATCACCATTTATCAATATTTGAATCAAAATGTAATGACAGTTGGGTTGCTGTCCAAAATCACACACACAGTCCTACAGATTAGCTAAGTTAAACACAAAATTAATAATACCTAAGGGTGTTTTCAAACTTTGATTGTTTGTTTGATTATTTAATCATGAACTTTTAATGTTATAGAAGGACTTAGGTTTTGAAAACAATTTTTCAGTGGCTTTAAAGGACCATAAGATTAAAAGACCAGCGGAACCACTGGTGTGTGGCTAATGTCAATCTTGAGTAGAGACTAGATCAATGGAAAGGAGTGTGTCGTAAAAGAACTAAGTTTGGTGAAAAAAGTTAAGTTTGTTTTGTTTTGTTTCTTTGTTTTTTTATTAATTGGATGCATTGGCACTTTAAAGAGCAACTTAACATAAGTTGAAAATCTTGGTTTTTTTTACTTCCAGTGGTTTAACTTCTCATCTTGCTGCAGCGATGTACAAGTCTACTCCAACGTGTGTCAGTACACTTCTGACAACATCCAACCAAACCCAGCTGAGATCGGTCAAAGGTTGAAAAGCTTTCAACCAGAGGGCAGTGAATATGGAAGTTTAAAAATAAAAATTAATAAATAAAATAAGTGAAATACAATACACATTGTTAAATGTATTTCCTTTTTATGTATTAATTTACTGTGTCATAATTAAATTATGCTAAAAGGGCAATTATTTGGCTTCTGTCTTTAATAACCGAATGCAATTTTTCATTGTGATATGAATATCCATGCCATAGTAAAATCAAATGACAATACAGAAAACAAAGGGGAGGTATATTGTATTTCAGTGTTGTCCAGCAGAGGTCAGTATAGACCTGCTAATACTAAGAGGAGCTTCAAGAGTGTCTTCTTTTTTGAAATGGAGACATGTTGTCCATGCCAAAATGAAAAACAATCAATTGTCCAATCACAGCTTGGGGTCAGAGCTTAGTGTCACTGATATGAGCTGATGGCAGCCAAACATAAAAAGGAAATACATATGACAATGTGTAATTGTATTCACTTTATTTCTTTGTTTGATTTGCTTTTATTTAGGCATTTTAAATCTTCCATAAGTGTAACACTGCCTTTCAACTTGGTGTTAAGTTACTTTACATGGACTGTACTGCTTCATTAATATATTCAGTTATACTCATCAGATAGCCAAGTAGTGGCATTTGTTGCTCAGATAAAACATGACTGGATGATCATTTTGTTTTCTCACCATGGACATCCTCCTCCCGCTGGATGGAGGCGGCGGGGTCACCACCGGACTCTCTCCCTGGTTGAGGTGCTGGGCCTCAACGTCTGTTCCACTCTGAGAACCTGCGCTGTCAGACGGAGTGGCCAGCTTGCCCTCCGACAGTCCTCGGGACATAAAACTGCACTTCCTGGCTGTTGGGTAGTGGTCACTCTCCGGAGAATCGCTCATGTCACTGAGCTCCTTACAAACACTCACTCTACTCTGCTTCCTCTGTGGGTTCCTCAAGGCTGCTGGGATCTCCATGTGGCTGGCCATCATTGTGGGTCGAGGTCCTGTATACTGTGGCTGGCCCGAGCCGTGAGGTCCATTTGACTCATCACTGCTGCTTGAGGGCTTCCTGTTGTCCAGAGTGTAGCGATGCTCCACAGACCCCAGCTGCTGTAGACCCTGGATGTCAACTTGGCTCGGCAGATACATCTGTGCAGGCTGCTGGTTAGACCCCTCCTGATTGGCCATTGGGGCCAAATTCAATGGCAGAGTCTCTCCACGAGCATCAGACACAATAGAGCAGGTCATCTGTGTGAGCTGCATCAACCTCTGTGGTGAGGAGTTAGTGAGCACACAAACCTGCTGCACCATGGAGTTTTTCTTTGATCTGTACACACTGTCATCATCTCCATATTTGTATCCATACAAGCTTTGTTTGATCTTCTTCACCCCCAAATGGAAAATCTCCAGGAGGTTGAGGAATAAAGAAACTCCAGCAATAACCAGCATGAAAACCATGAAGATGTTCTTCTCTGTTGGCCGTGACACAAAACAATCAACACTGTTAGGGCAAGGCAACCTCTCACATTTGTACAGAGGAGACAGTCCAATGCCATACAGAGCACACTGACCTATAATGAAACCCACCTCCACCACAGATCTGGTTAAGATATGGAAAACATATGTACGCAGCAAGGAGCCTCTAAGGGGAGCTTTCCTTACTTTCTTCTGTTCATCTAGTTTCCTGAGCTCTCGTTCAATTCTCTTATGGTCCTCCTGGACAGGGTCTGTCCCCTCCAGCTCAGCTTTCAGACAGGCTTTCTTCCTGTGTCTCTCCTTCTCAAGGGTCCTCAAACGGTACAATGCATGCCCCATGTAGACCAGAGATGGAGAGGACACAAAGATGATCTGCAGCACCCAATAGCGGATGAGGGAGATGGGGAAAGCCTGGTCGTAGCAGACGTTCTTGCAACCGGGTTGCTCTGTGTTGCAAACAAACTCAGTCTGCTCGTCATCCCAGACGTCCTCAGCCGCAACGCCGAGCACAAGCATCCGGAAAATGAAGAGGATGGTGAGCCAGATCTTCCCCACGATAGTGGAATGAATGTGGACCTCTTCTAAAATACTCCCTAATAAGTTCCAATCCCCCATCTTCTGTCACATTATTATCTTATTATTATTATTATTATCTGTCAATGAATAAAGAAACACAAGTAGTTTGTAGGTTTTTCATTAAATGGAAAGTCAAAAATGCAATAGAAATTGTTTTACTTACGTGTTTTCTAGGGTCCTTGTCTTGTGTGCTTCAGCATAAAGCCATTATAAAAGAGCAAATAAATTTGTGGAGACATCGGGGCTCATTTGTCCTCCTGACAGACGAGACCCCACTATGCAGTGCAGCTGACACTATTTCAATGCTGTTGCAAACTAGGACTCCAGTTTGAAGCCATTGATCCACCACATGACCATAATGCCCTGAGGTTAGTTTAACCCTGCCACTTTTAACAGGACACTACACTGGAAATAGCACCAACTGAGTTGTCAATACACAGCCATGCACTATGTGTTCAACTTCTTGCTTATAAAGTACAATAGTGTGCAATGGTGTCCTTTCAACCTTGTGGCAGTTTGTTTGTCCCTTTTGTGTTTCAACATGACAATGCCCAATGCAATGAACAAAGCCAGCTCCATAAAGAAATGGTTTTCCCAGTTTGGTGTGGAAAATGATTGACCTACACAGAGCCCTAAACTCAACCCCAAACTCAACACCTTTGGGATGAACTGGAACACTGATTGTGAGGATGTACTTATCACCCAACATCAGAGTTGGACCTTACTAATGCTCTTGTGGCTGAATGGGAGCAAATCCCCGCAGCTAGGTGGAGGCTGTTATAGCAGCACATTGATGCCCATGGTTTTAGGAATCACATGTTCAACTAGCATGCATGGGTAGAATGCAGTGGTACTACATGTACTCAAATCCTGTACTTGAGTACAATTTTGAGGTACTTGTACTTTGACTACATTTCCATTTTATGTTGCAAATATTGTACTTTTTACTCATCCACATTTATCTGAGCGCTGTAGTTACTAGTTACTTCTCAGATTAAAAATGTACATAAAACTACTTGCTAAATTTATAGAATAAAGTGCACTGTTAGATTAAACCATTGGCTTTTGTCTTGTGACGCCGTACAAAACAACAGTGTCTAGTTGGGGCCCCTTGTCAGAAGCTTCAGAATTCTGAGTTGATAGTCATTCCACCAAAAGCGATTTCCCATCTAAACTTCTTACATGGTTTCATTCAAATAACTGTTTGAGGTCCAAAGAGGTAAAACGCCCACTTTTTGAATATTTGTGTCATGGTGATACAGTATATAGTGCTACCTCAGAATCAGAATCAGAAATCAGAAATACTTTATTGATCCACGAAGGGAAACTCTTTTGTTACAGCTGCTCACTATCACGTCAGTGCACACAGGAATAGAAGTACTAAGCAAATCAAAATATAATACACTATAATACAGGCAAGATAAATTAAGTACAAAGTGGATATAAATATAAAGTTAAAATAAGTGTAAAGTACAAAGTGGATTTACCGGTTGATGATAAGTATGTACGGTATAATAATACAATGTAGTAATATAAGTAATATGTAATAGTGCATGTACTGTCAAGTTAAGTGTAGCTTATTAAGATGATTATGAGACGGTGGATATTACACAGCAGTAATAGAAGTATGAATAAATATCAATAAATAGGGAATTTTAAACTGAAGAGTATTTTGCACAGCAGTATTAAACAGAGAATATTGCACAATTATGCAGTATTGTAGTGATGTTAATGGTCCAATGTCCAGTTTAATGACTTAAGGTCATATAGATTGACCCTTAGAGGGAGGAGCTTAAGAGTTTGATGGCCATAGGCAGGAATGACTTCCTGTGGCGCTTTTTGGGGGGATGAGTGGGTGGGAGACATTGTCCAAAATGGCATGTAGTTTGGCCAGCATCCTCCTCTCTGACACCACCGACAGAGAGAGTCCAGCTCCACCCCCACAATGTCACTGGCCTAACGCATGAGTTTGTTGAGTCTGTTAGTATCCGCTACACTCAGCCTGCTGCCCCAGCATGCAACAGCATACAGGATAGCACTGGCCACCACAGACTCATAAAACATCCTCTGCATTGTCCGGCAGATGTTGAAGGACCTCAGTCTCCTCAGAAAATACAGGCGGCTCTGGACCTTCCTGTAAAGAGCTTGAGTGTTCTTAGCCCAGTCCAGTTTATTGTCCATATGTAGTCCAAGGTACTTGTAGTCCTCAACAATGTCCACATTGAACTCCTGGATGGAAACAGGGGTCACTGGTGCCTTGGCCCTTTGTAGGTCTACAACCAGCTCCTTAGACTTTGTCGCATTGAGCTGCAGATGGTTCTGCTCACTCCATGAGACAGTTACTCACCACAGCCCTCAGTCTCATCACTACCACTGATACATCCCACCACAGTAGAGTCATCAGAAAACTTCTGAAGGTGGCAGGACTGTGGTAGCTGAAGTCTGTGGTGTAGATGGTGAAGAAGAAGGGTGAGAGGACAGTCCGCTGAGGGGCTCCAGTGTGGCTAACCACGCTGTCCAACACACAGTGCTGCGGTCTGCCAGTCAGGTCTTCAACAATCCAGGACACAAGGGGGGCATCCACCTGCATCGCTACCCCGGATGGTGTTTAAAGCACTGGAGAAGTCAAAAAACATGATCCTCACCGTACTTGCCGGCTTGTCCAGGTGGGTGTAGATGCGGTTCAGCAGGAAGATGATGGCGTCCTCAACTAGGCAAACTGAAGGTTCCAGGAGGGGTCTGACCATGGGCCGCAGCTGTTCCAGCACTAGTCTCTACAGGGTCTTCATTATGTGGGAGGTCAGTGCCACCGGTCTGTCCTTGGAGCCACAGGGACGCAGCGTCTTCGGCACAGGAACGAGGCAAGATGTCTTCACAGAATAGGGACCCTTTGAAGACTCAGACTCAGGTTGAAGACATGGTGAAGGACTCCACATAGCTGGGGGGCACAGGTTTTTAGCACCCCGGGCAAATGCCATCAGGGCCTGCAGCCTTGTTTGAGTGGAGTTTCATCATCGTCCTCTCACCTGGTCAGCAGTCAGGCACACAGCAGAGGTTACAGGCGGAGGGGGTCGTCAGTCTGGAGAGGGCCGTTGGCCTGAGAGCCAGTTAAGGGGGGAGTAGGACTCTCCCAGGAAGATGGAGGAGTGGACTCAGAGGAGTCTTGAGGGCCGACAGCAGCTGAGTTAGAGGGGGGATGCGCAGGAGCCGGTGTGTCGAATCTGTTAAAGAACAGATTAAGTTCAGTGGCCCTGTCCAAGCTGCTTTCAACTCCTCTGCTGCCAGTGATGCTCTTCATGCCGCTCCAGACCTCTCTCATGTTGTTCTGCTGGAGTTTCCACTCCAGCTTCCTCCTATACTTCTTCTTGGTCTGCCTGATCTTCACCTTCAGGTCAGCCTGGATTGCCCTCACCTCTTCCCTATTACCATCTGTAAAGGCCCTCCTCTAGGCATTCAGGATGTCTTTGACGTCCTTTGTTACCCAGTTTGTTATTTGGATAACAATGGACCATCTTAGTTGGGACATTGCAGTCCACACAGACATTAATGTAGCCAGTGATGCACTCAGTAAGCCCGTCAATATCCTCTCCATGAGGCTCACAGAGTGCATCCCAGTTTGTCACCTCAAAACATCCCTGCAGTGTCTCATAGGCCTCCTCTGACCGTCTCCTCAATGTCCTTGTGATTGCAGGCTGCCTCACAGATTATCTTCCACTGGTACCAACTGTCATATATTTTATTCCCTCCATTTGCCACAATTATTTAATACAAATTCCAGACACCAGCACAAATAAATAAAACTTTATTTTCAGTAAAGAATTACGCACAATATTCACAATATTGCATTCCATGCTGTTTATAAGCAATAGGATGGGTCAAACAAAAACCCATTTAGGCCCACAGATAAAAGGGTTCATTTGTAATAACAGAGATAAATGTACTGTCCTGTACATGAATTGGACATGTAAACATTTTAACCTTCAAACATATCAAGCACTCCCCCCATACACAAAATACATCCATTAAAATGAGATTCAAAATATCACATAAAAAATTATAATAAAATGGCCCAACCTATTAGTCCCATTTTATGGTCTATGATGGGTGATGCTTCAAGTTGTTTACAGTGAGCGTCCACTACTTTTAGGAACAAAATAAAGTCAGCTAATTTAGGAAAATTTGAGCACTGGAACCTGGAATTATCCTAGTCCAAAGGCAGTTTTCCCAACTGCTTTGAGAAAACCCCCAGTTTAGGACTAGATGTAAGACAACCTTGTTGCAGACTTATTGAGACTAACATTTTTGCAATGTATTATATCTGCAAATGCAGGGAAAGAAAAGCATGTATAGATGCCGCACCAAGGATGAAGTCATATGCTTCTCTGAGGACCAGACGTCAGCATCCAGGATTGATATTGTAGTAGTGACTGCAGTGTGGATTCCTAAAAACCAAAAAGTGCATCAAAAACAATAACACTGTTAACTGTATTTTCACTAAATGAATCCTTCACCGTTTACATCAAGCTATCTTGTCAGTTGTGCTGAGGAAGAGTCATTATTGTTGAATTCTTATTTTTCACACTATTTTTGAACATTACTATGAACAGGTACAGTTCAATATCCAGAACATAATACCTTCATGGAAAGTGACCTTCCTTTGGAAAACAAAGCATGTCTAAAACTGCTGTCCATATTTCTACTCAGCTGATGATGGGAGTATGCAGGGCTCCAGATCTTGATGGGAAGAGTAGTATATGTGGGGATCGATCCTGTGAGCCATGGGGACTTGTAATGACTCCCACTGCCACCCTGCTTTCACGTCTTCGCGCACCATGTCACATGAACAGCAGCCTACATACCTGTGTTGGTGGCACAGTATGTTTGTGGAAATGTTCTAATACAAGAACTATTTGCATAAAACAAAGCACACAGTCAGAGGGATCAAGTGTCCATCTTCTCCTGCTTCTTAAAAAGCTTCATGAGCTGGTAAAATCTGTGAGCAATCTGAGAAAAGTAGAACAGTTAACAGTTATTGTATGCTCCTTCACAGCCTCTACAGTCATATCACATAACTATAACTGTACTTGTACTGTACACTTATTTTAATTTTATACTTATACCCACTTGGTACTTAATTTATCTGACCTGTATTATAGTGTATTATATTTTTTGCTTAGTACTTCTATTCCTGTGTGCACTGATGTGATAGTGAGCTGCTGTAACAAAAGAGTTTCCCCTCGGGGATCAATACTATAAGTATTTCTGATTTTGATCAAAAAAGAAGAGATGAACTTACCTGCCCTGATGGCTTATTAAGCTTCTCTGACAAGGCAGAAAAAGTCTCACGTGAAGCCCCTTTTGTCTTAAGGTCAATTAGAATAGCTCGATCTTCATCTCTGGAAGAAGCAGAGTACAGGTAAAGAGCAATAATCCTTTTCAGGTACGTTGTTTTTCACGTGACAATAAAACTGTGTTGCTACTACTACCATCATAACATCTTTACATGTACTGTGCATCACATACACTTCTTACAGTGCCTCATACACAAATACGAAAGACAATCAAAGAGTGCTATTGGAGATTTGTTTTGAATAAACAGTGACATTTATGAAAAACTTCTATGTTACCACTTAGGCGTTATTTTGTAATAAACTATAGGAGGTCACAGTGAAAGTTGTGAAGAAAAAAAACTTTTCATTAAGTTAAAGAGTTTATGAACATTCCTGTAGAGGTTGCTGTAAGAGGTAAATGGTAGCTACAAGTTGGTAGTCTGAGTTTACAAGTAGCTGGGAGATTGGAAACCTCTGGTCGTTACGAAGAGGTTGCCATGTTTGGTAGCATTGTGCCTGTGCCACAAATTGTCGTGCTTACATTTCTGTTAATGTACAGATTAAATAAATGAGATCAGGGATGCAAACAGGTTAGGGGTAAAAAAAGTGAAAATCCAATACAACGAGCGAGGTAGCGAAGACTATTTAGTAAATTTTAATGATTAAATGCATCAATCTGGCCTACTCTGAAGAGAAAATTAAAATATATGTTTAACTTAAATTTAAAATGTATTATTTACCCACGCATTGTATCAGCAGGTTAAATACAATAGGCATAAAGAAATTGCACAAAAGACCACCTCATCCCTAAAGCCCAAAACAAGACAACAAAAAGTATGTTGGAAAATCACCGTATAGTAGTTTATTTATAATCTATTATTACTACAGTCTTTCACTGCATTTTGGGAGATGGTAATCCATGTTCAAGGCACAACAAGCAGAAAAAGGCAGTGCATCACTTTCCCCCAATTCTGTATTTGTGAAAATAACACAGAAGAAGCAACACAAAACATTGTAACATCTAGCATATCCTATACTATTTCCTTACCGATAGCATTTCCACTTAGCCTACACTGAAACAGAGTTTAGGTTTTTGAATCAAAGACTTAAAAATAGAAGACTCAGGCTCCTGTGGGCTGTGGCCATTTTCTAAAACAGCAATCCAGAACATCAGAGAGATTAAATTCGAACATCGAAATACATGAGGGGTCCTGCCCACCCATCACTGACTGCGCTGGGTATACATCAGAAATGTAATTTAGTAGGCTACTGATAATGATTACATATTCTAAAAGAAAGTGAGTATTTACCGATATGGCTAGTTTTGAGATTAATGATGCTGGGGATGTTCAAAAACAGCCCGTGATGCATGTAATCTAGAATGAACGCGGACTATGCACAACTTGCAATCCCGTGTGTTCTGACAGCTCAATACAGCTAGCTAGCCAGCCGTTTGCCACGAAACACAACACATCAGGAGTTGTCATTTTCACCTTCTCCACCGTGTCATCATAGAAAATAACTGTGCTAGCCAGATAGCTACCTAAGCTACATCATTGACCAACACAAACTAGCTACTGTCATCACGTTATAAAGTAAACTAACAATTCCTACATGCTAGAGTTATTCATTATTTTATATAGCTTACTTATGATATAGCTTACTTCCACACTATAGTCGGAAAGCACAGGGGAGATGTTTGCTTTCCTCCACGGCAAAAGTTGATTCTTACTTTGGGGCTAACTCATTTCACTTTTCCAACAGTTGGGAAACAACAGAGAGACGTTCCATGGTCTTGAGAAGCTGCGGCATTTATTAACTGACACACTGTAACCTACACTGTAACATTACATTTACTGATTGATTGACAACTTAATGTTACTGCTTTTCTATTCCTCTTTTTCTTCTGCTCCGCTCCATTCACTGTCACTTTCTGCCCCCCCAAATTGACGTGAAAAAAAGACATTTGCTGAAAAGAGAGTTGTTTGCATCCCTGTTAGATACAACTTTTTGATCTTTGGACAGAATCAGGCTGAATCAACTGTTTCCCTCTGCTTCCAGTCTTTATGCTAAGCTAGGCTATCCACATCCTGACGCCAGCTCTGTACTTAACACACAGGCATGAGAAACACACAGGTATGAGATTGATATCCATCTTCTCATGTGACTCTTGGAAAGAAAGAAAAGATTTCCCAAAACATTGTACAACTCCTTTTAAGATTATAAACATAATTTAATTTGGTCAAAAGTGCATAATAACTTGATTAAAACTTAGAAATTAAAGTTAAGCACTTGAACCTGACTTAGGACTTTCCAGTCTTGGCTTTGGACATTAATGCCAAGACTTTCAGGCGAATTACAAACCAATGACGTTTTTCCACCTCTGGCTTATTAGGTATTAGGTAAAAGATGGTTATGGGTTAGGTGTAGGGCAAAAGTGGTTTTAAGATTTGAATCAGTGGAGATATTTCATGGAAAATAAAGGCATCAACATACAGTATTTGCAAGACAGAAAAGGAAGGGGAAAATACAAGGGGGTGATACAATACAAAACCAAATACTGACCTGGTCCATGACATCACCACCTCACCCTTCTTCCTGATGACATTCCTGGCATAGAGACTGTTGGGGGACAGCGATGCTGGGGAGGATTTGGATTCACTATTATCACTCTTGCAGTTGGACAACATCTCTTCTGTGCTCTCCTCTTCCTCCTTTCTGGACCGCTTAGCTTTTGATTTCTCCTGGTGCTTCTTCCGTTTTCTACCTTTGCCACAATCCGTTTGGTCTTTCTCTGATGTGCTGCTTATGTCCTCTCCAACTGTGAGACTTCTCTCTGGCTCTGACACCTCCATTTCATCTCTCTCTGAGTCTGAAACATGTGACGCCAACACTTGGCTCTTTTGATATGTTTCAGAGCTTTCAGCAGGGTGATGTGGACTGTTATCTGACAAAAGAGCTTTTGAGAGACTTTGTTGTGTTGTCATGTCTTCTTCTCTGTGGTGTGTTTGACTTGCGCTCTCATCAGCAGTGACTGTGATACCTTCTCTGCTGGTTGCCTGGCTGATATGCCCAAAGAAATGATCGGAGCTTTGAACACCATTGTGCAAACTGTTATCTGAAGGAGCAATTTTAGGCAGATTTTTCAGAGACTCCGAAGGTTTCTGTGAATTCTCAGAAAAACAAACCTTTGAGGTATTTTGTTGAGTTGGCGTATCTTTTTTGTGGGATGGATCTTTTGTTAGTGTTAAGCTCTCATCTTGAGTGAGATGGATATCTGCACCGATGGCAGCCTGACAGATCCCAGTGCTTTCAGCAAGGTTAGACAGGTTGTTCTCTGATGATACAGAATTTGAAGGAGTACCCTTCTGCACATCGTCTTCTTTATGTTGCTGATCTTCTTCTGTTAGTGTTTGACTTAAGCTGTCATCAGCAGTGAGCGTGGTATCTGCGCCAGTGGCTGCCTGACGAATCTTCACGATGAAATGATCGTTTGACTTCTCCATCACTAGCGCCTGCATGGGCAGGTCAGTCTTGAACACGAAAGGTGTGGCGAGTCCTTCCGAGGCCACGCTGCTGCTGGAGCCACAGCTGGAGTTGTCTGTGTCGAGGGCCAGGTGAATGTCCTGTTCTGTAGCGTCTTCCCCATCCAACAGAGTGTCCTCACTTATGTGAGCGCTGATGACACTGTCTGGAGTGGACATGATGTGCATGCTTGATGGCTGTAGGAAGCTGAGATGGCTGTCGGACTTGAGAGGTGATGGAATGGTGAGGGAGACTGCCAGATCTTCAGCTAGAATGGAATATGACCTATGTGAAGCCAAGCTGGACTGTAACATTGCTCTATTCTCTGATGGCACTTCTAACAAGCAACTTTCATCAAATAAAGCAGGATTCAGTGGGATCTGATCTTTGAATCGTGGAGACGACATCTTGCAAGGTGAAATGCTAGACCATGTTGCGATAAGTTTGGAGGGAGTATCAAATTTCGTCTGGGAAAGCAGTTTAGACGGAGAGTCAAATTTAGTCGGTGTGGTGATGCTGAGGAGTCTCTCTCCATCCTTCCTTGGTGTACCAAGGGACCAGGTGGTGTTGTCTCCAGTGATGCCACTGGTTTCTAGTAAGTCGGATCCTTGCAGGAGACACTTGAAGATTTCTCCCATTTGAGAGTCTCTCACCAGGTTGAAAGTTAAACTGGAGGCTTGTTGTTCTGTGAGAAGCTCAAAGTCAGTTTTGTCAAGCAAAGAGGCATTTTGAGAGACAACCAAAGAAGATATGTTATTTTTCTCTGGAGTTGAAGGAATATTTTTAGGAAGAAGGAAATCTACCACAGTTTGTGTATTTGGGCAATTTCTTGGATGCGGATCAACATTCCTGTCTTTTTCCACATGTGTGATTCTGATATCTTTGCCTCTGCTTCCAAGGCCTGTTTTGTAAGGTGCCACAGCACTAGGCGTGATTCGATTCAGGCTGGTTGGAGCAGATTGTGCTTCCTTTTGTTGACACCGTGACTTCTTTGCAGGAGGCTGTCTAGATACATTCTCATTTACACTGGGCCTCTTGTCCTCAGCCTGAACTCTTTCTGGGTTGCAAAGGCTCTTCAGTGTTGTGTAAATATCCTTGAACAAGTAGTCAACTTGGACATCTACAAAGTCCCACAACTTTTGCTTTAGATCGACTGCTTGCTGTTCAAAGATGCGTTTCACAATACCATTATTTGATACTTTGCAAAACACAGATGCAATCAATTTCTTTAGCTTGGATTTCAGCTCCCCTTCCTGAGCGCATATTTGACCAAAATGAGCACCATCCACAAATTCTAAAAAAGACTCCTGGAAATTTTCCATCACACCATAAAAGCTCTTCTTGGGAAAGGTTTTATGAAGCTTCATGTACTTTTTTCTGATCTCAGTACGAACCAACTTGAATGTCTCCATTACTTTCTCTATGGTGGAAAAAGAAGCTTTAGTTTCTGCAGGAGAAACTGTTTTAAAACGACTCTTTGGACTTCGTGTCGATACACCTGCTGTTTCATTAGTTTCTTTTGATGCAACACACCTTTCTTCAGATGTCCTCTTTAACACAGACTTAGGACTTGGTTTATTTCTGACTGGTCGTGCAAACTTCGCCCTCTTGGTTGCAGGAATAGGAGAACCTGCAGCCACCTCATCACTTTCGCTTAAAATTTCCCCTTCCTCCAGTTCATTGTCAGAGAGCCTTGAAGGCAGGTCGGATACCTTGTCCACCAAGTTTTGCTTGTCATGGTTTGCAGGAGAACCCGGATATTTGTTTTCTTTGTTTACGTCCAACTTCTCTGAGTTGGCATCAACAGCTGTGCTGGAGAAATCTGCACAGGAGAGAGAAAGAAAATAAGTTTATATAGACATTTTCTAGGTATTTTGACAGCATCTCATAATTATGATTAAAATACCTCATTATTACGAGGTCCCTATCTTGTAAATGATCTATAGTTTATAATTATGAGACGCAGTGCTCTTAACTTAACATGATTAACTGTCACTGCCATTTGAGAAGCCAAAGCTATGACGACAGTACCTGATGTAATCTACATTTATTATCATCTTGGTTTGAGGCGTTGGGATATACTGATGTCAGTTACATAATGTAAGCAGCATTTTGAATAGTATGGCAACATTGTTTAGGCATCTTTGTTGGAATTGTTCAGGCACACACGCAAAGCATCTGAGACGCTGTTGTGTGTAGGGTCACTTCAGGAGAGATATTTCTGTTTGGAATTGCTCATCGCATTCCAGTTTACACTGAATAATCGGCAATCCTGCAGCTACAATTCCAGGTGCCCTTTCTTAGCTGATGAAGAAAATAAATCAGCTGTTAGGCCTCGCAAATTGCAGTTTGCAACAGTGTTTGGTTTGTACGTTCTGGGCTATTGTAGATACATAGTGGTGCAACATGGCTGCCTCCATGGAAGGAGACCTGCTCCCTCTGTAGAAATATAAACGGCTTATTCCTGATTTTAAACCATAATGGCTGTGGTTTCTTACATTTATTAGGCCTGTTATCTTTTGATCACCATTCATTATATATCACTATCACAAAACAGCAGATGGTTCTCATATATATCTCAAAATATCAAACATTGTTTTCATGTGATCACAGATTAAATGTGTCATTAACTTGAGACAAGTTTCCGTACTTCTTGGTCCATCCAAGTTGGTTTCATCTGACATAATTTTGTCTCAGTCTTTAGAGAAAAGAGCATCCGAGAAGAAAACATGGAAACAATGCAAGAGAGTTAAAATAGAAATTAAGAGTACTCTAAAAAGGGTGCATTGCACTCCTATAACATTGGCAGACTCACAATGGACAGTTTTTAAAAAAAGGGATAAAACTCGATGCAGCAGAGCCAGAGATATCATATTTTTTATTCCACGTATTCTTCTTGCCGGTGCCTACATTACCCACAATGCAACTTGACCACTGACAGTTTGGTTGGAGATTCGGGTGTGTTATGCTAGTAGAGCCAAATGCAGACTGGAGCCTCTAGCCTGCAGTAGAGATGAGGAGCAGGCTACAGAGGTCTGGTAAGCTCACATCTTTCTAACTCCACATCCCCAAATTTTTTTAATTTTCAAACTTGTAGCCCCAACCAATGTTGACTCAAGTAACATCACTTGAGGATACTCAGATTTCACTCAGCTCCCCCTGGTGCCACAAAAGTGATGTGTAAAAGTGGCGGTTACCCTTTAAAATAAGTTATGATCTCTATTTGCCATCCTGAGTAAACAAGAATTTAGTTCTGAGGTTGAATCTATCAAGCTAATGACTGAATTCAACCATTATCAAAGGATTCCATCTTAAAACAAATATGAGCACCACAAAAACACAATTTGTCTGCCTAAGAAATAATGAGACACTTACGTTGTGATCACAAGATAACAGGCCTAAAAAATTACCAGCAACCACAATCCCACTCTTCTTTTGGATTGGAGACTGGAGACTTTATTATAAGGCAAACTTTACCTTTTTGAAGGCTCTTGACATGACCTGGCTTGCCATGAACATGGAGATGACTTCTCTTGGATATTCGTATTGGGCTCCTCAGAGGGCTTATGGCATCAGGGATTCTCTTCAGACTGCTCAATGTGCGCATCATGGAGTCCTCATCATGGAGTAATGGCACAGAACTGGAAGGCTCAACATAACCCTCATGACTCTTTCCAGGACTGAAGCTATTACTTGGTGTGAAAGTGGGGTCACTGTACCTTTCTGGCAGCGTCGTCTCTTCTGTTGTACTGCTGACTTTGGACACTGCGACACAGCCAGTGGAAGAACTTGGCTCAGTTGCGATGCTACTGTTGTCATTGGCGTCTTTATTTACCTGTGTTAAAACATAAATAGCCTCAGGAAGACTCAGCCCTTCTTGTGGAAGTGATTCCAGGCTTATTGTACTGGATACAGCTTCTGCATCTTTAGGACCATCTTGCATACAAAAAGCATCTTTGTCGTGAATGGAACTGGAAGCAGGAGGACACAGTCTTTGCTGACAGTCCTGAGGTAGAAAAAATTGCTGACTTTTGGGATTGTTCTGGTCAGCTACAGGATTTTTCCTTGAGGGTGAAGCAGCTGCACCTTCTTCAACTGAATCCACAGGGAGGCTTTTCTGTACTGCAGTTTTAGGAGTTCTACATGTCAGTTCTACACTTGAATCATGCACAATGGGTTCGGTAACAGCAACAGGTTGATCAGTATTATTTCTAGGGTTTACTTTTTGTGAAGAATTGCTTGTGTGTTCTTCATAAATGCTTCCAGACATCTCACCATCTGCAGCCTCCAGAGGTCCACATTCATCTACATAGCTGTCTGAGGTCAGCTTGGTTTTATCCTCATGATATTTTGAAATGTCCCATTCTGTTGCTTTTACAGAACTACTCTCTGGTGATTTTGGTGTGAGATGCACAGTCATCTGATTCTCTGCAGTATCTAGGGGTTGGCTATGAGCCGAGGTAGTTTGAACTGAATTGTCTTCAAGTTGCTTGTCAGCTGCAGGAGTTTCACTCCGGTTTTTGTCCTTTTCCTGGACATCTTTTGCATCATCGCACCTTTTCTGTGTCTTTTCAGAACGTGGAGTTTTGGAGATATCTGGAGATTGCTCTGCAACATCTTCCAACCCTGCTTCTAATTCACTGCTGTCTACTTCATCAATAACACACATGTCTTCAACGTTAGGCTGTGAATTCTCATCATCTGGTTCGTTTTCAACTACCTTGTCCACTGTTGTGAGGCCAACCTGGCTGGCATCAATGGGCAGCATTGGCTTCTTAATTGGTGAAAGGGTTAGATTTAATGTTTCCATGAAACACAGTTTCCTGTTTGGACTATTTTCCTCCACAAAGCTTTTCTCAGTGATATTTGGTTCTTCGGATGATCTTTTTAAGGTCTCTTGTGTCTTTTCCTGTCTTTCCTTACTACAGATATCCGCTTTACCTTGGTCTGATTCTTTTGATCTCTGTTTCTCACGTTCTCTGCTTGTCTCTGACAGAATGCTCCTTTTATGCTTTCTACTGATTTCAACTTCACGTTGTCTATCTTCCTTCCTTGGATAATCCTTTGAAAGTCTATCTCCTTCTCTGTTTTTGGAGGAATCACTGTAGTGCTCAACATGTTGATTTGAAGAGGACTTTTTCCGGTCCTTCGAGTCTGAACTTCTGATATATCCATCACCAGTCTTACTTTTTCTATGATCTCGGCTGTAGCCCTCTTTAGAGCTGTGAGCTGCACTATGTTCAGAGTCTGATGTGGACATTTTGGCTTTATCTCGTCTTCGTTCTTTACTTCTCCCTTTCTTGTCATCAGAGGAAGCTACACTATGTAAAATCTCTGGTGGAGGGCTTTTAGCCCTCTCTGCTCTGTGGTGCCCCTCAACATTTAGATAGTTCCTGCTTTTACATGACCTGGATCCATATCTTTGTTCTTTTTCTTTGTCTGCCTTGTGAGACCTGTTTTTCTCAGGGGCATAACAGTTCTTGTTGGGATCTGAACCAATTCTATGTCTCCTGTCTGTTGATTCAGATAGTTTTTGACTTTGACATTTTTCCTCTCTGTGCTTGGACTTGTGTTTGTCTGACTCAATATGTCGGGTTGATGAACTGCTACTGGATTTGCTGACAAAGTGGTCAGTCTGTTTGTTAGGTACATCACAATGTCCTCTTGAGGAACTTTTTAAATGACTGTGAGATGATGCTTTTGAAGCTCTTGTCTCAATGCAAGATCCACTGGGCTGATAGGTAGAACTATCACTTTCTTTCCTGGAAGGTTGAGGAGGATCCCTTGGAGGATGATCCTCCCTGGGAGGTGAGGCTGGTAGAGGTGGATGAGGGGGAGGAGGACTGGAGGGAGGTGGAGGAGGTGGTCTACTCTTGCAGCTATCTGTGGCAGTCCGACTGGAGGAATTTTGATCCCGCAGATTATTAATATGAGATTGATGATGATGATGTCGACCTTTCTCTGACCTGAGGGAAACAGTTTTACAACTGATTAATCATTTAACATAGATCCAATCAGTAGAGGTAGCTTTTTGTCTACAGATCACAGTGGTTAGGTAATCCAAAAAAATGACAATAAGCTACTTGTCCTAATTTATCTGCCAGCATGATCTTACAATTCCTACTTGGAATTGTTAGATTAAGTCATTATGGAGCAACGTTACATTTTCCTACAGCCCCATAGGTTATTGTTAAAACAGATAATACAGTTACAAGGAGTCACCAGTTAATAATAATAATAATAAAAAAGACTTACCGTTGGTTCAGCCTCTGAATCTCAGCATCTTTTCGTGTCACCTCCTGTCTAGCTGTTCGTAAAAGTGCAGAGATGTTCTTTTTGAGACGGTAGTTCTCAGTATTCAACCCTGTATTCTATTTAAGGAGTGAGAGCGAGAGAACAAACAAACCATGTTAGTTCTGTTGAAATTTTAGTGGAGGTGGGTTTTGACAATCATGTACATCAATCAGGTACATTTCAAAACCCATTTTGACGCATAAACAACATATTCAACCGTATCTGCATTAGCATAACAATGGCCTGTATGAACAGGTGTAGTGTGCTGTTTAGGTGTTTACGCTGGAGGATGGGGGGGAAGTGGGTATTTATGATTGAAGCAGTGAAGGTCCAGAAATCTTAATCAGTCAAAGTCCTGTGTTTGCATAGGTATTGATGTATTAAAGGTGAATGGCAGACCATATTACAAATGCTAGATAAAATGAAGGCAAAAAAAAATAAAAAATTAAATTAAATCTGCTCTTTCAAGACCTGGTTTCTACTCATTTTTCATTTCAGCATTAGATATGTTTTGACTGAACTGTTTTTGGACAGCTTGTGGTTGGTTGACATATCTGCCAACCAAGCAAAAATCACTCTACAGCTGAGGATAATGATTCTCCACAAAACAAATTTTAAAACAATTGGGGAAATGACAGTTGGTAAACTACTAAAATGGAATAATCAGTCAAAAAATTCATAATTTACTTTCACTTTTAATTTTTTTCAGACTTCTGTACGAAGCTTAATGATATTTAAGCAATAATGCACATCATTTTCAAGAGCTGAAAAAGGAAAACAAAACAAACCTGCATCTCCATCTGCTCCAGTCTCCTGCGCAACTCTTTAATTTGGTTTTGGGCTGCTTGGAATCTGGACTTCAACTGCAAACAAACAAACAAAAAGAAAAGGATTATGAGATCGTTGGCCAACTGACAGCAGCTGAATGCAGCCCTCTGCATTTTATCAGAGCATGGTGATTTCTGCAAAGCCTCCATCAGAGCATTGTTATACTCTTTTCACATACAAATGGGACACCCAATAATGAACAAAAGTTCACCCCATACTTGACAATTCACACCAGACTGTTGGTCAGAGAGAAATCTATTGTAGCTGCTTTTCACCACAGACCTGTGTCTGCAGGTCACTACTAAACCAAACAATTCTGCCAGATCTTGCAAAATAAGTTTTGCATTTGCAAAATGAAGCCCATCCAACATAGGCTCAGCAGGGGTCTTGAAGCCAAAAAATAAACAAACAAATAAAAAAAACCCAACAAAAAAACAAACAAAAAAACCAAACAAAAAACAACACAGGGTCATCTGGCAAACAAGCTGGACTTGGCTCAACTTTTGCCTCAACACAATGCGATATCATCAGGCAGGGCACTGTGTTAGCCAATCAAACATTCCTGGGAGACAACTTTGTAGCATTGAATTTCAACGGTTTACCTCACAATCATCATGAGGAAAGATAAAAAAAATTGCTAACTTTCCAGAGTAGTAAAAGCCCTCCTCATATTATCATTGTGGATTATAGATCTATTACTCAAGCCAGACATCCTGGATTTTACTGACTCAGCGGTACCTGGAACAAGATTGCCTGTGTTAAGATTAGTTTGTATAATGTAACAACCTGTGATTTACAGTGGTGTTATTTTTTTTTTTTTGCATTTTTGTCACACTTAAATGTTTCAGATCATCAAACAAATTTAAATATTAGTCAAAGATAACACAAGTAAACACAAAATGCAGTTTTTAAATGAAGGTTGTAATTGTTAAGGGAAAACAAAATCCAAACCTACATGGCCCTGTGTGAAAAAGTAATTGCCCCACCTGTTAAAATATAACTTAACTTTGGTTTATCACGCCTGTGTCCAGGCGAGATTACTGCCACACCTGTTCTTTTTTTGCCAGAAAACATCTTGATGATCCCCAAGACTTTTGGGAAAATACTCTGAGGACTGACGAGAACTTTTTGGAAGGTGTGTGTCCCATTACATCTGGCGTAAAAGTCACACGGCATTTCAGAAAAAGAACATCATACCAACAGTAAAATATGGTGGTGGTAGTGTGACGGTCTGGGACTGTTTTGCTGCTTCAGGACTTGGAAGACTTGCTGTGATAAATGGAACCATGAATTCTGCTGTCTACCAAAAACTCCTGAAGGAGAATGTCTGGCCATCTGTTCGTGACCTCAAGCTGAAGCGAACTTGGGTTCTTCAGCAGGACAATGATCCAAAACACACCAGTAAGTCCACCTCTGAATGGCTGAAGAAGAACAAAATGAAGACTTTGGAATGGCCTAGTCAAAGTCCTGACCTGAATCCTATTAAGATGCTCTGGCATGACCTCAAAAACCCTCCAATGTGGCTGAATTACAACAATTCTGCAAAGATGAGTGGGCCAAAATTCCTCCACAGCACTGTAAAATACTCATTGCAAGTTATCGCAAACGCTTGATTGCAGCTGTTGCTGCTAAGGGTGGCCCAACCCGTTATTAGGTTTAGGGGGCAATCACCATTTCACACAGGGCATGTAGGTTCTGATTAGGAGAAGCGGAATTCATCCCACTTTGGATAGAGCAGCTCTCATATCCAGAAATCTAGCCGAATTTATTAGTGGACCTGAACCATGACAACTCAGAGTTGACCAGGACCAGGACCAGGAGGTAGAGTTGCAGTCCTACACGCTTCTCTGCGCAGTTACCCATCCAAAATATGTAGCATATGGAGTAAGTGACTGACGGTGTCTGCCCCCCGACCACTTAAATTAATTAAATCAAAAGTTAACAGAAGGGGAGTTATAAATGAAAACCTAAACAAAATTACCACTGCTGAAATAGCACAACAAAATAGGAGAATTAAATGTGGACTTTTAAACATCAGATCTTTGTCATCTAAAGCTGTACTAGTGAACGATTTAATATCAGATTATCATATTGACTTATTTTGTCTTACTGAAACCTGGCTGGGTCATGAAGAGTATGTTAGCCTAAATGAATCCACTCCGCCCAGTCATATTAATGCTCACATTCCTTGAGGCACCAGCTGAGGAGGTGGAGTTGCAGCCATCTTCGACTCAAGCCTTTAAATCAACCCTAAACCGAAACAAAATTATAACTCATTCGAAAGCCTTTTTCTCAGTCTTTCACACCCAACCTGGAAAACACAACAGCCAATTCTATTTGTTATAGTGTACCGTGCTCCTGGTCCTTATTCTGAATTCTCAGTTTATATCAAGTTTAGTCCTTAACACCAGAACCGCCAACAGGTATAATTTACCCGCTGCTGTTATTCAATTGTATGTAACTTTGTTTCAATACAATATTCAAGTCGCCCAGCCTTTGACTTCTTGCTCTATGCACTGAGTGAAGGAGAGGTTTCAGGACTTAGCGACATGTCCTCGGTTGATTGATGGGTCATCATCTGAAAGCGATCCAGAGCCTTTGTGAAAAGTGAGGCAAAACTATTATACTAAAATTATCAAATGCAGCCTATAAACATATATGAAATAGACTTAGTCTAAAGTAGTCTTTCCCTCTGACACAGGTGTGTTTTGGGTTCCCTTCAGGTGGTGTGCGGCTCACTCATTATGTGTTTTTTGACCTGCGGAGAGTATGAGTTTCTGACTACAGTGTAGGCCTATTGTTTAGCAAAAGTGGTCATTATATTTTTTTTCGTTGGGTAAAAATTTACTTTGAGTTTTGGAATTGATACGAATTGTTTCTTTTCAATAAATAATTTTGTACGTGTAATTGTTTGGAAACAAACAAGCAGGAAAAACACCTTAGACTATTATTCTACATCATTATTATTATTATTATTATTATTATTATTATTATTATTATTATTATTATTATCATCATCATCATCATCATCTTGAAGGCCTATAAAAACACTGCAATAGTGAATCATTTTTTCTAAATTGTATGCTGCATTTAAATTCAGACTGTGTTTAGAATATAACTACAACAGCATGGGGACGTGCCCTTCACAGGTGCAGAAGAGCGCAGGAGAAAATGACCTGTATGGTGAAGGCAGAATGCAACACAATAAAACATTCTGTAAATGCCTGAAGTGCTGGGATGCTGTTCGTGGGAAGTGCACACCCAACGTGCTGAATGTCTGCGCAATAATCACAAAATCAATGTATTCTAATAGCAGGTAAATTTGACCCATTGGGGGTTTTAGGTATATGGCGACTCCTGGCAGTTCTAGTGTTAAAACAGATCAAGAAATTATTGAAGGTAATTTTAATATTCATGTGGACGTTGATAATGATAGCCTTAGCTGATAGTGCTGCAGGCTCACTGCAAACGACACTCGACTCTATTGCCCCTAAAAAAGAAGATAATAAAACAAAGAAGGTTAGCTCCATGGTATAACCCCCAAACCCACAAATTAAAGCAAAAAACTTGAAAGGAAATGACGTTCCACGTATCCAGAAGAATGTTGTTTAGTCTGGCAAGATAGGAAAACATAAAAAAACATATAGGAAAGCTCTCCGTAATGCCAGAGCAGCCTACTACTCAGTGATGTTGCTAGGTATATGTCCTGCGTCTTTGACACATTAAAATCTGAAATGACGTAGTAAACACACTGTTGACGCGTCCAGGGAACATTGTGAACAACAAATTTATGTTGAAATCATAGAAATAAACAAAAGACACCTCGCTGTCAAAACCCCTGTTTCTTACCATCTACGCATATACTATATCTCTCCAGCACCAAGCAGGAAGCAGCAAACCGGGTAGTTAATTTGGTAACGACCGAAAAACTCATATACTGTCACACACAAACACACGATAGAAGGTGAATTAACAGATGAGTCATGAACATGAGTCTGTGTTTAATTCGGCGTGTATCTGATCCACCAACCAGCACGTATTTTAGTGAGAAATCTTAATTTTTTAAACATACACTTCTTATTCCCACGGTCTTCTTCCACTAAAATAGTGCAGCTAAACAACAGAAGCTGGTAGCGAGTTGAGGCAACAACATCCAAAATGTGAAGTACAGAAAGTATGTAAGTACGGAAAAACAGTTTATGTTTATGGATTATATTGACGCCAAGCTCCTCTGAGTACTCTGCTCCCCCCTCCCCATCAGGCTAACGGCCCTCTCCAGACCAACGACACCCCCCCCCCCACCTGTAACTTCTGCTGTGTGCCTGACTGCTGACCAGGTGAGAGGACAGCTGATGAAGCTCCACTCAAACAAGGCTGCAGGCCCCGATGGCGTTAGCCCCGGGGTGCTAAAGACCTGTGCCCCCCAGCTATGTGGAGTCCTTCAACATTTCTTCAACCTGAGCTTGAGTCTTCAAAGGGTCCCCATTCTGTGGAAGACATCTTGCCTCGTTCCTGTGCCGAAGACGCCACGCCCCAGTGGCCCCAAGGACTACAGACCGGTGGCACTGACCTCCCACATAATGAAGACCCTGGAGAGACTAGTGCTGGAACAGCTGCGGCCCATGGTCAGACCCCTCCTGGACCCCCTTCAGTTCGCCTACCAGCCCCGGCTGGGAGTTGAGGACGCCATCATCTACCTGCTTAACCGCATCCACACCCACCTGGACAGGCCGGCAAGCACGGTGAGGATCATGTTTTTTGACTTCTCCAGTGCTGCTGGGAGAGAAGCTGGCAGCGATGCAGGTGGATGCCCCCCTTGTGTCCTGGATTGTGGACTACCTGACTGGCAGACCACAGCACGTGCGCCTGCAGCACTGTGTGTCAGACAGCGTGGTCAGCAACACTGGGGCCCCTCAGGGGACTGTCCTCTCTCCCTTCCTATTCACCATCTACACCACAGACTTCAGCCACCACACAGAGTCTTGCCACCTTCAGAAGTTTTCTGATGACTCTGCTGTGGTGGGATGTATCAGCGGTGGTGATGAGACGGAGTACAGGGCTGTGGTGGGTAACTTTGTTTCATGGTGTGAGCAGAACCATCTGCAGCTCAATGCGACAAAGTCAAATGAGCTGGTTGTAGATCTACGGAGGGCCAAGGCACCAGTGACCCCGGTTTCCATCCAGAGGTCAGTGTGGACATTGTGGAGGACTATAAGTACCTGGGAGTACACTTAGATAACAAACTGGACTGGACCAAGAACACTCAAGCTGTTTACAGGAAGGGCCAGAGCTGCCTCTATTTTCTGAGGCGGCTAAGGTCCTTCAACATCTGCCGGACAATGCTGAAGATGTTCTATGAGTCTGTGGTGGCTAGTGCTATCCTGTATGCTGTTGCATGCTGGGGCAGCAGGTTAAAGGTAGCGGACGCAAACAGACTCAATAAACTGATCTGTAAGGCCAGTGACATTGTGGGGGTGGAGCTGGACTCTCTGGCGGTGGTGTCAGAGAGGAGGATGCTGGCCAAACTACACGCCATCTTGGACAGTGTCTCCCACCCACTCCATGACGTGCTGGTCAAGCAAAGGAGCACCTTCAGCGGAAGACTTATCCCACCAAAAAGCACCACAGAGCGCCACAGGAAGTCATTCCTGCCTGTGGCCATCAAACTATTTAACTCCTCCCTCTAAGGGTTAGTCTGTTTGACCCTAGGTCTTGACCCTAGGTCACTAAACTGGACATTGAGCATTACATCTCCGCCTTAATTAATAATAATTGTGCAATATTCTGTGTACTACTCCCGTGCAATATTAGTTTTCCCATGTTAGTTTTCTTATTTATTGTATTGATATTATATACCTCTATTACTCTTGACAGTACATGCACCTCCGCTTATTACTATTACTTATTACATATTTGGTGACACTGTATTTTATACTGTACTTTCATCATCAACCAGTAAACCCACTTGGTACTCGACACTTAGTTTATCTTATACTTATACCGACCTGATACTTAATTTATTTTCTGACCTGTTTTATAGTGTTTATAGTGTATCATATCGTTTTCTAGTACTTCTCCTGTGTGCACTGACGTAAAGGCAAGCTACTGTAACAAAGAGTTTCCCTACGGGGATCAATAAAGTATTTCTGATTCTGAAATTGACAAGAAGACTGTCAACATATGACGCCTTTTATATTGTGTTGACGACCTGCAGTTTTCTGATGTTAAACTCTGACAAAACTGAAGTTATTGTTCTTGGCCCCAAATACCTCAGAGACACATTATCTAAAGATATAGTTACTCTAGATGGCATTGCCCTGGCCTCCAACACCACCGTAAGGAACCTAAGAGTTATCTTTGATCAGGATATGTCCTTTAACTCCCACATAAAACAAATGCCTTTTTTCACCTATGTAACATTGCAAAAATCAGGCACATCCTGTCTCAAAATGATGTCGAAAAACTACTGCATGCATTTGTTACTTCTACGCTGGATTATTGCAATTCCTTATTATCAGGCTGCCTGAATAGGTCCCTTAAGACTCTCCAGTTGATCCAGAATGCAGTGGCACGTGTACTGACAAGAACTAGGAAAATAGATCATATTTTTCGCATATTAGCTTCTCTGCACTGGCTCCCTGTAATCCAGAATAGAATTTAAAATCCTTCTCCTCACCTACAAAACTCTTAATGGTCAGGCACCATCCTATCCTTAAAGAGCTCATAGTACCCTATTACACAACTAGAACACTGCGCTGCCAGAATGCAGACTTCCCATGATGCACCTCTCTCCTCCACTCCATCTGTATGCATTCTTATCCCATTGATACATGTTACTAACTCGACATCTTCTCTCTCATGTCGTTTTGTGCTTTCTCATCTCTCTCGTCTGTCCTTCTGTGGCTTTCAGCAAGTATTTCTGCTACTGGAGCTGCAGAGTCTGGATCTATGATTGCAAGGCACCTTCTGTTCCTGCTCAACAACTGCTACTACAATTATTATTATTAGTCTTAGTACTATTATTATTTTATTTATATTACCACAACCATTACATTGTAATTTTAAAATTCTATGTGGAATTTGCATTCTCTATCTCTCTCTCTCTCTCAACTCAATTGGCATAGGAAACAGACACTAACATTGCCAAAGCATGTGTGAAATAAAAACATAAAATTAAAAAATGTTTTATTAGAATATATACAGATAAGACTAAATATTCTCTCTCTCTCTCTCTCTATCTCCTTCTCTCTCCCCCTCCCTCCCTTCCACAGGTCTAGGCAGATGGCCGCCCACCCTGAGTCCAACAGATCCTGTTCCAAGTCTCTGCCTCATGAAAGGAAGTTTTTCCTTTTTCTTCAAGTGCTTGCTCATGGTGGGATTTGTTGGGTCCTATATTCTCCTATTTATACCACAGCTGTGCATTGTCCAACCTGCAAAAAATCCAGATTGGGAACAAGGCAGCAGAGCCAAGAAAAAAAAACAAAAAAAAACAGGCATGTTGATCTCTGCGCACCAACAGTAAACACAAGTTCATCTCAACCCTCACCTTCAGTATGAAAGGCCTAATAACAGGTCAGCAGAGAGAAAGGAAACATGGAGCGCATGGCAACTCACCTCAGAGTATGTTGACTCTCTACTCTGCTGTTCCTCTGTGACAATTTCTTCATAAAGATCCATCGACTCTTTCAGCTGCGAAGCATTTGGAGAGGACTTCTCTGTAAGAAACCAAAATAGGACAAGAAATAAGACAAATCACTATTATAAAGCCTCAATGTTGGACAAGGAATCTGTGCTTGACACACTTGAATACAATAATATTATTATTAATATATTATTAGTAGCAATAATAACTGCTGTAGAAGAGCAAAGTGAAACTATTTAACAAAGGCTTTTACCTGCATTGCTGTTAGAACCGATATCCAGGCCATCGTAGATATCCACAGAATCTTCACTGACATCAGGTACCAAGACTGTGGATATTATACAAGTATTATAAATGTATCTCTGTATAATGTAATCTTTGTCTTAACCCAAAATTATGGCTGAGTACAAAATCACTCCCACATTCATTCCCACGTGCTATGGACGCAACATTTTTGGTTCCGTTTACGGATTTTTTTTTTAAAAAGGTACAATATAGTTTACCCTTAGAATTAAGACACTAAAATAAAATAGTGGGAATTAAATAGAGTGCACTGGGTAGGTAGGAGTTATTTAGGGTACAGAATATGTGTCTATGTTTATGGGGAAAAAACATTCACTCCATATATTAAAAAATTCTAATGATTATATCTGTAGAAATTAAAGTATATTTTAGGCAAGCATCTTCAAATATTTTGCAATTGGAATGTTTTTTCTAAGATCAATTTCAGTTTCATATCAGCAATCATTTGTGACTGAGAATTGGAATGAAAACACTGCTGGGGTAAGTAGTAGAGACATCTACACTATATACTATATGTTAAAATACAAACCAGAATTCCATATGATACACAAATACCACTAAATAAATCTAATAGTAACAGTGTACATTAATGTAATAGCCTTATACTTACGACCAGAAGCATCATTGGTGTCAATGTTCCAATGCTCCATTATTCCAAGTATATATCTGTGGCTCAGTTTCTTAAGGGGTTCCTGATAACAATGCCAAAGAAAAGTTATATAGTTATTACCAGTCTACAAATATCAGCTAGAACACACTTTACACAGGCTGAAGATTACACCCTCTAGGCTGATGGAGGCAGGGATAAGACCACAATTAATCAGAAACACATTTAATTAATCCACAATTGATTCTAGAGTTGATAAACCAATCTTAATCTCTTCTACCAATTTTACATATAAAGGCCAGTATACTAGTTATGGGTAGTACTACTCGGTCTGTTAAAACAGCTGTATAATGTATTTTGTGGCTCTGGAAAAATTTCAAAAATAACCCTGATGACATCATCAAGGTAATCTCAATTTGGGCTTAGAGACTACACATTTTTAACAGAAAGCTTGTGTTACAAACTAGAGTTGTGATGTTTTAAAGATGTCGGAAGGTCAGGTAGAAAAATACGGTATTGGTTACATAACGTGAGGATAGGATCCAGTGTTTTCAAGTCAGGATATTTTGACCATTGCTGCTTTGATTTTGACCATTCTTTTTTAAGTCTGTCTCTTGTGTGTCACCCGACTTAATGGAAGTGTAATAATAAAATCACTGGAATAAACCTTTAAGACTAGTTATACTACATACAATATTTGCAGCCCACATCACAGATAATTAGAGTTGGGCAATATTACGATATATACTGTCACAGGACATCAGTTTGTCAACGTTACATTACTTTAGCTGATGCTTTTATCCAAAGTGACTGCATTCAACCATGTGGATACAACCTAAGAACTGCAGGAATCATGCAAGGAAATCAACTTCAAATATGCTGAACTGCTTCAGGTGCTACATTTAGAAACAATAAGAGAAAAAGAAAATTAGCTTGTTTTTATTTATGGGCCAAGGTGCAGTCTGAACAGATGACTTTTCAGTCTGCAAGATGTGTAAACTGCAGATGAAACATGTCAACTGTCAGAGATTTTTCTATACTGCTTATGCCCTTTTAGCCATCTTCTTATTATGTCAGGTTGTAGTGGGCAATGTTGCAAATCAATGAGCAGGACTGCTTTATGTCTCAGAATCAGAATCAGAAATATGGGGAAAACCTAATGACTCCATATATTTAAAAAAATCTAATGATTTTATCTCTAGAAATGAAGTACATTTTGGGCAAGCATCTTCAAATATTTTACAATTTGAATGTTTTTTCTAATATTTATGGGAATACTGGATTTTTATATGAATTATTGATTTGTCAGGTATTTCATTTGCTGGACTTGTCAAACACATATTTCTGTCTTGTGTTATCTCATAAATTTTTACCAGAAAATGTACTATGTTACAATTAATATTGTTATTGCAATGTAAGATTGCATATACTGTAATAGAGGATTTATCTATATTGCCCACTCCTACAGATGATATACAATTATCAATGCACTGAGGTTAACATACTGTGGGTGTTATTATCTTTAGTGGACAAATCAGGGTAATCACTGTGTTGTTAGCATGATTAACATAGTTGTCTAGCTAAACCCCTTTTGTTCACTTATTTCCAAACAAAGAAGACAGAAAAGAACAAAGCCCTTCCCCAACATATAAAGACAAATAAATTAAGACATCCTAAGTAAGAGGTAGCATAGCATATCGTTTAGTTTCATCTTAATGTTCACCGTTTTGACTGAATATTGCTTCATTTTGAACTTTCTGCCTCTGGCCTTAATTTTTTTTTTTTTTTGACAATCTGAGCTCAGGCTCAAGCTAACATTAACATTACTATAGATACCTGTCCTAAACTCTTAAAACCCACATGGCTTTAAGTTCTCCTGAAATTTATACTTGAATCAGGTAATACAAAAGACAGAATGGAGTGCAAACCCAACTTACCTCTGTTTACCAACTTTTATAATATTTTAAAGGACATTTAACTTACCCTTTCACGCTAACACAAATCTATATCCTGTCACTATTGTATTGATACGTTTTATTGAGAAACGCATTAATTACTATTTCTTACTGAGAATGTCGTATTTTTCCCTTACTGGATATTTTATTGTTGTTACTAAACAAGCTTGACTCAGTTAAACCACTGTTGGCTGCATATTCAACTTAACTGCTACCGATTTTTATCTAACTATGACTAAAGGTAGCCTATACCGGAGAAAAAAGTGCTCAGTCGGTAAGTTAGGGATGCCAATGTGAACCATATGCACCGGCCAGACATTCATAAAATGGATATAACAGTAAACTAACTTTGAAGTGGTTGACTTACTTGTTTGCGTATTGTTATATGTCCTCCGGTTATTTACAGCGGTAATGTCGCGCCAAGACTTCATTGCACAGGAAATAACGACATTTTCCCGCGGTCTGTCACTGCTGTAGGTGTGTTCTTGCGCCTCCTCGGCTTCAAAAACTATTATTAAAACAGGAGTCAAACCCTAAAGGAGACCAATTGTACCGCGACTCACGGTCTTCTCCAGCGGTTCACATTCTCCTACAGACAACTAATTGACATAAACTAACGCATTAAATAGCAGCAGATATGGCAGTAGACTCGATGAAAGTTGTTCTTTTGTGGAGTTGCACTGTGCCGGCGTCGCTGTCCGCGTGCGTCATCACAGCGCGACGTCGGGAATCCACCCGGAAGGATTTGTGCTTCACACACATGTGGACAGGATTTTAACACCAGTGACGGGAACGTGCTTGTGTGTTGTGATACAACCTCAGACAGTCAAGCGCGTGATGAAACTCACAGTTTGGTTTAATAATAGTAAATCAGGACACCTGTTCATAGAAAGCGCAAGCTTGTTTTCGCTGTAAATTGTTCCTCCGGAGGCGACAAATGATACGATGGAAAATTTAGAATTGAGCCTGTCATCACTGGGCACCATATCCAGACATGTTGATAAAAGTCACAACGAATTAAGCCAATATCTGTCAAAACAGGTAAGATATGTTAATTCCTGGCTTGTATGGAATAAAATAATGTGTTTAGAGTTGTTTGTTTTCACAGTGACTCAAAACGTGTCGTGTGTGCAGCATGCAGTAACCTTCCCATCACATATCAGTAGTCACTTTACAAATTACGTAATTTTAGCGTGTGTTGTGTCATTAAAACTTAAAACTATTCTGATGTCCGTGTTAATACCTAGGATGTAAATATTTTGAAGAAATATTGATTTATGTGTGGCTTTATGTCAACCAATTTCAATTGGGACCTTCCTGTCATGTGATCTCTCCTCAGATATGGAGCCAGCGGGACAGGCAGTGTATTCTAGAGTGTTTGGCTCAGCTGCTGTTGGAAAGGGATTATACTTTGCTGATTGCTCGACACCTGCGACCACTGGTTCTGGACCTGTTGGAGCGGAATGCAGAGAGGGTCAGAGCTGGTGGCAGAATCAACCATGACCTCCACGAGCGCCTGTGTGTGGCCCTCAGCAAACTCCTCGGCATCAGTCCCGATGCACAGGCGTAAGTGGACTTTATTCTCTTCACAGTGAGCATGGGAAATGTCCCCTCTCTTCACCATAGCCTGTAAAGATGCTGGTGCTCACTTGGGGTGCTGCATCAGGAGGTGTGGGCCCCTGTTGACACCTTCCACCACCACCACCACTTCTCCCATGTATCTTATCACCTTAAATTAAACAAGTTAAACAGATTTATTTGCAATGTTTACACAAATTAATTTTAAATAATGATGGTATTACAACTAGTTTATTTCTAAGAATTTTGAACTACTTCTTTAACTGATAATGCAGGACCGTTGTCTATTCAGTTGATATCATGATTTTGTGGTAAAACCCAAACAGTGGACCAGGAGCTCTCGGGCCCTTGAGTGTCTGGAGTCTTGCTGCAGTTATCCGTTTTGCTGAGTAGGTAATCCAGCCATGACTGCAGCCTTGATCAAAACTGGGCAAAAATGGACACATCAGTAGTCATCTAATGTGTACAAAGCTGCAGTAGGGGAGTTATTATTGAGTCTTCCAAGCACCCTACAACATGGAGCATGTGGTATGAATGACTTCGGTTTAATATCTGCGAATAAAGAACAAAAAATTAGATCACATAAGCAGCAAGTTTTGCAGGACTTTGTAGTGCACCTTTTAACGTACCTAAATTATTTAGTATTACACTTTCACTAAGTTAGGGGACTTGAAAAGAATGGTGAATGAAAAAGAGGCTGAAATATCCTGACTTTTTGTTCCTAGTATCGGTCAAGTTCCAAAAATGTTCAATCCTCTGGCATTCACACAGACACTGATGCAGTAACTTAAGCCAGCATTTCTGCAGGCTACTTCCACCCTGACTAATTGTCTACTTCTCTCCGTAAGGTTTGCTGCAAGGTACTTCAACAATGCCCCCCCAGTGTTTCAGAGGCTCTTCTTTACCAGTGAAGAGTCATCAGCTGTTCAGTATGGCCCCAGGAGGATGAAGCTGCGTGACCTCATGGGTGCCACCCTACGTTTCCTCCAGAGTGATTGTGCCAAGTTTCGAATGCTCTGGGACTGGAGTCCCTGTGTATCACAGCTGCTCACCAGCGATGTCATGGTCCGAGGGTACGTACCTTCTTCCTGTTTAGATCCATAGAGGCTTCATATATAGGGTAACAAATCCTTAAGCACAGCTGGTTTCATATGTGGAAATCTAAAAAGAGTATTCTTGGTCTTAGTGGGTGTAGGTCAGTTCAGGATTAAAGCAAAGCAACTGGGTTTATTTCTAAATGTAAAGACTATGTGGGTGTGTTTGCATGTTTAAGCCCATTTACTGCAAATTCACACCCATAACATTACTGCTGACCACTTTCCAAAGCATACCTTCCTTGTTTGGATTTTCTAATGCAATTTTGCAGTCAACCATTATTTTTTCTTTATTTCATTAAGTTCTGAAAGTCAGCTCGCAGAAACTTGCTTGAAAAAGGCAATCCAGAACATTAGATGTACTTTTAATATTGTCAAAGAAATGTTCTCATTTACTGGTAATAATGTAGATTTTGCAAATCGGTCACATACGCAATGATATGGTTCAAGTTTCTATAATAGGCCTTTTTCACCGAAGACATATTGACATGTCACAGTATTAAAAGCACAGGTGTAAATAATAAAATGAATGATGGCTGAATTCCATTTAGCTGCTTCAGTTTCAGGGTCCTGGTATTGTGCTTGATGGCTCACTGTCACACTGTCATGGTTTACTGGAACACTTGAATAGAACAGAGCCATTGTTAATGTTATCAGTAAAACCTGTGCCTTTCCTACTAAGTCAAAATGTCTGCTGTGAAAAACAACTATTGTATTTACATTACACTGTGCTGAAATGAAAGATAGCCATTACACTAAACTAAGGATAAGCTGTCCATAAATCAGAAAAAAACTATGATTTGCTTTAGAAAATGGTCAGCAGCATTGTCAAGCATATGTGAGTTGTACTAAATTACTAAACTACTTCAAAACAGTAAAAAGCTGTGTTTTGATCCAAAGTACCTAGACCTTTTATTCCCAGGAACTACTTTTCAAGGAACTAAAAGGTTCCTTTAGCCCACTGTTGTGTGCGTTTCCACCACGGTCTAAAGACCTGCGAAGATTAGGCAAATTACACCCATTAGGTTAAACCCATCACAAAGCTGCATATTGCTGTTTGTTTTAACCTATTAAACACATTGCATGTAATTCAGCATAAGGATATTTTAACCTATGCACTCTCACCTGTTTTAAATACTGAGCTTACTGGTGTATAATGGTGAAATTGAGAGCCCCTACTTCCTCAGAGCGTTGTAAATATTAAAATATGGTAACACAAGCATAAGCATTACGTGTCTTTTTAAATATATAGTAGTATATACTTGTTTTCAGATACAAGAACAACCACTATCACAACTATTTATTTATCTGCAGAAATATAAATGTGCAAAACACAGCGTTTTGTGCTTCAGCAGGAGGCATGGGACGAGGGCTGCTGTTGGTAGCAGGAGAAAACACACTAGTCTCTGCAGCCTGCAGTTCAGTGTTCCCGCCTGTTTCATCTGAAAAGCACATTGAAAAAGAATAAACGTTGTCTCACTGCGACGACATTAACAAGATATCATTTTGATATCTTTTCATGATCATTTTAGCCAACCCTTGCCTTAACGATCCCCACGATTCTACACCATTAGCGGTTGGCTTTTGACTAGGTTAGCAATAGCAGTTAACATTTAGCATTATAGCATTTTACAAGCATCATGTCCACTATGGCTTCCAACAGCGCAGTAGCTGAGATGCTGCGCCAGAGAAGGCTGGCCTGTGACCCAGCAATGCATCGATCCAGACAGTCAAACCACTTGCTGCTCCGCCAGTCAGAGGTCAACCAATCAGAAATGATCAGCTCAACAAACTCCACCCTGAAAGTTCCTGTACTTTTGGAAAGTACTACCCTTTGAGCAGGGACCTTTTTGGGGGGTAAAATAATGTTCCCAGATCTTAATTTAGACCCTGGTCCCTGCAGTGGAAACGCACTGAGTTCCTCCAAAGGTTCCTAGTTCCTGGGGAAAGTTCCTGCGGTGGAAACGCAGCTAAAGTTATAGTTGACTTTAGTCTTATTGTTCAGACTGTAAGCAACCTAGTACAAAAAAACGTTCACGTCATTGCTGTAATTCAAGTCGGAGATACCAGGAATTTCTGAAAGCTACAATGGCTACTTGGTTAAGAACAACTGAAGTCTTAACATACTGAGGAAAAATGGCTGCAATGCCTCCATCACTGGCACATCTAAATTAAAATTCATTAACCCTAACCCTAATTTAGCGAATTCAGCTCATTAAAAAATAGCTATACACATATTTTTTTCCAAGGTCAAAAATGAACTTGAACTAAAGCTATACAATTTTTGTTTGTGTCTGGTTTCACTTTTTAACAAGCAGCTACGTACATACAGTGGTGTGAAAAAGTGTTTGCCCCCTTCCTGATTTCTTATTTTTTTGCATGTTTGTCACACTTAAATGTTTCAGATCATCAAACTAATTTAAATATTAGTCAAAGATAACACAAGTAAACAATGCTGTTTTTAAATGAAAGTTGTTATTATAAAGGGAAAACAAAATCCAAACCTACATGGCCCTGTGTGAAATAGTGATTGCCCCCTATACCTAATAACTGGTTGGGCCACCCAAGAAAGTGACTGGGCAAAAAATACAGCCCCATACCATCACACTACCACCATATTTTACTGTTGGTATGATGTTCTTTTTCTGAAATGTGGTGTTACTTTTACGCCAGATGTAATGGGACACACACCTTCCAAAAAGTTCTCGTCAGTCCACAGAGTATTTTCCCAAAAGTCTTGGGGTTCATCAAGATGTTGTCTGGCAAAAATGAGACGAGCCTTAATGTTCTTTTTGCTCAGCAGTGGTTTTCGTCTTGGAACTCTGCCATGCAGGCCATTTTTGCCCAGTCTCTCTTTCTTATGGTGGAGTCATGAACACTGACCGTAAATGAGGCAAGTGAGGCCTGCAGTTTTTTGGATGTTGTTGTGGAGTCTCTGAATGGCTGAAGAAGAACAAAATGAAGACTTTGGAGTGGCCTAGTAGAGATAAGTTGAGCAAACTGTTTGCAAATGTTTATTCAACATCTGTTGCTTATATGGATTCAGATGTGAATTTGATACAGCATTCTAGTGATGCTGTATCAAATTCGGGTCTCTGAATGGCTGAAGAAGAACAAAATGAAGACTTTGGAGTGGCCTAGTCAAAGTCCTGACCTGAATCCTATTGAGATGCTGTGGCATGACATTAAAAAAGCAGTTCATGCTCGAAAACCCTCCAGTGTGGCTGAATTACAACAATTCTGCAAAGATGAGTGGGCCAAAATTCAGCGCTGTAAAAGACTCATTGCAAGTTATCAGAACGCTTGATTGCAGTTGTTGCTGCTAAGGGTGGCCCTACCAGTTATTAGGTTTAGGGGGCAATCACCATTTCACACAGGGCCATGTAGGTTTGGATTTTGTTTTCCCTTAATAATAACAACCTTTAATTTAAAATTACATTTTGTGTTTACTCGTGTTATCTTTGACTAATATTTAAATTTGATTGATGACCTGAAACATTTAAGTGTTACAAACATGCAAAAAAAAAGAAATCAGGAAGGGGGCAAACACCTTTTCACACCAATGTATATGTCAGACAATAAAAATAGATTATTTAAAGTATTTATATAGTGTTAGTACGAGGCTAAACTGTCAAGGAATAATGTGTGAACACACCCAGGTTAATTGGAGGTTTTCCCATTGTTCTTGTTTTGCCGGCATTGTGTGAATGCAGCAAAAGAAGAGTTAAGCATAGCTAACTTGAAGGGTAGCTAGGTTCAAGTTTAGCATGAAGTGTCTACTAGCTACTAGTAATGCTAGTTTTCACTAGTTTAGTGTTATTTATGTTAGATGTTTGAATCACAATATTTTGCTGGATGGCTAACCAGATAGTATAGTTAGCTAAGAGCTGAAATTATTAATAAAACACCCATATAACTGACAGCCAAGTCGTACGTTTAGAATTCCAACCAGCTGTTTACAACTATAGTACTGGTATCCAGAGTGTATTAAGTCCAAGCATCAACAACGAAGACTCGGACATGGATGACGTGGAACATTTTAGAGATGTTTGTTTGGGAGTAGTTGCTTTACTGGCATGCAGATCTTTTTCTGATTTTCTGGCTCCATAAACCGCCAAGATGGTAGTGAGCAGTGTACATTATCCATACTTCAAAACATTCAGAAACCTATGGATGTTGTCCAAATGTGTTAATATTTTTCTAGAGTTTATAGTTAAGACCCTTTGTTATTTTCCTCCCATATCTGTCTTGGTGTTTACATATAGCGGTTACAACAATGTTAATACTGGTGTATGCCTTTCTACAGCTTTTTATACAACATTTTTGTATGCTTTTGCCCAACAAATGAAACATACTGTATTTTCCTATTGTCCCTAACAGGTCCACTGCCCATTGTTTAGCGCTGGTCTCTCATATGACTGATAATCAGAAAACCATCTTTCTGAGAAAGGTGCTCACAAGTGATGAGATCCTGCACATCAAAATGAAGTATGTACTTTTCTTTTTCCTTTCTTTATCTATTGTCAACTCTAGGGCCAAGTATTATGGAATTTTCTTTGTTTCAATGCTACTCTGGAAACATGAGCTGTCATCCTGCCTGTGTAAAACGACAACACCTCCGCCATTTTGTTTTTCACACCTTCTGCTCTTCGGAGGAAATGTGGTTTTCAGACCACTGTCCTCCCTTCTCTCTCTTCTTTTTTCCCCCCCTTGTTCTGCCTAAGCAGGACCCTGCCTGTGACAGGGCTTAAATGACAAATGAGTACAACAATAATTGCATAATTTTCCCATCATTTCAACACCCTCTCTTGCAATTTTGTTTACTATTTGTACACCACCATAAATCTACCATCATAAATAACAATACTATCTGACTCATTGCTTATTTCCGACACCCTCTCTGCGATGGAACAGATACATATAAACTTTAATCATATATGGCAACGTGGTTATACCAAGGTATGATAATTATGAGATATTATAATCGCTGTAATATATGCACAAGAAAAATAAATCAAGAACAACTAGAGTAAGCACCATATAAATTTTTTTTTAATATAATGGTACGTAAAGCTAACCTTATAACCATAGAAATAAAGCAGACTAAGGAAAACTTAAAGCAAAAGGTAAATACAGAATACATTAAGCTCATACATACATCGTTTCAGAGTGAACAGTCCTCATCGTCCTTTTGAGCACTTTAATCATAGTCCATAATTTGTCGTGAGATCATCAGCCGGACACCGTAGATTTATAATCAGTCCTGCGACCCAGAAGTGTGTTCTGGATCAGACAAGGAGCATGCCATCCATAAGCCCCAAGTCCCAGATAATGAACTCACCCGCGCAGACTCCGTCAGAGTCAAGACAGGAGATCCAAGTCCAAAGTGTGGTGCAGTACCGATAGATCCAGAGCTCGCACTGGGCATGTCCAGGCCATATCAACTCAGTAGGAGAGAGATAGAGATGGTTCAGCAACTCACTCTCTGCCAACATGGAAAGGGACCGCGTGAGTAGTCCAGGGGAAGACGCCTGTGTATTGGTTGGGGGCCATAGATCAGATTGGCCCAGGTTAAAGGCACCCCTATTCTCCTTGGGGAAATTGTGTTGTGACTAGCATCGTAAAAAAAATAAGCTTAGGTCTCCACTGAAGGGTAGAGGTCTCGTAGTCATATGTTCGTGGTGGAGGAAGTTGCCCAATAAGCATGGCTGGAGACCCCCGAGGTCGGGAGCTGTTGGGCCCAGGTAATCGAGTGCATCTAGAACCGCTGGGGCTTTGACGGGGTGTGCCTCTGGCGGCACTGGGCCCAACCATGTGCCCTCGTCAGTGAGCTGCTCAGGAAACGCGCTGGGGCTCTCTCTCTGCTCTCTTTTGTATTTGTCAGTTCGAGGGTATGAAAATGTTTCTTTTTCTAGATTTAGCTCTGCCCTCCATGTACCAAATAAAGGCAGAAATCAGGAATATACTGGGTTTCTGAAGGTGGAATGCACCTTTAAGAATCTTGAGTACAATGATGCCAGCTTAGAACATATTCAGAGATGAGAATAAGAATTTCATTATTTGTCTTACTGGCCCCGAAAGCTGATTTGAAACTAATGTCCACATTGTAACTAAAGCAAAGATCAGACACTCTGTTGGAATGATGGCAAAAGCATAACTCTTAAAAATGCTCATGAGGGATACTGCAGAGCCAATCATGCCGAAAGGTAAATTTCAGGCATGCCAAATAAATGCACAAAATCCATCCGAAGGCAGTTAACACTCCAGTAAATCCTCTTTATACATTTAATGGAGCACACAAAAAGCCCAAAATCAAGCCTCTAACTAATGGCCAGCCTCTCCTTTGAGTTAACCACAATAGCAAAATGTGTGCGCATGCGCCAGCCTGCATGCTGCCTGTTGCAGTAGCTCCGTCTCGTCGTCTTATGCAATATCCTCCGTCTCATTATAACCTTAATAAGCTATACTTAACTTGACAGTTCATGCACTATTACTTTATACCGTATTATTATCATCAACCGGTAAACCCACTTGGTACTTCACACTTATTTTATTTTATACTTATACCCACTTGGTACTTAATTTATTTTCTGACCTGTATTAGAGTGTATGATATTTTTTGCTAGTACTTCTATTCCTGTGTACACTGACGTGACAGTGAGCTGCTGTAACAAAAGAGTTTCCCCTCAGGGATCAATAAAGTATTTCTGTGTCTGAAAATGACAGAAATAAGGAGCTGGCTTGCCATGTGTCGTAGAATAATATGTTCTAAAGTGGCAAGGAACACCTCCTCGTTAGCGGTCAGGTTTCCTTCAATGCTGTTGTTAGAGCTGTTATCCTCTGTCATAATTACAGTAGGCAAAATCATCAAAACAAACAAAAGAGTTAACTAGAAAAAAGAACCCTAAATCGGCGTGTTTTGTAAAAAGGCAAATTCAAAAAATATAGGGTGGCAGTATTAAAGTCTGAGAATGTCTTGGTAGTTGATGAAGCTGCAGATGTTGAGATCGAGGTTGGATATCAGAGTGGAGAGGTGCAGTTCTTGTGAGAAATAACGCCCTCGGTGCTTATTTCGCTCTGGGTTGCGAAATGCTGTTTCCTGCTTTCATTTCCTGTTCTTCTTTTTGTCAGAGGCTCTTCTTTTAAAAGGTCTCAGGACTTACACGAAACAACTCTGCAATATTTAACCAGCTTAAAGAGAGTAATTAAATTAGGCTAAATTTTATCAAAGCCCACAGTCCTTAAAGGATCTGAGTAACAGCATACAGTGGTGTGAAAAAGTGTTTTCCCCCTTCCTGATTTCTTATTTTTTTGCATGTTTGTCACACTTAAATGTTTCAGATCATCAAACAAATTTAGTCAAAGATAACACAAGTAAACACAGAATGTAGTTTTTAAATGAGGGTCGTTATTATTAAGGGAAAACAAAATCCAAACCTACATAGCCCTGTGTGAAAAAGTAATTGCCCCACCTGTTTAAACATAACTGTGGTTTATCACACCTGAGTTCAATTTCTCTAGCCACACCCAGGCCTGATTACTGCCACACCTGTTCTCAATCAAGAAATCACTTAAATAGGACCTGCCTGACAAAGTGAAGTAGACCAAAAGATCTTCAAAAGCTAGACATCATGCTAAGATCCAAAGAAATTCAGGAACAAATGAGAAAGAAAGTAATTGAGATCTATCAGTCTGGAAAAGGTTATAAAGCCATTTCTAAAGCTTTGGGACTCCAGCGAACCACAGTGGCGAAAACATGGAACAGTTGTAAACCTTTCCAGAAGTGGCCAGCCGACCAAAATTACCCCAAGAGCGCAGCGACGACTCATCCAAGAGGTCACAAAAGACCCCACAACAACATCCAAAGAACTGCAGGCCTCACTTGCCCCAGTTAAGGTCAGTGTTCAAGACTCCACCATAAGAAAGAGACTGGGCAAAAATGGCCTGCATGGCAGAGTTCCGAGACGAAAACCACTGCTGAGTAAAAAGAACATTAAGGCTCGTCTCATTTTTGCCAGAAAACATCTTGATGATCCCCAAGACTTTTGGGAAAATACTCTGTGGACTGACGAGACAGAAGTTTAACTTTTTGGAAGATGTGTGTCCCATTATTTCTGGCGTAAAAGTCACACTGCATTTCAGAAAAAGAACATCATACCAACAGTAAAATATGGTGGTGGTAGTGTGATGGTCTGGGGCTGTTTTGCTGCTTCAGGACCTGGAAGACTTGCTGTGATAAATGGAACCATGAATTCTGCTGTCTACCAAAAACTCCTGAAGGAGAATGTCCAGCCATCTGTTCGTGACCTCAAGCTGAAGCGAACTTGGGTTCTGCAGCAGGACAATGATCCAAAACACACCATCAAGTCCACTTCTGAATGGCTGAAGAAGAACAAAATGAAGACTTTGGAGTGGCCTAGTCAGAGTCCTGACCTGAATCCTATTGAGGCATGTAGCAAGAGGCTGTGGCATGACCTCAAAAAGGCAGTTCATGCTCAAAAACCCTCCAATGTGGCTGAATTACAACAATTCTGCAAAGATGAGTGGGCCAAAATTCTTCCACAGCGCTGTAAAAGACTCAAGTTATCGCTTGACTTTGCAAGTTATTGCAAACGCTTGATTGCTGTTTTTGCTGCTAAGGGTGGCCCAACCAGATATCCTGTTTGGGGCAATCACTTTCACACAGGGACATGTAGGTTTGGATTTTGTTTTCCCTTAATAATAACAACCTTCATTAAAAAACTGCATTTTGTGTTTACTTGTGTTATCTTTGACTAATATTTAAATTTGTTTGATGACCTGAAACATTTAAGTGTGACAAACATGCAAAAAAAAAGAAATCATGAAGGGGGCAAACACTTTTTCACACCACTGTATCTTGCAAGAGGCAACAGACCAAGCCTATGTAAAGCACCAACAATTGCAATAACTACTATGAAGATAAGAGCAGATATTATCCATTTTACTCACCCAAAATGAGCCTGTATAACATTGCTAAACAGTTGATTTAGCTGTAATTTTGAAATATCCAGCTTGCAGATCCACTAATGACTTTATGCATAAGTACATGACTTTTCCTACGGTCTGGGCATAAATCCTCTTTTTTTTTTTTTTTTTTTTTTTTTTTTTTTTTTTTTTACAGTCTCGCATAAGGGAATAGTCTATCTCCTCTTTTATGCTAGGAGGCCAGTACATGTGATAGCCACACAGTGGTGCCCCACGGTAGCCTAACATCGAGTCCCTGAACCCAGGGGGCATCTCCTGCCAGAATCTTTCCATACCATTTTGGGGTAACTTTCTCATGAACCCAGCTGGTCCTAGAAATTCTTAACTCAGAAGGAGAAACTTGTTGAAATTCTGGTAATGCTTCAGGGAAGGCAGTAGTATAAGAATCTTGTGGTTTACCAGCTTTCCTCTTCAATCAATCAATCCAACGATCATGTCTTCCCTGAAAAATGTCTTCAAAATGTGGATCAGGGTGCGTCATGAGTGTGGTTGGCTATTTATTTAGCCTCCCAAAATATGTGTGGGCCATCACCCACAGATGATTAGTAGCATTTCTTGGTGGGGATCTATGAAAATATTTTTTAACACAGTTCTCAAAGTTAGCGTTGATTAGAAACCCAGTAGTTTTTTTTTGTTTTTTTTTCGATACCTCCTTGTTATCTTTTGGCCCTCAAAATAGTATTGTAAGGATAGGAATCTTTTTAACTTGTGCAGAGAATCAGCATTTTTGCTCATCCTAGGAATATGATTGCTTACGTATTCACAAGTACCTACGAAATGTTCCAAATCGGTAACAGACTTTGGATCTTGGAATTTGCAAATTTTCTGCTTAGAAATTTTAAAGCCGAGGTATGTAAACTCCGTTCTACCAATCTCACATTTTTTAGGCCAATTTTGTATCCTGCATTAGTCAGTCTCATCAAGACCTCCTCTAAACACTTGAGATGTTCATTCGGGTCATTGTGGGTGAAGTATACATCGTCAATCTAGACTTCTACAGGAAGTCCTCTCAACATTTTCATAACGGAAGTCTGGAAAACATTAGGGGCGTTCTTATAACCCTGTGGGTGCCTCAGCTAACAGTCCACTCCCCAAGTGAAACATGTCCTTAACTGGGATTGTGGATCAATAGATAAATAGACCAAAAACTGTTGCTGAGGTCCAGGTTTGTTTTAAATTTTTCCTGTGGGAGAATTCTCATAGTTCTAGATGGATTAATTAGATGCCTGGCATCAGTACAAGTTATTTTGTTTATCTCTATCAGATTGTGCACCAATCGATGCATGCCATTGGGTTTTGGTACACCCATTATAGGCAGGTTGGTTCAAGGATTTTCAACCTTGGCAATGTTCCCTAATTCTTCTCATGAAATTGTCTTTCATATATAATGACATCCAATTTTTTTATATTGCGTTTGTCTGAGTGGGTTCAGATCTCGAAGGATTCTGGGATATTGACCTCTCGGAGGACGTGGCTCTGGGGATCTCTGACATTGGCTGGGGCCCTGTTTCTGAGACTGCAACTGTGGAGGAGTTCGATTCATGTTTTGAGACCTTTGTTGCTGTGACTGCCGGGGGTTGGATTTGAGGCTGATGTTGGCTCTGAATTTATGGCCCTGTGGTTAGTTTTTTTGACTTCGCTTGTTGGGTTATTTTATTTTGCATTCTACGCCATCTACTTTCCTTACAATTATCGTCTTGCATGGGGCTCAGTGCTCCCATTGGGGAGCTTGCCATAGTCTGTGGAGTACTAGGTAATAAGATGGAGGTATTTTCTTGCCAAATATTAGAAGGGATATTTAACCTTTCACTCCTAATGGGGTTGGCTAGAGTTGGATAGCCACTTCTAGGGGACTGTGTTAATGTTGGTTGATTGATGGGTGTGAGCACTAGCCCAGTAATGGGAACCACATCATAGGGAGCAGAGACTGAAGTTCTGTTTTGGGGGGTTAGAGTAGGGGGAGAGCATAAGTACTCTTGGACTGCCTCGTCTCTCTTCATATTGCCTTCTCTGTAAAAGTCATAACCTAAAGCTTAATATACCCCCTTCCATGTCTGAGGAATCTGAGGTTGGTTAAGAACCATGGATGCAGTTGGAGCTGCGGCTGTATATCTAGCTTGTTCGTGGGTTACTGGGTACCAATCAGTTAACTTAGCATTAGGGTCTGTAGTCTGTGGGTTGTACGGCTAACCCTTAGAAGTGTACCAGGTGGGGGGTTCCGCTGGGAGTTTGTTAGGTCATATTGTTGTTGAACACTTGGTTTGGAGACTTTATTTTGTCCTCTAGCTGTGGGAGCCAGATCTGAGTCAGAGCTTACAGTCTGTCTGTCACGGGATTGAGCCCAGGATTGCCCTGCGGCTCTGGGTGTGGAGGTCCTTCGAGGAACCACTCTTGATGTTCCATTTACTGTGGGCAAGCTTTGTCAGCTGAACTCCAGCTAGGGCTAGGGTGCGGTTGAGGTATGTTCTATATGTCTCCCTCTCTGTGTCCAGAGTTTCCTCCTCACCCTCTGACCTTTCTTCACTCTTCAGCAGATCTAAGCCAATCATCATGAGCCTCCATTATTATTTTCTCTCAATTAACCTTTTAAAGCTTGAGTGTTCACCAAGATTCTCAGCAGGGGCGTGCAATCTGTAAAAGGTACAATGAATTGTGGCTACTCTGGATAAATCTTCTGTGTGGCGCTGCTGTGTCCTCTTGGAGATCCCTGTCTCTATATGCTTTTGTGAGCTCTCTCCCAGAATAAACTAATACCACAAGAGTTTTATGGGATTTTATTCACTCAGTATCACAGGATTATAATGTCAATTTAAAAAATAAAAAGGTGGAGAACTGGTCTGGCTTTGTTTTCACATGCCTTAATTGAGGCTTATTTATTTATAGGGAGTATGGGCTTTAGGTGACTTTTGTCCTTTTTAATCACACATAGTAGATTTTAAATAATTTCAATTTATTTTAAATTTAGCAACTGGTTGACACCATGTACTGGCAAACCCTTTGGCTTTGTACTGCTCCTAAACCGACAGAGCCCTAGAAGGGTGATAACGGTAGGCGGGTAATCTCACCAAGGTATTGCCAGCGAAAAGCTCTCACCAGTTTCAGAAAGTTGCCAAAATAGATAGAATGCATATTGATTTTAAAATGAGTCCTCTATACTTATTTAAATAAAATTCAAATTAATATAAAATTTTGTATTCGGCTGACAGTGTTAGCGCAACTTCAGTTTTGTACTGCTCCTAAACCGACAGAGCCCTAGAAGGGAATTAACGGTAGGTGGGTAAACTTGCTGAGGTAGTGTGAACAAACTGTTTTCACCGGATTCAGACACAGAGACACAGAAGTCTCTGTGGCTGTGTTTGTCGTCCAGTAACGGGAAGTGCCCCTGTGCTGTGGCTCAGAGAGAGAGAGAGGGAGAGAGAGAGCCGCGAGCTCAGGAAATACTGCTTTATATAACCGCCACTGCGGACCACACGTTAGTATTAACAGATGTTAATACTAACAGATGTTAATACTAACAGCTGTAACATACACACACACATAGAATGGAGGAAATGTGCCTGCTACCCAGCCATCATCCTGCTTGTGTAAAACGACAACACCTCCGCCATTTTGTTTTTCACCCCTTCTGCTCTTGGGAGGAAATGTGGTTTTCACATGTAAAAACATGTGAAAACATGTTCTCTCTTCTTTATTTATTTATTTCCCTTGTTCTGCCTAAGCAGGACCCTGTTTGTGACAGGGCTTAAATGACAAATCAGTACAACATTAATTATACATTTTTTTCCATAATTTCAAGAATATACCCACCTGTAGTTAATAAAATGATGCTAAAATCATGCTTTCTAAACTGTGTGTCATGTCTTTTCCTTTGTTCCTTGTTTAGAGCTTTGGAAGAAAATCAGCAGCTGGAGGTAGAACAAGCCTTGGTGTTAGCTAATCAGGGCTCTGTGATGTGGCGCCAGGAGAAAGCTAATAAGTTTACCAGGGGCCAGGTGATATCAGAGGACCTGTCCCAGAATGTTGTGGCAGTCTGTGGTGTTGTCCTACCCAGGATAGTTCCTAGACATGCTGAACAGGCATGTACCCTTTGGTTTGTCATATAAAATAGTCTCTGCTGTTGATCTTTTTTGTCCTAATATTGATCTCTATTTGCAGATGAACCAAAAAGATCTGGTGCTGGTGGACTCAACCTGCCGTAATCTGAGAAGACTGGCATTGGCTGTGGCTTCCCAGAAGCCTGTGCTGCTTGAGGGTCCTATTGGATGTGGTAAAACTGCCCTGGTAGAGTTTATGGCTGCTGTCACAGGACATACAAAAGCAACAGAGATCCTCAAGGTCCAGCTTGGAGATCAAACTGACAGCAAGGTGAGAGAGCAAGGAATCACTCCTCCAATTTTACACAAGAAATTCAGTTTACTCATCAAGAGAAGTACCATTTAGCCTGTGAAAACAGTCAAATAATGTCTTCTGTGGCTCTGGAGGGAGCTTTCCAAAGTTTGAAAAAGATAGCCCATGATGATAGTGATGAGTTATCTCTGCTTGGGCTGTAACTTAACATTTTTAACATAAATCTTGCATTAGAAATTGGAGATGTGAGGTTTGAAAGAAGTGTGCATTTACAGTGATGTGCAAAAGTGTTTGCCCCCTTCCTGATTTTTTAATTTTTTTGCATGTTTGTCACACTTAAATGTTTCAGCTCATCAAACAAATTTAAATATTAGTCAAAGATAACACAAGTAAACACAAAATGCAGTTTTTAAATGAAGGTTGTTATTATTAAGGGAAAACAAAATCCAAACCTACATGGCCCTGTGTGAAAAAGTGATTGCCCCCTATACCGAATAACTGGTTGGGCCACCCTTAGCAGCAACAACTGCAATCAAGCGTTTGCGATAACTTGCAATGAGTCTTTTACAGCGCTGTGGAGGAATTTTGGCCCACTCGTCTTTGCAGAATTGCCACACTGGTGGGTTTTCGAGCATGAACTGCTTTTTTAATGTCATGCCACAGCATCTCATTAGGATTCAGGTCAGGACTTTGACTAGGCCACTCCAAAGTCTTCATTTTGTTCTTCCTCTTCGTCTGTCAGCATCACTAGAATGCTGTATCAAATTCACATCTGAATCCATATAAGCAACAGATGTTGAATAAACATTTGCAAACAGTTTGCTCAACTTATCTCTACTAGGCCACTCCAAAGTCTTCATTTTGTTCTTCTTCAGCCATTCAGAGACTCCACAACAACATCCAAAAAACTGCAGGCCTCACTTGCCTCAGTTAAGGTCAGTGTTCATGACTCCACCATAAGAAAGAGACTGGGCAAAAATGGCCTGCAAGGCAGAGATCCAACAGGAAAACCACTGCTGAGTAAAAAGAACATTAAGGCTCGTCTCATTTATGCCAGAAAACATCTTGATGATCCCCAAGACTTTTGGGAAAATACTCTGTGGACTGACGAGACAGAAGTTTAACTTTTTGGAAGATGTGTGTCCCATTATTTCTGGTGTAAAAGTAACATCGCATTTCAGAAAACGAACATCATGCCAACAGTAAAATATTGTGGTTGTAGTGTGATGGTCTGGGGCTGTTTTGCTGCTTCAGGACCCAGAAGACTTGCTGTGATAAATGGAACCATGAACTCTGCTGTCTACCAAAAACTCCTGAAGGAGAATGTCCAGCCATCTGTTCGTAACCTCAAGCTGAAGCAAACTTGGGTTGTGCAGCAGGACAGTGATCCAAAACACACCAGCAAGTCCACCTCTGAATGGCTGAAGAAGAACAAAATGAAGACTTTGTAGTAGCCTAGTCAAAGTTCTGACCTGAATCCTATTGAGATACTGTGGCATGACCTTAAAAAGGCAGTTCATGCTCAAAAACCCTCCAATGTGGCTGAATTACAACAATTCTGCAAAGATGAGTGGGCCAAAATTCCTCCACAGCGCTGTAAAAGACTCATTGCAAGTTATCACAAACGCTTGATTGCAGTTGTTGCTGCTAAGGGTGGCCCAACCAGTTATTAGGTTTAGGGGGCAATCACTTTTTCACACAGGGCCATGTAGGTTTGGATTTTGTTTTCCCTTAACCTTCATTTAAAAACTGCATTTTGTGTTTACTAGTCTTATCTTTGACTAATATTTAAATTTGTTTGATGAGCTGAAACATTTAAGTGTGACAAACATGCAAAAAAACAAGAAATCATGAAGGGGGCAAACACTTTTGCACACCACTGTAGGAGGCAGGAATGGTCTAATAGACACTAGACACTATGGTGTTGCATTATGGGAATTGTCGGACCCAGTGTTTTTGAAGCATGGCCCATAATAGGTACTAAAAGTCAGGATATCTCGCCCTCTGCAGCTTTGATTTTTACCTTTTTTTTCCTCTTAAATTAAAATATGTCCTTTTGTGAGTCCAACTTTATGGAAGCTCAATACTAAACCACTGGAGTACCCCTTTGCCATTGAATGGAGGTTAGATGGAAGGCTGAAAATTTGTGAATGTGTTTTGTTTGTTTCACAGATGCTGCTAGGGATGTACCGTTGTACTGATATACCAGGGAAGTTTGTGTGGCAGCCAGGAACGTTAACACAAGCTGTATCTAAAGGCCAGTGGATCCTCTTGGAAGACATTGACCACTCACCTCTGGATGTGGTGTGTTAAAACTTGCTGAGAACTGTATAGAATATGACCTTAATATTTTAGTTCCAACACAGACTCGATATACCTCAACCTGGGCTTGCACCAATGCATTTTCTACATTTAATAAATTCTTAATAAACAGATGATGTTTAGTACTAAACCTTCTTAATATTAAACCTGTTTGTTGTGAATATATCTTTTATGTCTCTTTTTTTAGATATCTGTGCTTGTGCCTTTGATGGAGAATAAAAAGCTGATGATTCCAGGAAGGGAGGATTGCATCGATGTTGCTCCTGGATTTCAATTCTTTGCCACAAGAAGGTAAGAATGTCATTATATGCTAAACATACTTTTCTGCATACATTCAGAGCGTTTATATACACTGTAGTGATATGAGTGTTACCAGCTTTTGGTGGTAACCTGATCTTTCACTATTTGGGTGTCTCTCCTCACAGTCTGAAAATGTCAAGATCTTGTGTAAACAAAGTCTTGTTCTTGACGTTTAGGCTATGTGCACGTCCCACTTATAAATACTAGGGATAGCTGACATTCAGCTTCACTGATCTTCTTGCATTAAGGTCTCAGTAAACTGACCGTGTCTAAAGTGTTCTTACCTATTCTAAATAGCCACAGTCGAAGGCAAGGTTTAAAATCCTGTCCTCATAGTCTCCTCTTGGCTGCATCCAAAGATTCACAAAGACTGTGACAGTCACTATGGCTTAGATCAAACTAATAGTCAGATTTCATAGTTGTCTAAATTTATCCATTGCACAAAGCTGTCTTCTTCTTGACTATCTTAAATGGACAGTTCACCCCAAAATTAAAAATACATATTTTCCCTCTTACTTGTAGTGCTATTTATCCATCCAGATTGTTTTGGTGTGAGTTGCAAAGATTTGGAGATATCGCTCAAATATAATGGAAATAAATGGCACAAAAAATACATTTGAAAAACTCAACAGAAATGTCTTTTTCCAGAAATCATGACCCACTTACTCAAAATAATCCATAGACCTTGTTGTTTCAGTTTCATGTAGGAACTATTTTCTTTCTACCAATAGTTCCTACATGAAACTGCTCACAAAAAAAAATTTGAGAAAGAAAATCAAACCCAGCCTACTTTGACACCTTCACATACTTGGCCAATTAGTGCATAAAGAGGGTATGGTTGTCAGATTATCTGTTATGGAAAGGTACACAAGTTTGTTGGACTTAAGTATGCTTGTGTATTGCAGGATGTACTACAGTGGTGGCAGTTGGCACAAACCACAAAACTCTCATGCAGCGCTGCTGGACAAGTACTGGACCAAGCTGCAAATGGGCAACATGAAACGAGAAGAGCTGAAGAAGGTGAATGTTGTTTGCTTTAAAGCCCTATACACCTATAGTCTACCCACACAGTGTTTTCACTTATGCTGCCTAATTAGACCACTTCTCAGGACAGTGTGGGTGTTGATTGACATCCTTCATCCTTCTATTGGTAACTTACCCTGTTATCATTCTTAACACATCACGTAATTCCCTGCATAGAATTATGTGATGTCACGTCAACCTGACTAGAGATCTAATCAGCCAGAGTAATTGAAAACACTTGTGTTGGTGTGCAGGGCATTTAATATCATCAATCACTACAGAAATCTTCCAGAATTTCCCTCATGTATTATTAGTTTACCCTCTGTTTCTGTGTGTAGGTGCTCATCAGCAGGTATCCTAAGCTGACGGTGGTGTCAGACCGTCTCCTGGATATCTACTGTCAGTTGACTGGGGAGAGAAACTCTGACCTGGACACAAGCAGCCTCCAAACCCCTGATGACAGCCAGCAGCACAAGTCTGAGGACAAAACCACACTGCTGGAGGGTAGAGCCCTGTCACTGAGGTGAGGCCCAGCTCACTACTTTCTCTACTCTCTGTTTACTTTCCATTGTCTGGTATTTTTATGAAATTTGACACAGTTAAGTGATGTCTTATCCTGAGATAGTGATTTCAGGATAAGACATAAGTCTGAAAACATCACGTTCTACTATTTTTTGCTGAATTTTATCTGATATAGCTGTTGAACTATGCAGGTTTTTTAACACTGATATTTGCTAAGCACAAATGCAGATAGACCATATTTTGCACAAATTCCAAATATCTTTGAATTTCAGCATTTTCTGTGTTCATGACAGAAATAAAAAGTCACTGAAGCCGCAAGTTAACATCTACCTATTAAATTGTAGGGAAACTCCCTGAATTGGGATGACAATGCTTTTTTCATCAACGTCTTTTCTAGACTTCCTAACATGAATAAGCATCACCTCATTCTAGGTGGGAATACAAATTGCATACTCTCTCCAAATTTAGACCATAGCTTCTTTAAGATGACATCTGAGTCAAAATCAGCACACTCAATATCTCTTATTGCGCAATGTGAAAGAAAGCTAATACTGAACGCCTTAAACAGTTGACAGATAATATTTTGTTACATATAATGTACAGCCATTCACCCTCGGATGAAATTCTCAAACAACACCAAAATGGAATTTGATCTCCTCTCGACACGTCAAGCAGAAAATCTTAAAATCTAATTTCTGCTTTTACACTTCAGAGCCACTGGATGATCAATCTGTCCTAAATACGTTTTTTCACAATCTTGACATCCCTAGTAGATCAGATGCTGGTTACTGAATTAGAGGAGGATATCTCAATTGAAGAGGTCACAGAGGTGATCAGGAGAATGTAAAGCGGCAAATCTCCAGGACTTGATGGCTATCCATCCGAATTTTTTAAAACATTCTCAGGAACACTTAACCCTCTTTTTCTCTCTGTTTGCAAGGAATCGCTTTCCTCAAATTCTCTTCCCCCAACTATGTGCAAGGCGACCATCTCTCTTCTCTTAAAGAAAGACAAAAAATCGCTTCAATGTGGCTCATACTCTTACTTTACCGATTTCTCTACTGAACACAGACGTAAAGCTTCTTGCAAAGCTCTTGGCCCATTATCTTGAGGTATCCATGCCTTCGATCATCTCGAGACCAAACAGGCTTGAAAAATCAGTATTCTTTAATATTAGAGGCCTGTTTAATATACTTTATAATCCCTCTCTATCCGATACTCCAGTGGTTTTACTATTACTTGCTGAAAAGCTGAGAAAGCTTTTGATCGGGTGGAGTGGGATTACCTTTTTTTTTAAATAAATTTGGTTTTGGCCCAAAGTTTTTATCCTGGATTAAGATTCTTTATTCCTTCCCGATGGCTGCGGTGCGTACCAACAATAACCTCTCCGCTTACTTTAATCTACAAAGAGGTACTAGACAAGGTTGTCCGATGTCTCTGCTCCTAGTAAAGTAAAGATCAATACTATCAGGATGAATGTATTACCAAGGCTCTTATCTTTTTTTTTTAAAGTCTCCCTATAATTCTGATCAAATTCTTTTTTTATCTCCATAGATAAGCTTATATCAACCTTTATCTGGAACAAAAAAAACCCACATATACGGAAATGGTGGGGTATGGCACTCCCAAATTTTATGTATTACTACTGGGCAGCCAACACTAGGGCATTGACGTACTGAATGAGTGACATAACTCTGATACCCCTAAATGGCTGATCTTGGAGAATACGTCCTGCAGGCTCACCTCTTTGCCAGCTCTACTGTGTTCTGAACTGAAGAATTTGGAACCAGTTTAGGTTACCTCATTTGATCTCTGCAGTCTCTCCCTCTCTGCTCCGATTTGACATCTGGCTTAAGAGTGAGATCTCATCTTTGCAGGACTTCTATGCTGATAATCATTTTGCTTTTTTCAACCAACTGGTAAACAAATTTGATATCCCTAAGTCTCATTTTTATAGATATCTACTGTTCAGGTAGATTAAGGCAGAAGGGTTAAAGCACAGACCATGAACTCTTTCCAGTTAGGGTCTGGCCAGGAATTTTTCTTGCATGTGATTCCCCATCTCTCTTTACTGTCACTATCTAATAAAGGATAAAGGAAAACTTTTTTTTCACAATAGAGATTATGCCATTTGGACAAAACCTTAACCTTAAAAACAATTTTGGGATTGGGATTTGTAGTTTTCTGTGGGAACATCAATAAAGTGCATTGAATACTTGTCTTGGAAAGACCGAGGTGTGGGTTTAGGTCCACTCAGTATTATCCATAATGCCCCCCCCACCCCCGTGAAAACTATAGACTGTGTGAGTACACCCTAAGACTCCACCCAGAGCCATTAAATCAAAGTTCAGTCCCCGTGTCCCCGTCCCCCCAAGTCAAAACCACCAGCCACCACAACTTTAATTAGCTTTCCATTAGCTGCTGCTGTGTTCGATACATTATTGATTGGAATGTTCTCTGTACAATGGGCTGGAATCACAGATTCTACAGGTCATACCAGGGCTTTCTCATTAAGTAACAGGTTTTTAAATGCCTCCTCACTTACAGACATTACTCATCTGCCCTGGTGCTTTTTGAAGTTTCCATTGCTTTTAGTGTCAACATTAGGTACAGTGCATCCGGAAAGTATTCACAACGCTTCACTTTTTCCATATTTTGTTATGTTACAGCCTTATTCCACAATGGATTAAATTCACTATTTACCTCAAAATTCTACAAACAATACCCCATAATGACAACGTGAAAGAAGTTTGTTTGAAATCTTTGCAAATTTATTAAAAATAAAAAATGAAAAAAATCACATGTACATAAGTATTACAGCCTTTGCCATGACACCAAAAATTGAGCTGAGGCGCATCCTGTTTCCACTGATCATACTTGAGATGTTTCTACAACTTGATTGGAGTCCACCTGTGGTAAATTCAGTTGATTGGACATGATTTGGAAAGGCACACACACATGTCTGTATAAAGTCCCACAGTTAACAGTGCACGTCAGAGCACAAACCATAGTACTTCTATTGCTTCTATTCTCAAGTGTGCGTTGATGTGATAGTGAGCCACTGTAACGAAAGAGTTTCCCCTTGGGGATCAATAAAGTATTTCTGATTCTGATGAAGTCCAAGGAATTGTCTGTATACCTCTGAGACAGGATTGTATCGAGGCACAGATCTGGGGAAGGGTACAGAAAAATGTCTTCAGCATTGAAGGTCCCAGTGAGCACAGTGGCCTCCATCATCCGTAAATGGAAGACCTTTGGAACCACCAGGACTCTTCCTAGAGCTGGCCACTCAGCCAAACTGAGCAATCAGGGGAGAAGGGCCTTAGTTAGGGAGGTGACCAAGAACCCGATGGTCACTCCGACAGAGCTCCAGTGTTTCTCTGTGGAGAGAGGACAACCTTCCAGAAGAACAACCATCTCTGTAGCACTCCACCATCCAAATAGGTGTGCCAAGCTTCTAGCATCGTACTCAAAACGACTTGAGGCTGTAATCGGTGCCAAAGGTGCTTCAACAAAGTATGGAGCAAAAGTGAAGCGCTGTGAATACTTTCCGGTGATGATTGCTCATATGTGTTAGGGTTCCTCCTATTGAAGAAGATACATTTACTTTAGGTCCACATTCATGCTTATTTAGTGTATTCAGAAAGTATCCAGACCCCTTGACTTTTTTCACATTTTGTTTCTGCTTTATGCTAAAATCATTTAAATAATTTTTTCCCCTCATCAGTCTACATTTAATACCCCATAATGAAAAAGCAAAAACAGACTTTTAGAATTTTTTTGAAAATATATTAAACAGAAAAAACTGAAATCACACTGACATAAGTATTCAGACCATTAACTCAGTACTTAGTTGAAGCACCTTTGGCACCGATTACAGCCTTGAGTCTTCTTGGGTATAAAGCGACAAGCTTTGCACACTTGGATTTGGGGGATGTTCTGCCATTCTTTTCTGCAGATCAAGTTGGATGGGGACTGTCGGTGGACACCCATTTTCAGGTCTCTCCAGAGATGTTTGATTGGGTTCAAGTCCGGGCTCTGGCTGGGCCACTCAAGGACATTCACAAAGTTGTCCCTAAGCCACTCCTGCATTTTCTTGACTGTGTGGTTAGGGCCATTGTCCTGTTGGAAAGTGAACCTTTGGCCCAGTCTGAGGTCCTGAGTGCTCTGGACCAGGTTTTCATTAAGGACATCTGTCTCTGTACCTCCACAGCATGATGCTGCCACTGCCACGCTTCACTGTTGGGTGCCTGGTTTCCTCTAGACGTGACTCTTAAAATTGAGGCCAAGCAGTTCAGTCTTGGTTTCATCAGACCAGAGAATCATATTTTCTCACAGTCTGAGAGTCCTTTAGGTGCTTTTTTGCAAACTCTAAGCAGGCTTTCATGCATCTTTCACTGAGGAGAGGCTTCCGTCAGGCCACTCCCATAAAGCCCAGATCGGTGGAGTGTTGCGGTAATGGTTGTCTTTCTGGAAGTTTCTCCCAAGTTCTTGGTCACCTCTCTTACCAAGGCCCTTCTCCCCCGATTGTTCAGGCCAGATCTTGGAAGATTCCTTGTTGTTCCACTGTGCTCTTGGGAACCTTCAATGCAGCAGAATCTTTTTTCTTTTTTTTGCCTTCCCCAAATCAGTGCCTTGACATAATCCTGTCTCTGAGCTCTGCAGGCAGTTCCTTGGACCTCATGACTTGGTTTTTGCTCTGATATGCATTATCAGCTGTAAGACCTTAAATAGACAGGTGTGTGCCTTTCCAAATCATGTCCAATCATTTGAATTTACCACAGGTGAATAGCAAAGGGTCTGAATACCTAAGTCAATGTGATATTTCATTTTTTCTTTTTAATAAAATCGCAAAAAAATTTAAAATCCTGTTTTTGCTTTGTCGTTATGGGGTATTGAATGTAGATTGAAGAGGGGAATATTTTTATTGTAAACAATACAGCACATTTGAGGTCAAAGTTTATCGAGCAGGAGTCAGTGGAAGACCGAAGAAAGATCAAGGAGGACACTCACATAACTGAAAAAGGGAAGGGGTCTGAAGACTTTCTGAATGCACTGTATGTTATAGTTTCAACTGTCACTAATTAAAACTATAAGCCTGTACCAAAGCTATTGATGATACCAACTTTTCTGATAGATCTATTTCCTGTGTGACCCTGCATGCATACCACACTGGCTGACATAAATTGACTGTAAATGGCCTTTCTAGTTCTTTGACCACTCAAAGCGCTTTACACTACGTCATTTACCCCATTCACACACATTGATATACTGAAAGCACAGCCTCTGGGAGCAATTTGCGATTCAGTATCTTGCCTAAGGACACTTAGGGCTGACATGTGGGCTGGGGGAAGCCTGTATCCAACCGCCGATCTTCCGATTAGTGGACAATCATATTTCATTCTTCTTGATCACCAAAGACAATATGTAATACCTGAATAACAATCGAATTCAGGGACTGTAGTTGAGTGTCTCTTGTTCTGCAGCTAGCTCGTTATCCAGGAATTACACACCGTTTTTTTGTCATCCAAAATTCTGAAAAATCATAGTAGCATTAATTATCATTTCTTTTCTTGATGTGTCTTCATTACGATTCCACAGGGACCTACTGAAATGGTGTGAGCGGATCAGCGTTAACTTTGATAGCACTTCATCAGCCACAGCACAGCATGTCTTCCAAGAGGTTAGTGGGTTTGATTTCTTAAAAAGTAAGCAAATAAAGAGATAACTGTCTTTCCCACACAGCTGCCAGAAAATAGCATTTAGTTTAGTACTGCTAAGTCATATTTGACTGGAACTCCCATTCCTAAATTTGAAAATGTGTTTTTTCTGCATTCAGCATATATATATTTATTTTTATTGACTGATGTCTTTTCGTGGTGTTTCTCTTTCTCAGGCTCTTGATTGCTTCACAGCCATGCTGTCTCATCCTAAAAGTCGACTGCAAATCGCAGAGATCATTGGAAGCAAGCTCAACATCTCCAAAGAGAAGGTATTTGACAACCCTTTTTTGGCAGGGACATTTATGCAAAGCACCCCCCGACAGCATTAATTGATTAAAAAAATAAGAAAATAGTAATTAATGTGATCCCATACAAAAAGAACATTTCAGCCCCTTGCAATTTGAGAATTGCTGTAATCAATATGGAATTTTTTTCTCTCCCTCTTTTTATATGATAATCTACATTTTGTACAAAAAACATGTTATGATTTTAATCCTGGCTACTGTTTGTCTCCAGGCCCAGCATTTCTGCCAGATGTATCAGCCAAGCATCTCACTGACCGAGCTAGAGGTTTCAGTGGGCAGAGTTACTCTGGATCGAAAGCAGACTGAAGCGGTGCAGCTGAGTGTGTAAGTGGGACATCCTGCCCACCCGCTCCCTTTGACCTCTGTTTACACCATATATGCATCAGCTAGTTGCTGTGCCAACATTCACCTACTGATAGAACCAAATAGACTCCTGCTGGTAAATTGAATTGATTTATAAACTACATTATGGTAAACAAAGCCATATAATGGCTTGGCCATCAGGACATGTCCAAATATTCACATTGATTATTTCCCAAGGCCAATATGAATGGGTGTCAGACTTAAAACAACTTGACTGAAAACAAAGGTGTGACTTTTTATAGTGAAAAAACAGAGCTGATAGTGTATGCAGTATTCCATATGGTAATAAACCATTAAAAGTCATCTGAGGGTGTAATAATAAGGCACACTGACTTTTGATCTTTTAGATATTTAAAACTTCTGTTTTATACTCTTAAAAAAAATGTAATATGTGATTCCTTTCCAAAATTCTTTATTTATGTTTGTGTATTTTAAGAAATGAATATTGACCTATAGTTTCCATACAGACTACTTCTTTCAAGTAGTTGCATTGTAAACTCTTCAGTCAGGTGTGTGGATCGCTTTTTAAATATAATTTTTGACATAAATGTCATGCCAACGACCTTTTGCTTTCTTGTGAAAACGAAAATTAACTTTATACTTTTAATAAATATTTAACCTGTGATCTCGAGATAACAGGATTAAAACAATCATTGAAACACATGGCCTCTCTCTGCTTCCATAGCAAACTTTACAAATTGATCTAAATTAAGTACAACTAGGAAACACAAACAGTTGATAGTATAAAAGTATAATGTAAAAGCACTGTATATTCTCTAAACATTTATCAACTTTCAGTACATTAAATGCGTTAACACTGGAGACAAAGTAGTGTAACTTTAAAGGGGTTTTTTAAAATTATTTTTACCTTCAAGCATGTTTAAGTAATGAGTATTTTATGGTTGAGGGGGCTAGACTGTGACAGCAGTATCTACAGTGGGTACGGAAAGTATTCAGACCCCTTTAAAATTTTCACTCTGTTTCATTGCAGCCATTTGCTAAAATCAAAAAAGTTCATTTTATTTCTCATTAATGTACACTCAGCAACCCATCTTGACAGAAAAAAACAGAAATGTAGAAATGTTTGCAAATTTATTAAAAAAGAAAAACTGAAATATCACATGGTCTTAAGTATTCAGACCCTTTGCTGTGACACTCATATTTAACTCATATGCTGTCCATTTCTTTTGATCCTCTTTGAGATGGTTCTACTCCTTCATTGTAGTCCAGCTGTGTTTAATTAAACTGATTGGACTTGATTAGGAACGGCACACACCTGTCTATATAAGACCTTACAGCTCTCACAGTCCATGTCAGAGCAAATGAGAATCATGAGGTCGAAGGAACTGCCCGAGGAGCTCAGAGACAGAATTGTGGCAAGGCACAGATCTGGCCAAGGTTACAAAAGAATTTCTGCAGCACTCAAGGATCCTAAGAGCACAGTGGCCTCCATAATCTTTAAATGGAAGAAGTTTGGGACGACCAGAACTCTTCCTAGACCTGGCCGTCCAGCCAAACTGAGCAATCGTGGGAGAAGAGCCTTGGTGAGAGAGGTAAAGAAGAACCCAAAGATCACTGTGGCTGAGCTCCAGAGATGCAGTAGGGAGATGGGAGAAAGTTCCAGAAAGTCAACTATCACTGCAGCTTTCCACCAGTCGGGGCTTTATGGCAGAGTGGCCCGATGGAAGCCTCTCCTCAGTGCAAGACATATGAAAGCCCGCATAGAGTTTGCCAAAAAACACAGGAAGGACTCCCAGACTATGAGAAATAAGATCCTCTGGTCTGATGAGACCATGATTGAACTTTTTGGCGTTAATTCTAAGCGATATGTGTGGAGAAAACCAGGCACTGCTCATCACCTGCCCAATACAATCCCAACAGCGAAACATGGTGGTGGCAGCTTCATGGGGGTGTTTTTCAGCTGAAGGGACAGGACGACTGGTTGCAATTGAAGGAAATATGTAGTACAGAGATATCCTGGAAGAAAACCTCTTCCAGAGTGCTCAGGACCTCAGATTGGGCCGAAGGTTCACCTTCCAACAAGACAATGACCCTAAGCACACAGCTAAAATAAGGAGTGGCTTCGGAACAACTCAGACCATTCTTGACTGGCCCAGCCAGAGCCCTGACCTAAACCCAATTGAGCATCTCTGGAGAGACCTGAAAATGGCTGTCCACCAACTTTCACCATCCAACCTGACGGAACTGGAAAGGATCTGCAAGGAAGAATGGCAGAGGATCCCCAAATCCAGGTGTGAAAAACTACATCATTCCCAAGAAGACTCATGGCTGTACTAGCTCAAAAGGGTGCTTCTACTCAATACTGAGTAAAGGGTCTGAATACTTATGACCATGTGATATTTCAGTTTTTCTTTTTTAATAAATTTGCAAACATTTCTACATTTCTGTTTTTTTTTCTGTCAAGATGTGGTGCTGTGTGTACATTAATGAGAAATAAAATGAACTTTTTTAATTTTAGCAAATGGCTGCAATGAAACAGAGTGAAAAATTTAAAGGGGTCTGAATACTTTCTGTACCCACTGTTCATACAAAGCATTCAACCAAATATTCTTCCGATTGCAGTTGTTGCTGTTAAGGGTGGCCCAACCAGTTATTAGGTTTAGGGGGCAATCACTTTTTCACACAGGGCCATGTAGGTTTGGATTTTGTTTTCCCTTTAATAACAACCTTCATTTAAAAACTGCATTTTGTGTTTACTTGTGTTATCTTTGACTAATATTTAAATTTGTTTGATGATCTGAAACATTTAAGTGTGACAAACATGCAAAAAAATAAGAAATCAGGAAGGAGCAAACACTTTTGCGCACCACTGTATGTAATTATTAAATGTGTTTTTCATTGCCATGAACAGGGAGAACCAGACATTTGCTGCCACACGTCCCTCTGCTGTGCTGCTGGAACAGCTGACAGTGTGTGTGGCCAAAGGAGAGCCTGTTCTCCTGGTGGGAGAGACAGGAACTGGAAAGACCTCCACTGTACAACATCTGGCCAGAGTCACAGGTCTGGCTCTTCCTGTCCACATATTGAAATGTCCCCAAATTGTTTCTGATGGATGGATAGATATAGATGTTTTTGATAAATAGCAATTGTAAATAAGTGCACATGGTTTACCACTCCTGATCCAAATATTCCTCATTGTATGTTCAATCCAGGACACAGGTTGCGGGTTGTGAACATGAACCAGCAGAGTGACACTGCCGACCTGCTCGGAGGGTGAGTGACACACAAATTGTACCTTAATAACATTAATATAACCATAATATTTTCCATCACATGGACATTTCATGTCTTATCAAATACCATCAAAATCAAATATCAAATACCATCTGTCATTTTGATAGATAAAAACAGGTTGTGCTGCAACAGAGGTACCCTCTTACAAAAGGGTAAAATCTAACAAAATGGCATCATATTCAAATAAGGGGTTGAAAATGAGCTTATTGACAGCCAAGAGAATTAAGGAAAGCAGCTGCTGAATTAAATAAGCAATTCACTGATTACATCCTTTTAATCAGGATCTCTGGTTGTGGGTGAGTGTTTTTTTCCCTTGTACCAGTGTAGAACTAAGCAACCCTGTAACAGTGCATTTGCTATATGTAATCCTGCAAAAGTATCAGCACCTTTCTACACACTACAAAAAGGAATATGTAGAGCATAAAGAGAGAGCATGTAAGATCTTATCTGCAATAAAACCTTAACTATCATAAATGGGTAGTGCATGCAAGCCATATTACACCCCTTGTTTTATGCTATTCTACTGATTAAAATTAATTGAGCATTTTTGATAGGTCTCAAGAATACATAGTTTTTTAGGTGAGAAACACTGAATGTAAACACATCTGTGTGTTTACAAGAAAACTCCACAGGGTACCTACAGTACAGTACAGCCGCTGGTCACATCTCCTATGTCCGACCACCAGTCACCTTGAAATTATGTTGTGCTATGCTATGTATTATGCTTATCTCCCAACTCCAGCATTTTCTGAATTACTCCAGCATTTTCTGAATTACAGAATAGTAGTGAAAAGTGGTTCTTTATCATTGCTGGTGGATGGCATTAATTTTGTTTTGGAGCAAAACTCCAATTTATAACTTATTTTCTGTCCAAAGGTACAAGCCAGTAGACCACAAGCAGATCTTGCTCCCTTTGCGGGAGGCCTTTGAGGACCTGTTCTCCCAGACGTACTCAAGGAAGCAGAACCTGACCTTCTTGGGTCATGTGCAGACCTGCTTCAGGGGGAAGCGCTGGCAGGATCTGCTCAAACTCATGGACCACGTCTGCAAGTCTGCTCTCACAAAGGAGCTGCAGGAGAAATCAAATGGTAGTGGACAAGAAAGGGTAAATAATAACAGTTAATATGCTGGCTACTGTAGCACAGTGAAAGACTAATATTTATTGTGTGCTTGTGCAGCTGCCTTGCTGCAGGAGCAGTGGGAGGCATTGGCTTCCAAGCTAAGCCAGACCCAGCAGCAGATCCGAGCCTGTGAGACGGCCATGATCTTCGCCTTTGTGGAGGTAAAGACCTTAAAAAATATTTTGTTACCACAAAACCGCAACGTCCACGGTTAAGTTCCAGGCAAAGACCTTTGTTACAAGTCATACCCCTCCCTCTCTCTCTCACTCTCTATAATGTCAAGTGCCAAATAAAATTCATGTATGGGAGTGTATAGCCTTGGTGGAGCAGCTCTGACCTCTGTGTGTTCCTTTGTAGGGGACATTAGCTCAGGCAGTAAAGAAGGGCCACTGGATCCTGCTGGATGAGATCAACCTGGCAGCAGCAGAGACCCTGGAGTGTTTGAGTGGACTGCTGGAGGGCTGTGCCGGATCTCTGGTGCTGCTGGACCGTGGAGACACTGGTGAGGACTGCTGTTACCCATAGGGTTGGGGTTTGACAGCATTTTATTGAATCTGAATCCTGTATCTTGTCTGCTTATCAAATCCTTTTAAATCCTTTTGAAACATCTAGATTCAGCGTTCCACATTTGTAACCAGAGTTAAAAATAACAAGCTCTGCATTTTTTGTTGGTAGAAACATTTTTTAGTGGAAGTCTAAATAATGTTCACAGCCTGTAGATAAAACCCAAAATTGAGATGAGCAGCAGAAGTTATGAAATGTTGATTGTTTCAATGTTTCTACATGTCAGAAACGTATTTACGTGTCTGACATGTAGAAACAGGTGTAGCTACTAACTTTGCATGCCTTATTTTGAGGAGTTACTTGATCCCAATACTGGCAGCTTAAAATAATGAAATGAGTGAAAGTACAACTGGGAGATAAGATTGACATGACGCATCTGTATCGTTTCTAGTTCAGTTGTGATCATATGGTGTAATAGAGTGGCTGTCAGACCACATTAACCAAACAAGAAACAGCTACGTTTCTTTGTGTAAAGTTTTTGGCTTACTTATGACTATATTGTTAATTAACTACAGCTCATATAATCTGCTGCTGGCAACATTTGTCATTTTAACCAGCGAAAGCAATAGTCAATTCTGGCTAAAAATTAGTTTTGGACACTGTTCATAAGAAAGAGCAAGGAAGATTCAATAAGAGATTTGTTATTAGCTTAGCAAATTCCAGGTTCTTTATCAACCTGGAACTGACACCCAACCATAATCACATAAAAACATGTGTGATTATATTTATGGTGTTTACTATACCAAAAAACTTTACAGACACTTCATTTTCCAAACACACATGTAAGAGAGAAACCAAAGTATAGCCACACTGTGGCATCCCAAAGATAAACAGAAACTTCTGCAGTGTATAAACTTAACAAAACACAGCATTTTCACCAGCACCAAAGAACTTCATTAAGAGGCATCAGCTAGTTCTGTTAAACATCAAACTTTGCTAACTTTTTGGACCAGACACTTGATGTAACATGCCCAAATGCTTTGCTTTATATATTTATTTAAATATAGCGATTGTTGCCAATACTGTTGTTTTTTAATCACAGAGCCCCTGATCCGCCACCCAGACTTCCGGCTCTTTGCCTGCATGAACCCAGCTACTGATGTGGGGAAGAGAAACCTGCCCCTGGGCCTCAGGAATAGGTGAGAGTGTGAGACCCAACAATTCCCACCATGAGCAAGCACTTGGCGACAGTGGCAAGGAAAAACTCCCTTTTAACAGGCAGAAACCTAAAGCAGAACCTAGGCTCTGGGTGGGCGGCCATCTGCCTCGACCGGTTGGGTTGAGGGAGAGAGAGAGAGAGAGAGAGAGAGCAGGAGGAAAGAGAACATACAGTAGCACAATGCAAGTTCCACATAGAGATTTAAAAAAATAGTAATGGTAGTGGTAATAGTATTAATAAAAATAATAATAGTAATAATAATGGTGGTGGTAGTAGAAGTAGTAATAATAATAATAATTAATAGTAGCAGCAGCGGGTGTCGAGCTGGAACATGGGGGCAGTAGGTGGTAGGATGGTTCAGGGATCACCTAAGCCAGCCCTAGCTATAAGCTTTATCAAAGACGAAAGTCTTAAGCCTACTCTTAAATATGGGAGATGGTGTCTACCTCCCGAACCCAAACTGGGACCTGATTCCACAGGAGAGGAACTTGATAGCTGAAGGCTCTGTGTGTGTGTGTGTGTGTGTGTGTGTGTGTGTGTGTGTGTGTGTGTGTGTGTGTGTGTGTGTGTGTGTGTGTGTCTGTCCCCCCCCCTCCCCAGGTTTACTGAGCTGTATGTGGAGGAGCTGGAGAATGAGGGAGACCTGTGGATTCTGGTTTCAGACTACCTCAAGTGCTTGAATCCACACAGGAGTGTCTTCAGTGGCATCATAAGGTTAGCCTTTACATGTTGCAGCAGGTCAAATCCAGTTACCACTGTTCTAGACAGTGCTGAAATCAATCATGGCTCCAAAGGTCTTTGTAAAACAGTGACAACAATGAAGACTTTGGAGTGGCCTAGTCAAAGTCCTGACCTGTATCCTATTGAGATGCTGTGGCATGACATTAAAAAAGCAGTTCATGCTCGAAAACCCTCCAATGTGGCTGAATTACAACAATTCTGCAAAGATGAGTGGGCCAAAATTCCTCCACAGCGCTGTAAAAGACTGCTGCTAAGGGTGGCCCAACCAGTTATTCGGTATAGGGGGCAATCACTTTTTCACACAGGGCCATGTAGGTTTGGATTTTGTTTTCCCTTAATAATAACAACCTTCATTTAAAAACTGCATTTTGTGTTTACTTGTGTTATCTTTGACTAATATTTAAATTTGTTTGATGAGCTGAAACATTTAAATGTGACAAACATGCAAAAAAACAAGAAATCAGGAAGGGGCAAACACTTTTGCACACCACTGTATACTAAAAATCCACCTTATTTGTGTAGCTTCTTGGGGTTGTATGAAGCCTGAGAGGCACTACTCAAGTCCGAGTAGTCTGTATGTTTTTAGGGTTAAAGGAAGTACTTAATCTGTATTTTTATTGATTTAACTTATATATCCTAAAAATAAGCTAGAATTCAATCATTGAGTTGAATTGAAAATCAAATACAATGCACTAAAGCACAAGGCTCTTTCCAGTAAAGAAGGTAAATACAACATTATCTGTCAACATATGAGGTTTATATTAAGTTAGAGATTTACTTAACATTTCTGTTTTCCTTAGTTATTTTATATATAGAAATAGCACATCCCAATCCTCTTTTTAACAACCCTGCTCAAACCTAACCTTCACTCCTGCCTCACTCTTTATGCCTACTTTGTTGCATTTTTCAGAAAGTGCTTATTTACTCCTTAATGTTCCAGTAACAATTGTTTGTGTGCAGTTTTTACCTGGCAGTACGAAAGGAGGCCAACTCACATCTGGTGGATGGGATAGGCCATAGACCCCACTACAGCCTGCGTACTCTGTGCAGGGCATTGAAGTATGCTGCAGCAAACCCCTGCAACAGTGTGCAGCGCTCACTCTACGAGGTAGGCGGCTAGAGAGAAATAATCTCTTTTAAAGGGTCAGTTCACTGAAATCCAAAAGAAAAATATTTTCTCATTTACCGCTAGTGATATTGAGACATACTAGTAGTTTTGGTTTAGTGCCACCTTTTTTGGAGTTTGGTATAGGTGGGTGTTGAAAGAAGTTTGGATCATTTCAATGTTTTGGTGTTTGAATTTTTTTGACTTGCTGTTACATTGTAACATTGTTTCATCCTCAATCACTTGCATGTATTCCAAGTTGACAGTCTCCCCTGATTCATGGTTGTAGGGTTTCTGCCTGAGCTTCCTGACTCAGCTGGACAGAAGTTCCCACCCTCTGGTCCAGAAACTGGTGTGTCAGCACATTCTGATGGGGAACACCAAGTTGCTCAAACAAGTAAGACATTCTGACAGCTGGTTAGTTCCTTCCTTTTTAAAGTGCTGTAATTTTTTATAGTAAATTTTGTATGTGTGCCAAAGGATGTGTGGATATTTTGTATTTTAGCTATAAAAATCACTTTTTTATATAAACACTTTATATTAAGGTATACATTCACATTAACTAGTTGCTTATTAGTGTGCATATTAGTAGCATATTGGCTATTTATTCATATTGTCCCTATTCTCACGTTAGGCCGGGTCATCGGACGTTTTAGTCGACTGCTCTCTCTTCACACATGGCTGCAGACAGCCTGTCCATCACACAATCTGTTTATCATTGACAATTTTTATCTTTTTTGGGAGCAAACCTCCTTTTTTTTAGCAGAGATAGTATCTACCCCAGCTTCCATGGCACAAGAGCACTTTCTGCAAACATTTTCCATGCGGTTACTACAGCCTCTCCTCATTGACTGACCGCCACTCACAGCTCTAGACTACACACTGGTCGCTCCTTCGTCCCCAGTGACCTCTTCACCTCTGATTCGTACCACCAGCTCCCCCTACAGCCCAAATAATTCCTTTGACAATCCAGAGAGCATTTCTATCATCCCAGTTATAATCTCTCTCTAATGCGGTTTCTAATAACGTTGTGATGTGATTGTTACTGGTAGATCTGTTAAAGGGAACGCACATGTACACAGAAATATTAATAACCTGGTTAAGATTCAGACTCTGCCACCAGCTCAGACCGTAGACAAAGTCAACCCGTTTAGAATGGCACTTTTTAATGTGAGGTCTCTCTCCTGTAAAACTCTTGTTTTAAATTACTTTTTGATGACTGACTTTTACATGAGTAAGGGGGGCAATTTTCTCAGCACACTTGGATTTTATGTTTTTAACAGCGTCTTGGTTACATCCCAATGACAGCTCATTGAGCTGTGCCCCCCCTGACTATGGTAGTTTAAGCCAACCTAGGAGTAGTGTACGTGGGGTTGGCCTCGTGATTGTGTATAGAAAAAAATTCAAATGTAACCAGTCAGCTGCCCACGAGTTTTCCTCCTTTGAGTTGCTAACATTTAAGCTCAATGGTTCACACCGGGAGCGGTAAGCGGAAAGGCGGCGGGTAACCCTGGTCACATTACCATCAAGCAGAGTATCTGTAGCCCGGACATTGAACTGTTAGCTGTGGGACTCCGGCCATATAATCTGCCACGTGAATTTTCACATGCCATTGTTGTGGCTGTTTACATTTCACACTGCCATAGCTCATCTCCAGACTCAACACCCGGGTGCACTCATTTTAATCTCGGGTGACTTCAACCATGTCAGTGTTTCAACAACACTGCCTAATTTCACCCAGTATGTGAGCTGTCCTACTAGAGAGCTGTGTGCGCATGCGCCAGCCCGCATGCTGCCTGTTGCTGTAGCTCCGTCTCGTCGTCTTACTTTTTCCAACTTTTAACTTTACTTTTTTCTTCCAAACTTTTGTAACTTGTGTGTAAGTGTAATTTAAACTACGCTCTTTGCGAAAATGAGGGTAGAAAGTGTTTTTGTACTTTTTTCGCGTGGAATTTCTTCTTCTGCTACTCGGTCGGGCACCGCTGCAGATCAGCTGTTTGGCCGCATTGTTTACACCAGGAACAGCTGATCGCGCTGAAGCCGGGCAGCATGGCGCCCAGGACAACCGATGTCCCCGCTGAGATCTGGAGGAGGACACACCGAGGATGCAGAGGTGGAACGGGCGGCGAGGAAGAGAGAGGGGTGCAGACAAAAGAGACTTAAGAATAAGAGATTTAAGCCGTGTCTGCCTTCTCTCGTAATGGGCAAACGTGAGATCGCTGGCGAATAAAATGGACGAGCTAACGGCGTTAGCCCGAGTCAGACGGAGTTCCGTGAGTGTAGCTTGATGTGCTTCTCAGAGACATGGCTACACCAGGATATCCCGGATCATAACGTTTCCATCGACGGCTTTCAGACTGTTCGGGCCGACAGGGATCACACCGGAAGCGGTAAGCGGAAAGGCGGCGGGCTTGCTGTTCTAGTTAACAACAGATGGTGTAACCCTGGTCACATTACCATCAAGCAGAGTATCTGTACCCGGACATTGAACTGTTAGCTGTGGGACTCGGCCATATTATCTGCCACGTGAATTTTCACATGCCATTGTTGTGGCTGTTTACATCCCCTCTGCTAACCCGGCATCGGCGTGCAACGCCATTCACACCGCCATAGCACATCTACAGACTCAACACCCGAGTGCACTCATATTAATCTCGGGTGACTTCAACCATGTCAGTGTTTCAACAACACTGACTAATTTCACCCAGTATGTGAGCTGTCCTACTAGGGAGGAGAGGACACTGGACCTGCTGTATGCCAACGTTAAGGACGCATACAGCTCTTCCCCCCTCCCCCCTCTGGGTAGGTCAGACCACAACCTGGTTCATCTTAAACCCTGCTATGTGCCTCTGGTTAAAAGGCAGCCTGTGACCACAAGGACAGTGAGGAGATGGTCAGGGGAGGCCTATGAGACACTGCAGGAATGTTTCGAAGTGACAAATTGGGATGCACTCTGTGAGCCTCATGGAGAGGACATTGACGGGCTCACTGAGTGCATCACTGGCTACATTAACTTCTGTGTGGACTGCAATGTCCCAACCAAGACGGTCCATTGTTACCCAAATAACAAACCGTGGGTAACAAAAGAGATCAAATTCATTCTAAATGCCAAGAGGAGGGCCTTTACTGATGGTAATAGGGAGGAGGTGAGGGCAATCCAGGCCGACCTGAAGGTGAAAATCAGGGAGGCCAAAGAGAAGTACAGGAGGAAGCTGGAGCGGAAACTCCAGCAGAACAATATGAGGGAGGTCTGGAGCGGCATGAAGACCATCACTGGCTTCAGACCGACGGGCAGCAGAGGAGTTGAAGGCAGCTTGGACAGGGCCAACGAACTGAATCTGTTCTTTAACAGATTCGACACACCGGCTCCTGGTCATCCCCCCTCTAACTCAGCTGCTGTCGGCCCTCAAGCTCCTCTGAGTACTCTGCTCCCCTCCCCATCAGGCTAACGGCCCTCTCCAGACTGACGACTCCCCCTCCCCACCTGTACCTTCTGCTGTGTGCCTGACTGCTGACCAGGTGAGAGGACAGCTGATGAGGCTCCACTCGAACAAGGCTGCAGGCCCCGATGGCGTTAGCCCCGGGTGCTAAAAGCCTGTGCCCCCAGCTTTGTGGAGTCCTTCAACACGTCTTTAACCTGAGCCTGAGTCTTCAAAGGGTCCCCATTCTGTGGAAGACATCTTGCCTCGCTCCTGTGCCGAAGACGCCACGTCCCAGTGGCTCCAAGGACTACAGACCGGTGGCACTGACCTCCCACATAATGAAGACCCTGGAGAGACTAGTGCTGGAACAGCTGCGGCCCATGGTCAGACCCCTCCTGGATCCCCTTCAGTTCGCCTACCAGCCCCGACTGGGAGTTGAGGACGCCATCATCTACCTGCTTAACCGCATCCACACCCACCTGGACAGGCCGGCAAAGCACGGTGAGGATCATGTTTTTGACTTCTCCAGTGCTTTTAACACCATCCGGCCTGCCCTGCTGGGAGAGAAGCTGGCAGCGATGCAGGTGGACGCCCCTTGTGTCCTGGATTGTGGACTACCTGACTGGCAGACCACAGCATGTGCGGCTGCAGCACTGTGTGTCAGACAGCGTGGTCAGCAACACTGGGGCCCCTCAGGGGACTGTCCTCTCTCCCTTCCTCTTCACCATCTACACCACAGACTTCAGCCACCACACAGAGTCCTGCCACCTTCAGAAGTTTTCTGATGACTCTGCTGTGGTGGGATGTGTCAGCGGTGGTGATGAGACGGAGTACAGGGCTGTGGTGGGTAACTTTGTTTCATGGTGCGAGCAGAACCATCTGCAGCTCAATGCGACAAAGTCAAAGGAGCTGATTGTGGATCTACGGAGGGCCAAGGCACCAGTGACCCCGGTTTCCATCCAGGGGTCAGTGTGGACATTGTGGAGGACTACAAGTACCTGGGAGTACACTTGGATAATAAACTGGACTGGACCAAGAACACTCAGGCTGTTTACAGGAAGGGCCAGAGCCGCCTCTATTTTCTGAGGAGGCTGAGGTCCTTCAACATCTGCCGGACAATGCTGAAGATGTTCTATGAGTCTGTGGTGGCCAGTGCTATCCTGTATGCTGCTGCATGCTGGGGCAGCAGGTTAAAGGTAGCGGACGCAAACAGACTGAACAAACTGATCCGTAAGGCCAGTAACATTGTGGGGTGGAGCTGGACTCTCTGGCGGTGGTGTCAGAGAGGAGGATGCTGGCCAAACTACACGCCATCTTGGACAGTGTCTCCCACCCGCTCCATGACGTGCTGGCTAAACAAAGGAGCACCTTCAGCGGAAGACTCATCCCACCAAAGAGCACCACAGAGCGCCACAGGAAGTCATTCCTGCCTGTGGCCATCAAACTATTTAACTCCTCCCTCTAAGGATTAGTCTGTTTGACCCTAGGTCACTAAACTGGACATTGAGCATTACATCTTAATAATAATTGTGCAATATTCTGTTTACTACTCAAGTGCAATATTAGTTTTCCCTTGTTAGTTTTTCTTATTACTGTTACGGATATACCTCAATTACTCTCGACAGTACATGCACCTCCGCTTTTACTATTATTTATTACATAATTAGTGACATTGTATTTATACTGTACTTCACCATCTACCAGTAAACCCACTTGGTACTCGACACTTAGTTTATCTTATACTTATACCAACATGTTACTTAATTTATTTCTGACCTGTTTATAGTGTATAATATCGTTTTCTCCTGTGTGCACTGACGTAAAGAAGAGCTACTGGAACAAAGAGTTTCCCTACGGGGATCAATAAAGTATTTCTGATTCTGATTCTGATTCTGAGGACACTGGACCTGCTGTATGCTAACGTTAAGGATGCATACAGCTATAACAAACCGTGGGTAACAAAGGACATCAAGGACATTCTGAATGCCAAGAGGAGGGCCTTTACGGATGGTAATAGGGAGGAGGTGAGGGCTATCCAGGCTGACCTGAAGGTGAAAATCAGGGAAGCCAAGGAGAAGTACAGGAGGAAGCTGGAGCGGTAACTCCAGCAATACAACATGAGGGAGGTCTGGAGCGGCATGAAGACCAT